>NC_142541.1:15212500-15527500 GCF_056151865.1 Erythranthe guttata | reverse complement strand
ATAGAATAATATTAAAGAAATTTGACGGAGTATCAACACTAAATTATTAGGTAATCATTAACAAACACAAATATGGAACAAATAAATATCATAATATATTTTTAGTGAAACAAAAAATTCAATAAAATATTTAAATAGTGATTGAGAAAAAAATGTATCTTGAAATTGAGTCGGAATCTTTACATAATTGCATGTTTACAATAGTTCGCCAAAAAATAAATAGTTTGAATAAGACATAAAAAGTTTAAATTACAATGCTTGATATAAGCATAATAATTTGAAATTACCAAAACCCGACCTAGATGAAAAACCAACTACAAAGCTCGATATAATACATAAACATTTAGAATCACAATTTGTCCACTATATTCTTCAATTGAATAATGTTCTTGGTTGGATACACCGGTGTCCATGTAAAAACTAATTCATTGTAGAGTTTTAATGATTAGTTTGTTGTATATTACACACATCTTGCCAAGATTCTGAAAAGCAAAAGAAGAAATGAAAAACAAAAAAATAACAACAGTTGACAATGAAAAATGAACATCAACAATACTAAAAAAAATGATATAACAATGAAAAGAAAATATCAATAATAACATAAGAAAAAAGAAGAAGAAATCACACTGAATAACAATAAAAAAAAAAAAATCATAATATTATAATAGTTACAAACCACAATATGTTTTGTTAAAAAAAATAAGAGAGACATAATGAAATGGAAAACAAATTAGAAGAAGAAATGGAAAAATATAACAAAAAACAAATAATAATGAAAAATAATATAAAAAAAATGAAATAACAACGAAATCTAATTAATGTTTTCATCAAAGAAAAAAAAATCGATTGAGTAAAACAACATAATAAAATATGAAAACAAAGCAAACAAAAATATTTCGGTGGGTTATGGGCGGGCAATGTAAAAATATGAGTTAAAACAATAGAGTATTTATAGAGTTTAAGATGTGGTGTAAGAAGATCTTTTTAGAATTAGATATGTTAGGCAACTATATTATAGATTGATATTAATCTAATTAGGAAATTAATCACTCACATTTATGGATTGATTGATGATTTATTATGCTAAAAATCAATCGAAAATCGTGATTGGTGTATGTAATATATGGTAAATATTGGTTATTGACATAATTATTCAGATTCCTTAATTCTAAAATCGGATGTAAATTATTAGCTATGGAAAGTGAGTTGCATATAATAAACATTGCATGCATATAGATAGGGGTGCAAGTTGGAACGGATTTTCCAATTTCCGCCGGTTCCGATCCGAAAAGTTCCGATTTTGGAACAACTTTTTTCAATCCGACTTCCGAAATTCCGATTTCCGAAATTTTCCGATTTTTTTGGATTGGAATTGGAATTATATAAAATAAATTTGGAATTTCCGATTTTCGATCCGATTTAATTCCGAAATTAATTCCGAAAAATTCCGATTTTTTTCCGAAAAATACACCTATAAATAGTATATATTATATAATACTTATTTTCCGAAAAGTAGAACTATAAGTTTTGTTTTAGGATTTTGACATAATGAATTGTTGTTAGAAGTTTTATTGGATATTATGCTGTGTTTATTTTTATTCATTTTTTTGAACTGAAATTTAGTCGTTATTAGTTTTACTTTTATCGACGTGGATGCTCTTATTTTCGAAAAATTATGAACATTTTAGAAAATTTCGGCTAAGTTTAGAAATTTTAAAGCTTATGTGATTTCCGATTTTTTTCCGAAATTCCGAAATTTCATGGCCTTTTGGAATTGGAATGAATTTTTAGATTCCGAAAATTTTGGAATTGGAATTGGAATTGATTTTGTACTTCCGAAATTTTTTGGAAATTTTCCGAAAAGGCTAATTCCGATCCGATCCATCCGACTTTCACCCCTACATATAGAAAAGGAAAACTTTGGCAAAAAGATATATTTTATAATTAAAAGAAATTAAAATGCCAAAGTGTAAATATTTTGGGGTAGAAATTAAAAATAATAATTCTTAATTGTGAATATAATATTGTCTTCATATATTATATGTATTTCTTTTAAGGAAAAAAAACACATGATTGTATTTCCATTTACAAAATAGCCAAAAACGTAATTAGTGGATTGAGTCAAACATTGTGTGAATTTATTATAAATAATATATTCATATCAAACATTAATCATTCACTTTATTATTACAATTTTCCTTAATTATTCAATTTACTTTAATTAACTGAATTATTAATTATAACATTACTATTAACATAACCAATTAAAAATGGAAAATATGAATCAACCATTAATTTTAGTTGGTAAAAAAATCCGGTCATTGATGCAAATTGTATGTTTCAATATATGAATATAATATAAAAAACAATAATTATATATATATATTGGAATAATGTAACAGTGAAAAAATATAAATGTATAAATTATTCAAATATAGTTTATTCAAATTTTCTTCGAATATTCCAAAATGTTAAAAAAATTACATTTTTTATTATTCAAATACACTAAAAATTTCATAATTATTCAAATGCATATTTAAATTGTTGTTTTATTAACATAACTATTTAAATTAAAAATTCAAATAAAATAATACAAAAAAGAAAATCGGAATATTATGTTTTACGGAAAATTAAGTAAGTAAGAAATAATATTTTTCGAATTTTTTAAATATAAAATTTATGAAAGAATATGTATATGTATTAATATTTAAATGAGTGTGCAAATGTTAAATAGGAAAGAATAAAAAATATTTATAAAAAAAATATAACTGTAAATTTAAAAAAAAAATTGAATTATATTATAAAAAACATACTAAATTCGAAAATATATATGTATAATATAAAAAAATTGAATATTCATACGAAATTCCAAAAACATATTTCAGAAAAAAAAAATTCGAATTTATAGGATATTAAAATGCATGAAATATTATATATATATATGTTGTAATTATTAAATGAGTGTGCAAATTTGAAATAGGAAATAACTTAAATATATCCCAAAATAAAATTGACAACTCACCAATTGAAGAATCTACCTCATCAATTGAACTCCAACTAAGCAATTTTGATAAATGACATCAACATTTGCCACATGTCAATCATTGAGGGCATAGATCCTCTTTTTATATTATATATAGATGATTCAAAGTCGTTAAACATTTGAACAAACTTTTGAATAGAATTATTAAAAAATAGAAAAAAAAATGAATAGTGAATCGAATTTTATATTAAAAATAATGCGAAACAATAATAAAATGCTACAAAATTATTGAAATAAAATTATATGAAAAAAATAGCATTAACATTGGGAGTTGTTTAAAATATAAAAATAAAACCAAAACTAACAGAACATAATATACAAAAAGAATAATTCAAACTTATTAAAAAAATGTATAAATATTTGAATGGATATATTAAAAAAAGTGAAATAAAATAGAATGGTAATTTAAAATATCTTTTGAAAGCAATAGAAATAAATAAGTAAATAAAAATGATAAAGCATCATTGAAATAAAATTGTATAAAAATTATAATAATAAAAACGGAAAAAACAACACTAACAAAATATCATCAGCCAACTTTTTTCTTCTTTCATTTCTTGCTTCTGGCGTCGGAGTGAGGTGAAGATGAAGATAAAATCGAGTGGACAATTTTGCTTTGGTGTTGGATGAGAAATGTGGTTTTATACTTGTATTGAGTATCATAATTAAGTTAAATATGTATAAATAAGGAAATAACCATTTATTATATAATTAACATAAATGCTGATATTCAAATTTGTAAGAAAAAATAAAATATATGATTGGCCAAATCAAAGGAAATTCAAAATTTCCTTATTAAATATCAATATAATATTTATTTTATAATTAACATAAATGTAATAAAGAAATCATTTTTTTGAAATAAGTTAAATAATAAATAAGACAAAATGACATAAAGACTAATTAAGGAAAGAAGTCCACAAATAAAAGAAATGAAAAGATTTGGGATCAAAATTGAAGATGTCAAAACTTCAATTGTGTATTCTCCCTTTATATATTATATAGATATAGATTTCTAATTAAAGGGTATTTAGGTCTTTGTATTTCGAAAAATGCACCCCCACTCGCATATATGGAGTGTAGGGACTAATTTTCATAGACCTCATTGCTAATATTTCCAATTCAGAGTTTTCTTAGCAATTCGAGATTACACAGGGGTGGTAAGCGTTAATATACTTCATTTATATCCTATCATGTTTGATGCAAATTGAACATTTTTTTTGTTATTTATATTACAATTTGAAACTGAAGTATAAAGACAAGCATCTACTATATATTAATGGAGGCTTAAACGGTGATATATTTTCTTATATTACCTAAGAATTTAAAATATGTATTTTCTTGCAAATAGTATTTTATAACTCTTGAATTAATTCATTCATAAGCAAAAACTAATTGCTCAAAAGGATATACTTTTTCATTAATATTGATTTACTTATTTTTGAAACTGAAATATATCTAAGAAATGAAAATTTGAGAGTTTGACCAAATAATTGTCGCACTCATCATGACTCACCCACAACCCCACTCACAGGTGTACAGTTGACTTGGAAAATGTCAATAACAAACTCTGTGTCCATTGAAGTCTTTTTTTAATTAATTATCAAAAAAAAAAAAGAAGTATTTTTTTAATCTTTCTGCATAAAACTCTGTGTCAGTTGTTCAAATAAAAAATCATCATAGTCTTCATCACGTATTTAACTCTTTTTTTTTAAATGCAAACAAAATTTCATTGATGTTGATTTATTTTTAAAACTGAAAAATATATGTGGGAAATAAAATGCAAACAAAAATTTGAAAGTTTGACAAAATAACCGTCGCACTCATCACAGCTGGACAGTTGACATGGAAAATGTCGATGTATTTTTTTAATCTTTGTGCATACATCTCCACTTAGTCACAATTATTGATCAATATTACCATCAGAGAAAGGAAAGAATTAAGCACAAACCATAATAATATACACAGAATTTAGAGAGAGAAAAAAAAAACTGTTTAGCGATCAATCATGGCAGCCAATGCTATCTATTCTGTGTTGGGGCGGGTTGCGGGTCTCGGAGCAGGGCCGGGCCTGAACCAAGTGAATTTGGTGATAGGCGTTGACAAGGAGATTCAGATTCTTTCCGATGAGCTGAAAAGGGTTATAAATGTGCTGGATGATGCGGAGAAGAAGGGGTGCAAGGACAAACTCGTCAGAGACTGGCTGACGAGGCTCGAAAACACGACCTATGAAATGGACGACGTGTTGGACGAATGGAATGCGGCGATTCGCGAATTTGAGACGGAAGAACATTCTTTCGATAATGTTTTACTACTTTTGTTGTACAAGGTACGCTCCTTCATCCCTTCGTGTTTATTGTGTTTCGAGAAAGTTGTTGTGCGTCGTGATATTGCCTTGAAAGTGAAAGAAGTGGTAGCACGGCTTGATCTAATTTTGGCGGAGAAAGATCGGTACGGTTTTGCGACCACGCCACAGCCATCTGACCGTGAATTATGGCGGGGTCAAACTACTTCTTTCATCGACTTAGAGGAAATTTATGGCCGAGAATTAGAGAGAGAAGACGTGGTGAGACAACTTGTGGGTGAAGGTGGTAGTAGTGAAGAAGGATTAATAAGAGGCATCCGCGTCATATCTATAGTGGGTGTGGGTGGCCTTGGGAAGACAACTCTTGCTCAACTAGCTTATAACAATAGTCAAGTAATGAATTATTTTGACTTAAGAATTTGGATATCTGTTTCAGATCCCTTTAACGAGGTTGAGATTGCGAAAGGGATTGTGGCAAGTGTGGAAAAGTTGGATGAACCCCCAAGGACCAATCAATTGGAAATGCTACTGCAACGTCTAAAAAAGTCTATTTCAGGGAAAAAGTTTCTTCTTGTTATGGATGATGTTTGGACAGAAGACGATATCAAGTGGAAACCCCTGAAAAATGCTCTCAAAAGTGGTGGAACGGGTAGCAAAGTTTTGGTAACAACTAGAAACGAAAGGGTTGCAATAATGATGATGGGAGAGTTTATCAAGAATAATTGGATGATCCATCGTTTGGGAGTTCTCAATGATGAAGATTGTTGGTCATTATTAGGTCGGATTGCCCTTTGTGGTAAGAACAAAGATCAATGTGAAGAATTTGAGAGCACAGGTAAGCAGATAACCAAGAAGTGCAATGGATTGCCGCTTGCAGCAAAGACTTTGGGAAGTCTCTTACGGTTCAAGACTACATTGGAAGAGTGGGAGAGCGTGTTGAATAGTGAAATATGGAAGTTGGAGGAAGTAGAAGACGACCTCTTCCGCCATTTGTTTATGAGTTATAACGAGTTGTCCCCAACATTGAAGCGTTGCTTCTCTTATTGTGCCGTCTTTCCTAAAGATACTAGAATATATGTGGATGAGCTAATAACAAAATGGATGGCAATGGGTTACCTAGGATCGAATGCCCATGATGACTGGAAAGTTAGAGGGAGAGGGTACTTTGATAATTTAGCAATGCGTTCTCTGTTTCAAAACTTTTATATGAAAGACGGCGATAAAGAGATAAAATCGTTTATGATGCATGACATTGTACATGATTTCGCTGAATTCCTGAGGAAGAATGTGGGATCAAGAATGAAGAACACAACTTGCAAAGACTGTAGCCCTTTGTTAGTTTCCCGAGTCGAAAAATATCGTAGTTTATTTGAGTGCAAAGAAGTTCTTGATCCACATGTTTGTGATTGCCTAACAAGTGTGAGGTTACTTGATTTAAGATGTTGTGGGTTGCAAGTCATTCCGAAAGAAATAGAAAAATTGATTCACTTGAGGTGGTTGAACTTGAGTAATAATAAATTTGTTGGTGATGATCTGAAGTCTATTTGTAAGTTGTATAACTTGCAATTTCTTTGGGTTGACTGGTGCGGGCTACAAGAAATTCCTTTGGAGATTGGGAATTTGAGTGAGTTGATACACTTGGATTTGAGCTGGAATAGAGGACTGGGAGAGTTGCCGGAGAGCCTGTGCAATTTGAGTAAATTAGAAAGCCTGAATGTTAATGAGTGTCGTAGTCTGTGTGGACTTCCACAAGGGATCCACAGGCTGAAGAAGCTCAAACATTTGTATAATGAACGTACTGAATCTCTGAAGCAATATCCACAAGGAATAGCCGAATTAACGAGTCTAGTCACATTGAATAAAGTCCTTCCTTTTGATGGGAGCCAGGTTGGGTGGTTGAAGAATTTAAACCGACTTAGTGGAAAACTGGAGTTGTTGATTGAAATAAGCAGTTGTGATTCAGTAGCGGTGGTGGTCGAGGATGCTCGTGAAGCGGAGTTGGCGAAAAAAACGCAGATTCGGGAACTGATAATAA
The DNA here is from genome assembly GCF_056151865.1 of Erythranthe guttata. NCBI lineage: Eukaryota > Viridiplantae > Streptophyta > Magnoliopsida > Lamiales > Phrymaceae > Erythranthe > Erythranthe guttata. The sequence goes on along the minus strand of NC_142541.1, from coordinate 15,520,117 downwards.
ATTTTGATGTTGATGAGCCATCATCATCAACATCGGTTTGGAATGAAGTACTAGATGCTCTTTACCCACACCAAAACCTCCAACAGCTGACTATCAGGGGCTATAACGGCTCTCGACTACCGGGATGGATTGTGTCGCCCCTGAACCAACTCACATCTATTGATCTCCACTATTGTGAATTCCTTGTGTCGCTGCCGCCGCTGGGTAAACTACCGCTACTGGAGACTCTTGAGATTTTTAATTTACCTAAATTGGAATATGTTGGACGGGAATTCCTGGGAATAGCAACATGTTCATCATCGAGGGGTACTATTGCTGGTGGCTTCCCCAAGTTGAAGAAACTGAGATTTGAGAAATGTATCAACTGGAAGAAGTGGGAAGACATTACGGTGGAAGAAGAAGATAATGTTGCTATCTCAATAATGCCTTGCCTCACGGAGTTGGAGATCCATTTCTGCAAGGGATTGACGGAGCTGCCGCAACGCCTCATGCGAAAGGTTTCATCATCATTGAAGGTGTTGGATATTTATGGTTCCAAACTGGTAGATGCTCTGAAACCACATCCAAACCTGCATAAGCTGATGATTTATCACTATGAAGGCTCTCGACTTCCACGATGGATCACGTCCCCCCTCAACCAACTCATAAATGTTCAGCTCTGCGATTGTGAAGGCCTTCCGTCGCTGCCGCCCCTGGGTAAACTACCGCTACTGGAGACTCTTTGGATTCAAGATTTATCTAAATTGGAATATGTTGGACGGGAATTCCTGGGAATAGCAACAACAACTTCGTGTTCGTCGGGTACTAATAATAATATTGATGGTGGCTTTCCCAAGTTAAAAAAACTGTCATTTTGGAGCTGTCGAAAGTGGAACAAGTGGGAGGACATCACCACTGCCCAAGAAGAAGATGAAGAAGAGTATTCAATAATGCCTTGCCTGATGGAGTTGGAGATCTGTTTCTGCTATGGATTGACGGAGCTGCCGCAACACCTCCTGCAAAAGGTTTCATCATCATTGAAGGTGTTGGATATTTCTGATTCAACACAACTGGAACAAGTCTACGGGGACAACGAGGGTCAACCCTGGAAATCCATTTCCCGCCACAATCCACACCTTCGCCTCTTCCATTAATTAATTAATTAATTAATTCCTTGTTTTTTTCATTGTACGCATCATCAATATCACTTGTACTATTAGAATAGAGTTAGATAATGAATTATAAAAACAACACTCTACTATTTCACCCTAATCCTAATCCTAATCCTAATCCTAATATATTACTAAATTAAGCTACATATACATATTATTAATGGAAGCTGAAGCAATAACTACATAAAAGAAAACCAGTTGTGGCATGGCCAAGAAATTAGATCCTGCTCCAGAAAATGGTGCTGGTGCTGGTGTTCGTGAAATCGGGTCGTCGTGCATCAGCGAAATCACTTCCACATTTAATCTTTGCCCGTTTTTGCACCGAACCGGGTCGGAACTCACAAAGTATGCCGGGCCGGGTCGACCCAGATTGAAAACGGTGTTTCCATCGTCGAATACGGAGATGGGGTGGGTTGAGTTGCAGTGGTAGTACCCCCATTTGTCCACCACCACCACCAAATCATTCTTGTACACGAAACCTTGTTTTACAATAATAAATAGTTACATAAATATTAATGAAGATCAATTACACATAATATAACTTGAAAATTATTATATTATATATATATTAAAAAAAAAAAAAAAAAAAGTACTTACGGAGAGAATCTCCGACATGGAATCTCATGGTTGATGCCCACCGGGTGTACATTTCAGTGTCGTTGGCGGCTGGCTGCCGCCAACCCTCGTCGCCGCCAACCTTGAACCCCTCCGCCGCAGTGGCTGCCGGAGAAGAACTTGTGATGACCAGTATGAATAAAGCGGCAAAGCCGAAACTCAAACTCCTAAAAGAAGCCATTAAAAATCTGTTAATTAATATTTCAATTTCTGAAGAGGTTTGTTTATATCACCATAGATATATATAGTGGGAGGAGGGATTTTCAAATACTGGAAGTAACCGTCAACAAAAGTGGTGGAGCACGGCGGTTACTGCTAGTTGAAGAAGGTCGTGGTGTTTGACTTGGTCTGAGAATTATCCTACGTGGCCACATCATTTTTTTTCTTTCAACGAAACACAATCAACTTCAAATTTTATGCTGCTTTGCACCTCTATGTATAATATTTATTATTTTCCAATACATAAAATTAAATATATTATCTAATATCAATACCGCAATAAAGAAGCCACAAAACAAGTTTGAGTTTCACAAAAATGAAATATTTAATCATACAATTAAATATGCTTCGCATTTCTGTCAAGACTAGACTAATATAATATACAACAAAAAATAAACTCATAAACCAACGAGAAATCAAATCAACCAATAAGAAGCACGTCTCTATCTTTTAGGACCATAATATAGCAAAATTTTCTTCGTGCCTGAATGCAAGAAAGAAAGACGAACAATATCAAATATTTAATCGTATACTTCTAGAACCTTAATCGATGAAATCCAGTAGTGTATACATATACAAATTAAAACGCGATACCTTCTAGAAGCATGCGGATACACTTCACCGGTGAGCTGCTTCCACGTCAGCAATAATATTTTGCAGCTGTAATAATTTTGCTGACCTGATATCAAGTATACTAGGTGGCATAGATTGAATAGATCCATGTAACTCAACCAAGTTAAAGAATTCTTGCTTGGTTAAACTCTTCTTCTCAATAAGATTGTCGACAACGGCATCCATAAGTCCTCGGTTTTGCTCAAGAATCTGTGTGAAGAAAGTCCGGAACAAAACCTTAGTATTTTGTTTAGTATTGTTTTAAGGGGTAATAATGTCTTTATGACGTACCGATTTAGCACGTTCGTAACAGATGTCGAGGATCTGCAGTGCCTCTGAATCAATATCCTGAAAATCAATTTTTTGCATCTCAAGTATTTGTGCAGGGATATTTATTCCCTTTACAACGGAAAATATAATAGTGTATTTTTTTTAATTTTTTTTTTTTAATTTTGGCAAGAATTCAAAATATAGAAGGAAAATTACATTTATCCTATTTGCAGTCGGAGAAGACGATAAGGAGAAGACGAAAAAAAGCAAATAAATAGTTTTTTTTCGTGTACCTTGCATAATGGTGGGCTACTATCGGGAGACGTCGGAGAAGACGCCAAAAAATTCAAAAAATAGTTTTTTTTGTGGATTTTTTTCTCTAAAAAGCTATGTTTTCGATGATGGCAGATATTTTCTTGAATTTTCACGGGTTGTTGATGATTTTGCAGAAGAATAATGACCTTGAATCTTAGCTCTATACCAAACCAAATTTCGTCGAAGAAAATGTTGGAGTGGTGGGGCGAAGCTGAGACTGAGGATATGGAGGTAGGTGAGGCCGGAGAGAGTGTTCGCCGGAAGGAGAGCGGCGGTCAGCTATGTTCAGTGTATTTTTGTAAAATTGCAAATTAGTCCCTGACTTAAGGAAAAAGGGGGCCTTTTTGAAACTTTAAGGGACTGAATTGAAAAAAATGAAAATTTTATTTGGGGCTTATTTTTAAAATTTATAATTTAAAGGGTATTTGAGTCTTTTCACGTCAAAAAATCGAAACCCGATCGCATATTTGGCGAGTGGATCACACGACCAGTTCGTAGGGGTCTTAATGTCATTAACTATGCAAATACAATACAGGAGGTATGTGCTAATTGTTTAGCAAAATGAGTTTTTTAGTCATATAAGTTTATTAGTTGAGAGTTTTAATCCACCATGTTTCAAAATCAGAATCTTAGTCCTGTAAGTTACAAAAATTGGGAATTTTGGTCCTATGACCTGCTATAACAGGTAATGTGATGGGTTCGTTGAATGAGTTAACATTTAAAATATAAAAAAAAAATATAAAAAATTAGGTGATGTGGCTAATGAGTTGGATGATTTTGGAGAGCAATTTAATCATCAATGTCAAATTCACCAAAATAATGAGAAAAATGTAACATATTAATTTATATATTTATTTCTTTGTTAAATTTACAGTAAAGAACCACAGTAAATCATTGAATAAAATCTACCATTATATTTTTATGAAGGAAATAAGACTAACTAAAGTTTAATTAGGCAATGTTTGGAAGGGTTTTGGATCTTATTTTGATTTCATTTTGAGAAAATATGTTTTGGGGGAATAATTTGAGAATGAAAGTAATGTTTGTTTGTATTTTGGAAGGAGACAAAATACACTGTAGTAGTCAAATCATGTTTAAAGGTGTTAGAAAAAAGTATTTTTGAAGAAAAAAATTGAAAGATGAAGTGATGTTTATTTGTTTTTTAGTGAAGACATTTTTTACTGTAGAAGTTAAATCATTTTACTGTAGCAGTCACATCATGTCTGAAGGAGAGAGAAACTTTTGAAATTGTTTTGAGAAAATGATTTGAAAAGTGTAATAAATCCCATTTTGTTTTGGGGAAACAATGAAAATAAAACAAAAATGGTTCCAAACATAACCTTAATACTTATTAGTTTTTAGGGTAAATTACAAACACCCCCTGAGGTATGGTCAAATTACAAAAACCCCCCTTGTTTGGATAATTACATCTACCCCCCTCAACTATGATTTTTTCTTAGACCTCCACCTTTATGGTGCCAAATTCAACATAGTCATCTAGATTCCGTGAAATGTGCTCTAGTTTGTACTCTTTTTGTGTAAAAAATACAGTTTCCGATGCACCACAAACTGATATATACAAGCTAAAAATCACATATTATGATCATCTTGCTTCATAATGTAGAGTTTGAATGGGATAAAACGGGTACAAAAGTGATAATATTCCATATAATCTCGAAGATTCCACTAAATTTGATGAGTTGAGGGGGGTGGTTGTAATTATCCAAACAAGAGGGGTGTTTTTGTAATTTGACCATACCTCAGGGGGTGTTTGTAATTTACCCTAGTTTTTATATAATAAAAGTAGTAATTAAATTCATATTTATCAAAATATTTCATTTTTTACAAATCTATACTTAGTGATTACAATGAAATTGAACAAACAATCAAATTTAACAAAAATACGAAAAAAATAACTTTTATGAAAACTTGTTGTAAAGTTAAATAAAATGCACAATCATAATTAGTATAAAAAAATTAAATACACATTTATGAATTAACCAAAAAACAATAAACTATATTCAAAACTCTATTAAATTAAATGTACCAAAAAAACATTCTAGAGCCTCCAAACATAAAATACGTTATCAAACCAAGAGAAATAAATATCAATAACGAGTAATAAAATATAGTTAATTACTATTTTTATCAATTGAAAGCTATGAAATATTAATTAAAAATAGTTACTAAAAAAATGCTTATTTCATTCATCAAATAAAAAAATGATGGTATATTGTATTTCCCTCCAAAATTGTCTAACTCATTAGCCACATCACCTAATTTATTTTTAATCTATGTACTTTTATACTGTAAATGCCAACTCATTCAACTAACCATCACATTACCTGTTATAGCAGGTCATAGGACCAAAATTCCCAATATTTTTAATTTACAGGACTAAAATTCTAATTTTGAAACACCATGAAATAAAACTCTGAACTAGTAAACTCACAGGACTAAAAAACTCATTTTGCCTAACTATTTTGACATAGTAGCTTTTTTAACCATTGAGATTACAAGGGGTGCCAGATGCTAAAACCTCCATACTTTTATGTCCGATCAATTTCTTATTATTATTTATATATAGGGCAAATTACCAAAACCCCCCTGAGGTAAACCTAAATAACGAAAATCCCCCTCATGTTCTCGTAATTACGAAAACCCCCCTTGACTAACGGATGACCGAATTTTTTTAACCGAAAACGTGAAATGTCTATTATATCCTTCTGTTAAATATGTAAAAAATAAAGGGCAAATTACCAAAACCCCCCTGAGGTAAGCCTAAATAACGAAAATCCCCCCTGGCATCCCTTTCAGTTGATGATTTATTGCTCTTATAAATTTATTTATTACTTTGTAATTTGTATTGATAATTTGATATTATAATTTTTTATTTTATTTATTTATATATTTTAATTGATTTTATTTATCCAGAGGAGTATTCATACGGATTTATGCTTTTAGCTTGAATGATGTATGGTTGTATTTCTCGAATTGTAAAATATTTAATTTTATATATAAAAATAATTAAATTTTGAAATCTCTTTCATTGATTTGTTTTAATCCAATAAAAATACATTGTAGATTCATAATGATTGATTATATTTGGGTTTAATTTAAGAAAAATAAGTATTTTGTACATTCATAATGACCCCTCATTTAATAAAATGCTTACAATTACCCCCCTAAGGTTAATTTCGTGTACAAGGGCAAAATTGGTATTATCGGAGGAATATTCCGGAGAATAAAAAAGATTCTATCGAGTCTAACACCGTTAGAGCGATTTGTAAGACGTCTGCATACCTCAGGGGGGTTTTCGTAATTACGAGAACATGAGGGGGATTTTCGTTATTTAGGCTTACCTCAGGGGGGTTTTGGTAATTTGCCCTTATATATAATATATATTTTATTTGTTTAAACCATAAAAAATATCATGGACTAAACTGAAATTTTGAAAACATGATTCTGGGACAAAAAAAATTCTGGGGTGAATCTATAATTTTCAAAGTTTCTGATTTAAAGGGTATCCTCACCGACTGAATCTCTGGGCGGCGTCGATCTACACCGTCCGACTCCAGCCCGGGCCCACCGCTGACCGCCATCCACCGTGCGCGAACCGATCTTCATCCGACCGAGTCGGTCCTCTTTCCGATCGAGTGTGTGTCGGTGCCGACACGTGGCCATCTACATTGGGTCAATTTCTGAGTGAAGAAAATACCTCACGCGCTCACCATCTTCAACGAGGTGGGCCCACCAACCTTTTTCATACTAAGGGGTGCACCAACCTCAAACATTGAATAACAGAGATTGGGAAACCGGATTGTGGAGATTCAGAAAAAGTGTAATAATTTCTGTTTCTTTTCTCCATCGCGATTCAATCAAGGAGTCAGCAGTCCTTCGGTTTCTCCTCCTGTTTTTTTTTTTTTTTTTTTGGAAACATGAAGGACTGAGTTGAAAATTTTGAAAACTTCACTTTGGTCTGAAATGTTTGGGGTGAATTTGTAATTCTAAAAGTTTCTACTTAAAGGTAGGGCTGGGACTTTGGGATCGGGATTCGGGATCCCGTCCCGTCCCGATTAGAATTTTACTATTTGGGATTAAAACTTCGGGAATTCGGAATTACGGGATTCGGGATTGGGATTAGGAACAAATACGGGATCGGGATTCGGGAATTGGTTCAATCCCGATCGGGATATTTTAATCCCGAATTAGGAAAAAAGAAAAAAAAAACTAATAAACACACACACACACACACATACACACACACACACACACATATATATATATATATATATATATATATATATATATATATATATATATATATATATATATATATATATATATATATATATATATATATATATATATATATATATATATTTGTCAAGGAGATGAGAAATACAGTATAATATATCGTTTCAACTTATTTTTAAATTTTTCAAATTTCATTTGTTCCAAGTTTTGTGGTAAAAATAAATAGTGCAATAATAATAGTATTTATATAATATATTCAAGTTGGTTTAATGTATAAAATAATATTAATGAAAAAAAAATTATATATATTTCTTAGTTTTTAGCCAAAATATGGGATTCCCGATCCCAATCCCGAATTCCCGAAATATTTAGGGATACCGATATTACCGGGATTTAATATTATGGGACGGGATTGGGATTTAAAATTTCTATCCCGAATCCCAAAATCCCGATCCCGAAAATCCCGAATTCCCGAAATCCCGTCCCGAACTCACCCCTACTTAAAGGGTATTTAGGTTTTTTTTTTAATTTCAAAAATGCACCCCACTCGCATATATGGAGATTGGAGTGTAGGGACTAATTTTCATACATGGGTCTTTGCTAATATTTTTAAGGGCGAATGGCAAAAAGGCCCATCACATGGGACTTAAATGCATTTTGGTCAAAATAAAAACAGTCTCTCAATTAAGCGCATCCCCATGTCTTTAGTCTAAAATACCCTCAATTCCACCCATTGTGCTCTAACTTCCTTAATATTACACATTGACCCCGGATTTTAACAAATATATCACATTAACCCCCAAAACTTTTTTTTGAAAAAAAAAAATTGGGGGTTAATGTGATATATTTGTTTAAATCCGGGGTCAATGTGTAATATTAAGGAAGTCATAGCATAATGGGTGGAATTGATAAGAATTAGGGTTAAAATTTGAGTCAAAACTGAAATTAGGGTTAAAATTGATTAATTAATGAAACTAGTACTTAGCCCCGTGCTACGCACGGGCCGAACAATTAAAAATTATTCTTCAAATTTAAAATGATTTTGGATAATGTAACACATCTATGATATTCAATTGCATATACTTCACTAAAAATAAGTTTTTGTCGAACATATTCAATGTTTTAAGTTCAAAAAATAATTTCTCTTAAATTGTTCTTAAAAAAAATAAATATCTAAGAATTTGTCTTAAATTAGTTAAGTAAAAATTTATAAATAGTGGAAGTATGTGCAATTGAATGGTTCATCAAAAAAATCAAATCATAAAAAACTAACTAAGATAATTGACAAATTCATTGTTTTAATTTAAAATCAATTTCTCTTAAATCATTCCTCCAATAGAGAAACTTGGACACACCAATCATTTATTTATGTAAATAATAAAGTCTAAAAAATATTTTTATTGGTCTTTTAAAATCATAGAGAAGAAAATTATAATTTCAATCATTAATCAATCAGAAGTATCATTATAAACTTAAAATAAAAATCATAAAAATAGGCCATTCGTTCAGAATATGTAGAAAAATATTGCTGTAAAAATATTTTATGTGTCATTTTAAATCTAAGTGCTATGAACAACTAAGATATTATATACACATCTTCTCAAAAAAAAAAAAAAAAAAGATATTATAAACACATACTTCACTAAAAAATAAGTTTATGTCGGACATATCCAATGTCTTGAGTAAAAAAAAAAAAAAAAATCTTAAGTTGTTTATCTAAAAAATGTTAAATTGAAGACATTGCTCATTTAAATGTATAAATCCTTGTCTTAAAATAGTTAATGAAAAATTAGTATCTAATTAGGTGAGGGCATCCATAGACCAATATACAAAGATATATGAAAGACTTGTTACAAAATGTGTTACAAACTTACAATCACAAAATACATAATTTCGAAAACTACCAATTTCTTTATACGTAATAAAATTATCATACTCGCAGTCATAAAACAAATTATACTATATATTTGTATATCATGCACGTCCATACATTTCTTCTCAAAGTTTCATCATCTTCAATAATTGGGTTTGGACTCCATTATCTGACAAATCGTAGGTATCAAAATCTCCAACTACCTTTTTCAACGATTTACTTCAAGGAGTCGCATCATTATAACATGAAATAAAATCCTAAAGAAAATAGTAAAATAAATGTCAAGTATATAAAGTGATTTTCATAAAACAGATGTTATAATATTGAGAACATGTGCATTGGAAATATACAATAAATGAATTTTCCTCATAAAAATCGGCATAAAAAGAAGGGGTAGAAAATATAGATGAAGCATAACTTCAACGTTGAATCATTGAGCTCATTTACTAAAAGATTCAATAAATATTTAGTACTTCTTGATATTAATGAAATCCCCAACAATTACGAACAACCTTCTCATCTATTAAGACCAAAGAGATGATGTAGACTTCGTTTAAACCACTGAAACAAACGGCATACCCATGATGCTCAATCGATTCGCTCAAGGGACAATATAACTAATATTTGTAAGATTTGGAGCCATGATAAATGAAAATAAATGATTGTGTGTTAGAAACGAAACCACTTAAGTAGTAGAATATGATAAGGCTTTCGAAAAAGACTACCCACTAAATTGATAATGGTTTTCTTGCTAAAAAACCACTCACTATTAGAGAAACATTTACACATGAATTGACTGAATAAGATAATGCAATCACATAATCGACGTGATTAATTTAAAAATCATAAATCAAAATCCAAATTGAATCAATTTTAATGCGAGAGAATTTATGAAAATAAAGCTACATTTTTTAGGCAAACATACCTGAAGGCTGGATCACAATGCTGGTAAAAAATTCTTCAATATCTGCAAACAAAATCCATCACATTAAGAAATTAACAAATACAAAAAAGTGCGGACTTGCGTAATGAAGAAACAAAAAATTATCGACAGGCATTAGGAAAATCGAATAAAGGAAACAAAAAAAGAGAAACATATTAACTTTCATATTTGTGAATTGATTTAATATTAAACTTATGATGTATAAGTTGATGAAAAAAGACAACTAATGAGCACCATAAAGTTAAACTTTATAGAATACTTTTCCTTGTTTATGAAATGGAAGATTTATTCTGCAATACCTTAATTTTTCCACCGGCGACGGCCATGAATTCTACCACTACAGGATTTTCAATGTATTTCACCTCTCGCAAGTCTTTAAAACCCAGTTGAAATCAAGGGCTCAGATAATTTCCAAACAAATGCTGCAAATATCTTATATCGATGACATTCGAATCCCTGCAACTTGTATCGCTTCTCTGTAAGAAAAAAATGGACTCTTAGTAATCCTTAAAGCACTCTCAGAAGACGAACAAAATTACAGCGATAAGATAAATGTAGCTTGATCACAAATAGAAAGGTATTAAAATAATTCAAAAGAACGTTAGCTATTTCAAATCCAAAAGTTCTTTAATTGTATAAAATAACTTGAGATTAATTTGTACATGAATCTGTAGAATCAATCGTAAATCACAGAATAAGTCAAAAAGGGAACCCAGAAAGAATACCTATTCGTCAATAATATCGATTTTGGAAAGTTTGCAAGCAGAATTTTTGCGATCCAAAAAAGGTTCATGGCGATCTTGGGCACCTGCAATTCTGTTGTTGTGCAATCGATAAAGCATCTGCAGTAGGAAATTACAGATGGTGTAAAGAAAAACATGAGGATTGATATTTGAGATATAAGTTGAATCTCTAGGTTTTAATTTTTCTTTTCCTTTTTTGTACTTTAGCTACTTGGTAATTTATATTTGAGTTTAATCGATTTCATTAAAGAAGAAATACATGGGAGGTGGACGAATGAGGATTACATGGGAAGTGGAGGATTACGTGGGAAGTTATTTTTTATCGGAAAACTCGAAAATTGCTTCAAAAGAGGGTTACGCCAAGACAAATCGTCAATTCCTGATTAATCTTTGAATTAATAAATACACCAAGATTATTAGAACGTGGAAGAAATAGATACGGAAAAAATGTGCACAATGAACAAAGTGAAAACATATATATATATATATATATATATATATATATATATATATGTTAGAATCCGAGAGGATTCTAATTTTGGTTTTTCAACACGTGTGAAAAACGCTATCTAAAGCTAGGGAAGTTTCCTTAATGCTTTAAACTCTTATTTTGTCATTAATTTATTTAATTATATAAGTCATATGTTAGCAAGGAATTTCTTGGACAAAGACTTTCCTTACTACATAATTTTGTTTCCTCACGTAAGATTCTCACTAACCTAATGGGCTCCAATTTTGTAGGGCTCTTCTATTCAGGAATATAATTACAGGAGTATCAACGTTTTGTTGTTCACGCCTTTTTGGAGAGAAAATTATATTTTTCTGCTCTTTTGATTGCTGCTCTAGGAACGTCTATTTTATCGAGAGAAGTTTTTCACAAAAAATATTTTTCCTCTCGTTTTGATTGTTCCATCGTGATACGTGATTTTCATAGAAAATATATCGGCTTCAAGGCTTTGTGGTGAAGACATCAAGATTCAAGGAGTATCACAAGTTTGCTTCTTCTATATAAAAAGAAGATCGGTTCTTCGGGAGAGGGGCTTAAACGGATCTCGGGAGGAGATCGATCCGCCGACTGAGGGATTCAGCGTTGAAGGGAGTTCAACCGTGCGGAGCAAGGGACGTGCTGCAAATTGAAGATTTATAATTCAGCGTAGTATACAAGAACGGCGTCAACAAAGAGGGAGTCTTTGTATTTTGATTAAGTCCTATTATTGTATTCGTAAAACTAAAAATTAGTAAATTTTATTTGCAGGTCCCAGTGGATGTAGGGTACAGTTGTATCCGAACCACATTAAATTTGTGTCTCGTTTATTTCTGTTTTTACAAACTGTTTCACGAACTGTTGCAACACTTCACGCAACAGTAACGAAAAACTGAATCTGACACAAATAATTTATATCTGCACGAAATAAATTCTAACAATTGGCATCAAGAGCCTGTCACTAGATACACTTAGTGAGATTTTGGGATTTAATTTTTTAATTTGTTTTGTGCAGATATGTTTCATCGTGAAGGAGCGTCTACAGTACGACCACCTCTCTTGGATGGATCAAATTACTCTTACTGGAAATCGAAGATGAAGATGTTCATCAAGTCCGTTGATGAACGAGCGTGGCGTGCTATCGTGACTGGTTGGACCCCGCCCATGGCTAAAGGAACGGATGGTATGCAAACGGTAAAACCAGAAGAAGCATGGACTAATGAAGAGATATTACTTGCCAATTACAACTCAAGGGCGATAAACTCAATTTTTAGTGGCGTTGGTGACAATCAGTTCAAACTGATAGCATCGTGTGAATCAGCAAAAAGGGCATGGGAGATCCTACAAGTGACGTATGAAGGCACATCAACTGTTAAAACATCTAAGCTGCAGATGTTAGCCACGAGATTTGAGAGTCTTCATATGGAGGAGGACGAGACGATTGCTGATTTCCACGCTAAGTTGTGTGATATTTCAAATGAATCGTATGCATTAGGTGAACAATACTCGGAAACAAAGTTGGTAAGAAAGGCACTACGTTCATTACCAGAAAGATTCGCTTACAGAGTTGCAGCAATCGAAGAAGTGAGAGATATCAATACGCTAAAGCTAGATGAACTCATGGGTAAACTACAAACCCAAGAAATGAATTTTAGAGCAAATATTCGAGAAAAGAAAAAGGTGAAGAATGTGGCATTCCAAGCTGAAGCTTCCCATGGCATCTCACAAGGCCAAACATTTCATGAGTGTGACATTGATGTTGAAGAATCCTTAGCAATTATGTCAAATAACCTCGAAAGCCTGCGTCAAAAAATTGAAAATAGAGAAAATTCCTCTCAATCAGGTAAGTCTGTTAACCCTAACAACTTTAAAAAGTTTTCTAATAATGGTTATTTTGGTGATGCAAAGTCTAGGAGAAAGCAATGTCGAGAGTGTGGGGGTTTTGGACATATTCAGGCCGAGTGTGCGAACACTTTGAAGAAAAACAAGATGTCACTCACCACTGTTTGGAGTGATAAAGAGGACAGTGATGAGGATGAGAACAGCAAAGGAGATCAAACCACTAAATTTATGGCATTCAGTGGTACTACTTCGATGAGCAGAACCGAGGGACGAACTGTTGCAACAGTCTGTCCGACAGATTTCAGGTATGATGAATTATCTTTAAATAAGGACAATAGTCTGACTTCATCATTTAATTTTGCAGGTGAATCTGAGAGCAGTAGTGATGATGAAGAGCCAACCCTCGAAGAGGTGAAAGATGTATATGAAAAAATGTACCGGAAGTGGCTTGAAGTATCTGAGGTAAATAAGCGCCTTGAAAATGATAAGCATGTTCTCATAGAGGAAAATAAAGTGTTAAAGGTAAGAATTTCTACTCTTGAACAAAATGTTATTTCTTCTAGTAGAGAAATAGATAGCTTGCAGGCTAAATTTGCTCAAACCCAAGATGTTATTTCTAAGTTTAATACTGGTAGAGTAACTTTGAATGAAATTTTGAACAAAAATCAGCCGAACTACTGTCGTATAGGTATAGGGGGTAATCAGCTATCTAATGATGCATTGAAACAGAAAGAAGATCCAAAAAGAAAAATCAATTTTGTTAAACAATCCACTGTTTCACAAACTGTTGCGACAGTTGCATCAACTCAGTCATCTCAAAGAAAACGTTTTGTCCCTACCTGTCATTTTTGTCATGCTCCTGGTCATATACGACCTAGGTGTTTTAAGTACTTGAAATTAGTTAAAAGAATAATGGCCCGCTCACCACTTTCCGCTAAAATTGATCACACTTCTGTGTCGTCTCAAAAACCCAAGAAAAAGGTTGATTTAGTGAATAAAACTCAACAAAAAATCTGGGTAAAGAAGTCTGATCTTAATTGTTTATCTGCCATTACTTCTTTAAACTCATGTGATGATAGTACTAACTGTTCCAACAGTTCTGGTGACAAAGCTAGTTTTGGGAATAAAAAACTTGGTAATCTGAATTGTGATAATTTGAATGCGAAAAATAAGTTTATGAATCCAATTCAGCATTCGAGAACTAAGCTTACTGATATCTGTCATTGTTTCATAAGGGGCTTGGTCGAAAAGGGGGTTGTCTCAATTGATTATGCTGCAACGGAGAATGAATTAACTGATGCTTTTGCAAAAACCCTTGATGCACAGAGATTTGATTCCTTGCGAAAATCGCTGGGAATTTATGTTGTTTAATCTGATGCAGTTGCATGAACTGTTGCAACAGTTTGTGTGTCCAGACTTGCAACTTTTAGTGGTAGGACACTTCATATGTTTTGCATCTCATATAGGATCTGCATTAAGCATACTGCATATTGAGACAAATGTGAATTTGATACAACGTGTATTTCTAAATTTTGTGGGGTAGAACTTCACCAATTCCCAAAATGATTACTTAAAAGGCTCCAACTTATTTATTTCTCTGAATAGTCTTGTCATGGTTGGATGTTTTTATAGGGAAAAGCTGCCTCTTTTAATGAGTGAAAGCTACTCTTGAACTACTGTTACTAATATGTATATCTACAACCATTTGGTCAGTGAATAGTTCGAAGCCTTTTTGAGTCGAGTCAGTAAATCACGTGGCCGAAAGCTCGCTACAAGGCTCAATTAGAAAGCCCAGGGGACTACACATTGCACGGCCAATATAAATTATATATATGGTCAGTGAATAGTTCGAAGCCTAGTTGAGTCGAGCCAGTAAACCACTTGACCGAACACTTACTACAAAGCTCAATTAGAAAGCCCAGGGGACTACACATTGCACGACCAGCATAATCTCGTTCCTTTTTAATTGCTCTGTTTTTCATGGGAAAAAGCTACCATTAGACGTGTGTGTACGCTACCTAATAAGAGCATCTTTGTGTTTGACTTGGGATTATTAAGTTTGTTGGTTGCATTGGCAGTCGGATTTTTGGGGATTGCGCTTATCGTGAATGTGAAGATAAATCCCATATATTTTGTTTGTCCATGCAGTATCCTATTCACATATGTCTCTTCACTCATGTCTATTTCTCATGTTTACTTTTTGTACTGCATTAGGCATTATTTAATAAAAAAAAAAAAAAAAAAAAAAAAAAAAAAAAAGAGAGAGAGAGAGAGAGAGAGACGGGATTTTTGTTTATGTGCCGGTTAAATTTTATTTTTTGTTGCAACCGGATCGATTGGGCTTACTCCTCACATTTCCACGTTTCTTATGAAGTTTGGCAAAGTCTGTAGTCTTTGCTATTTAATGTTGGATTTGATATCACCATCCTTTGATTTATGCATTGCAATTATCGTGTGGTATTGAGTTTGTGAGTTTGTGATTTTCTGTGCACGTTATGTATAGTGATTCTTCTCACTTAGTTCCAAGATTCTCTCTTCGTTTTGATCTTTTTGTTAAGTGTTTGAACAGCTTGCTTGACTCATCAAGATCGTTAGTCCATGTTGAGTTATCTTTGCATGGTGATTGCCCAGAAAGGGGGAGAAAAGAACAGTAACGATGGCATGAACACAGGGGGAGTTCCACAACTGTTGCGACAGTGCATCAGACAGTTGCTGGAACAGTGCAGGGGGAGTTCAGACAACTGTTGAAACAGTGCATGAGACAGTTGCTGGGCAGAAATATAGGACAACTAATAAGCATTGTGCAGAGAAGTTGTTTCTGCTACTGCATATCCTTTTATCTCGTGCTTATCTGAACGAATTATCTGCTTTTATTATGGAACTATGGTTTATTTACGGTTTACACTATATGCTGAACTGTTTGATAAACTGTTGCAACAGTTTATATGTGCAGATGTTATTCTGAATTTGCTAACCCTTGTTCATGCAGTTATCATATATTTAGGGGGAGTAAATGTTCTGACCAATCAATGCCAAAGGGGGAGAGTGTTAGAATCTCGTGGGATTCTAAGTCCACAACACCAAGTGAAATTCTATGGAGATGTTTATTGTCATTAATTGGTTTAGGTCTTCACAAGAATATAAAAGGAGGAGCTATAATGCCGACGTTATTTGTTGAGTCTCTTATCACGTGGATGATTTACCACGTCGCGTTCCACCGATCTCCAAGCCTACCAAGCCAAGTAAGCAAAGGGGAAGAATGAATGCATTTGCAAGAGGAGCTGCCTAAGGATCATTCACAGGGGGAGATACACATGCAGGGGGAGTTAACTTTGTTGTGAACCACCTGCCGAAGCCACTACTGCTGGAACAGTTGCTGAAACTGTGGCACTTACTATTGCAGCAGTTGATGTCACTCTCGTTGCTGAAAGAGATGATGATGAGCTGTTCCTTTAATACTGAGGATGATCCTGAGTTTTATTGCTTACGTCTATCATCTAATTGTTTTATTTTCAGGTATTTGACGAAGGGGGAGGACTTGATTATAATAAATAGATGACAAAGGGGGAGATTGTTAGAATCCGAGAGGATTCTAATTTTGGTTTTTCAACACGTGTGAAAAACGCTATCTAAAGCTAGGGAAGTTTCCTTAATGCTTTAAACTCTTATTTTGTCATTAATTTATTTAATTATATAAGTCATATGTTAGCAAGGAATTTCTTGGACAAAGACTTTCCTTACTACATAATTTTGTTTCCTCACGTAAGATTCTCACTAACCTAATGGGCTCCAATTTTGTAGGGCTCTTCTATTCAGGAATATAATTACAGGAGTATCAACGTTTTGTTGTTCACGCCTTTTTGGAGAGAAAATTATATTTTTCTGCTCTTTTGATTGCTGCTCTAGGAACGTCTATTTTATCGAGAGAAGTTTTTCACAAAAAATATTTTTCCTCTCGTTTTGATTGTTCCATCGTGATACGTGATTTTCATAGAAAATATATCGGCTTCAAGGCTTTGTGGTGAAGACATCAAGATTCAAGGAGTATCACAAGTTTGCTTCTTCTATATAAAAAGAAGATCGGTTCTTCGGGAGAGGGGCTTAAACGGATCTCGGGAGGAGATCGATCCGCCGACTGAGGGATTCAGCGTTGAAGGGAGTTCAACCGTGCGGAGCAAGGGACGTGCTGCAAATTGAAGATTTATAATTCAGCGTAGTATACAAGAACGGCGTCAACAAAGAGGGAGTCTTTGTATTTTGATTAAGTCCTATTATTGTATTCGTAAAACTAAAAATTAGTAAATTTTATTTGCAGGTCCCAGTGGATGTAGGGTACAGTTGTATCCGAACCACATTAAATTTGTGTCTCGTTTATTTCTGTTTTTACAAACTGTTTCACGAACTGTTGCAACACTTCACGCAACAGTAACGAAAAACTGAATCTGACACAAATAATTTATATCTGCACATTAGACTGCCATTGCAATAAACAAAATAGAGCAATTAGCACCTTGATAGCTGTCCAAATTTGGTATATAAAGAACAATCCTCCCTAATCTGCACATTAATTGCATGGAAAATGAATCAATGAAATAGCAATTGAAATCTTATCGAGGTAAGAAGCATGAAAACAGAGACTACTAAAAAATGAGACCGTATCATAGAAAGCAACAACTGGAAAAATATATATTGCTACCGTTTAATTTAATTTATTGATTTTCAGGGATCAGATACAAATTTCCAAAATAAAATTGTAAAGCGACGGCGATTTTGCCAATGGAAGTATCTGCCGACAACACTTCCCCCTGTAATTCTACCCAAAAATTTCACAAATTTTGCCTTGTGCAGAAAAACTCACAAAATCAGACAATTGATTACAAAAAAATCTGGAGATTACAAACTTACCTCCTTTTGATTCTTCAAGTTCTTTGAAATCTTTCATCTTCATCTGAACCCAAACCACAACACACCGATGAAGAAAAAAACCACAAACAAAGGGCTACGAAAATTGTGCCAAAACTGCAATAGAGCGAAGATTTCTTCTAAATGAAATAACAAAGACAACATTTCTAATCTTTTGATAATTTCAGGCGAGAGATAAGAACTGATAAAAGGATCGTGTAGAATGAATAAAAGGAAAAATAATAAATTAAAGAAAAAGTTGATCGTGTAGTTTATGCGTACAAAATTGAAGTCAAGTGGGCAGTTTTTTCTTCTCCCACGATTTACAGAAAGTGGGAAAATGTGGAAAACGGCTAGAGAGAAAAACAAAACATAAATATATTTTCCAAAACAAAAAGGACAAAAATACCCTTAGATCAACAAATATTTTACAAAAATGGATTTAGGGTTTCGGGGAAAACCTTTCTTTTATATATAAAGATTGGGCTAAAGTGGGGTGTAAATCATGAAATTGGAGTTGAATTGGGTTTCAATGAATTGGGGGTAATTTTGGTATATATAAAAGAATTTTCCTTATTTGCAAATAAGTTTGAATGGGCTGGATTTATTTGAAAGACAAAAAAATTGGATGTCCCTCTTTTAATTAAGTACCCTTGTCATGGGCCTATTTGCCATTACCCCTATTTTTAAAAGAGGGTTTTCTTTTGGCAATTCGAGATTACACAGCGGTGGTAAGTGCTAATATATACTTCATTTCAGTTGAAATAAAATAATATCAAAGTATTGTTTATTCTATTTTTTATCCGTATTTAATTTTTTGTTTTTTTTAAATCTATTTAGGGCACTTGTTTATTAATACTTTAGTTTTTCACAATTTTGGGTTATGTAAGTTATAAATTAATTTTGGGACAATATAAATATTTGTAGTTAATGAAATATCTAGAATAAAACAAAAGAAATATCAAGACTAATGGACGTTAGAAGTTTGATTACTTGTAAAATAAATGTGATACCAATTGTCCCACCTACAGCTGTGGAACTTTCACTTTTTTTTCTTTCTTTTTTTGAGTAAGAGTGGAACTTTCACTTTATGCTAAAGCAAAAGCAGAAAATGGAATATAATTGACAAACTATTAGCTACATCTCCACTCAATCTTATTACCAATCACATAGTGCAATCTGAGACACAAGTAGTGTTAGCTAGCGAGCGATAATGGCGGATGCTATCGTTTCCGTTGTGTTGGAGCGCATTGCAGCTCTCGTGGAAGAGAAGATCCGAGACGAAGTAAATTTGGTGAGAGGAGTTAAGAAGGAGGTTCTCAAACTTTCCATTGATCTGAACACAGTCAGAAACGTGTTGGATGATGCGGAGAAGAAGGGTTATAAGGAAAAGAGCATCAAAGATTGGCTGACGAGGCTCGAAAACACGACATACGAAATGGATGACGTGTTGGACGAATGGAACTACTCCATTCTCAAGTTTCAGATCGAACAATCGTCTGATGATGTTGCTGCTGCTGATGCTGATGTTGTTCCTCCTAATAAGTGCACGGTACGCTTTTGCATCCCTTGCTCGTGTTTATGTTTCAAGAAAGTTTCTGCACGTCGTGGAATTGCCTTGAAGATAAAACAAGTGAAACAACGGCTTGATCTGATTTTGGCGGAGAAAGATCGGTTTCATTTTGATGAGATCACGTCACAACCATCTGATCGTGAATCTTGGCGAGGTCAAACTACTTCTATCATCGACAAAGAGGAAGTTTATGGCCGAGACTTAGAGAGAGAAGCTCTGGTAAGCAAACTTGTGGGTGAAGGTGGTAGTAGCGAAGAAGGGTTAATAGGAGGCATCCGCGTTGTATCTGTAGTGGGTGTGGGTGGCCTTGGGAAGACAACTCTTGCTCAACTAGCTTATAATGATAGTCGAGTTGAGAATTATTTTGAGTTAAGAATTTGGATATCTGTTTCCGATCCCTTTAACGAGGTTGAGATTGCGAAAGGGATTGTGGCAAGTGTGGAAAAGTTGGATGAACCCCCAAAGACCAACCAATTGGAAATGCTACTGCAACGTCTAAAAGAGTCTATTTCAGGGAAAAAGTTTCTTCTTGTTATGGATGATGTTTGGACACAAGACGATACCAAGTGGAAACCCCTGAAAAACACTCTCAAAAGTGGTGGAACGGGTAGCAAAGTTTTGGTGACAACTAGAAACGAAAAGGTTGCAATAATGATGATGGGAGAGTCTATTAAGAATGATCGGATGATCCATCGTTTAGGAGTTCTAAATGATGGAGATTGTTGGTCATTGTTACGTCGGATTGCCCTTTGTGGTAAGAACAAGGATGAATGTGAAGAATTTGAGAACACGGGTAAGGAGATAGCCAACAAGTGCAAGGGATTGCCACTTGCAATAAAGACTTTGGCAAGTGTTTTGCGTTTCAAGAATACATTGGAAGAGTGGGAGAGCGTGTTGAATAGTGAAATATGGAAGTTGGAGGAAGTAGAAGACGAGCTCTTCCGTCATTTGCTTCTGAGTTACAACGAGTTGTCCCCAACATTGAAGCGTTGCTTCTCGTATTGTGCCGTCTTTCCTAAAGATACCAGAATTGATGTGGATGAGCTAATAACAAAATGGATGGCAATGGGTTACCTAGGATCTAATACTGATGACTGGAAAGTTAGAGGGAGAGGGTACTTTGATAATTTAGCAATGCGTTCTCTGTTTCAAGACTTTGAGAAAGATGGCGATAAAAAGATAGAATCGTTTATGATGCATGACATTGTACATGATTTCGCTGAATTCCTGAGGAATAATGTGGGATCAAGAATGAAGAACACAACTTGCAAAGACTGCAGCCCTTTGTTAGTTTCACGAGTCGAAAAATATCGTAGCTTATTTCAGTGCAAAGAAGTTCCTGATCCACATGTTTGTGATTGCATGACAAGTGTGAGGTTGCTTGATTTAAGTTGGTGTGACTTGCAAGCCATTCCGAATGAAATAGAAAAATTGATTCACTTGAGGTGGTTGAACTTGAGTGTTAATAACATTGTTGGTGATGATCTGAAGTCCATTTGTAAGTTGTATAACTTGCAATTTCTTTGGGTTGAGCGGTGCAGTCTAGAAGCAATTCCGGTGGAGATTGGGAATTTGAGTCAGTTGATACACTTGGATTTGAGCTCAAATAGACAAGTGAGAGAGTTGCCGGAGAGCCTATGCAATTTGAGTAAATTAGAAAGTTTGGATGTAAATTGGTGTCATCGTCTGTGTGGACTTCCACAAGGGATCCACAAGATGAAGAAGCTCAAACATTTGTATAATGAAGGTACTCCTTCTCTGAAGCAATATCCACAAGGAATATCCCAATTAACGAGTCTAGTCACATTGAATAAAGTCGTTCCTTGTGATGGGAATAAGGTGGGGTGGTTGAAGAATTTTAACCGACTTAGCGGTAAAGTGGAGTTGTCAATTGAAACAAGCAGTTGTGGTTATTCAGTGGAGGATGCTCGTGAGGCGGAGTTGGGGAAAAAGATGCACATTCAAGAACTGATAATATATTTCTCTGGATCAACAACAGCAATGGATGGCCGTGGCAAACAAGTGAAAGATACTTCTTCATCATTGTCGTCAACATCGGTTTGGAATGAAGTACTAGATGCTCTTCACCCACATCCAAACCTCCAACAACTGAGTATCAGGGGCTATACATGCTCCCGACTTCCGGGATGGATCACGTCCCCCCTCAACCAACTCACATCTATTGAGCTCCACTCGTGTGAATGTCTTTCGTTGCTTCCGCCGCTGGGTAAACTACCGCTACTGGAGACTCTTGAGATTTATAATTTACCTAAATTGGAATATGTTGGACGGGAATTCCTGGGAATAGCAACAACAACATATTCATCGATGGGTACTATTGCTGGTGGCTTCCCCAAGTTGAAGAAACTGACATTTAGAGGATGTAATAACTGGAAGAAGTGGGAAGACATTACGGTGGAAGAAGAAGATAATGTTGCTATCTCAATAATGCCTTGCCTGACGGAGTTGGAGATCCGTTTCTGCAGCAGATTGACGGAGCTGCCGCAACGCCTCATGCGAAAGGTTTCATCATCATTGAAGGTGTTGAGTATTTATGGTTCCAAACTGGTAGTAGATGCTCTGAAACCATATCCAAACCTCCGAGAGCTGATTATTAAGGAGTATGAAGGCTCTCAACTTCCACGATGGATCACGTCCCCCCTCAACCAACTCACATCTATTGAGCTGGACAATTGTAAATTCCTTGTGTCGCTGCCGCCGCTGGGTAAACTACCGCTACTGAAGACTCTTTCGATTGAAGGTTTATATGAATTGGAATATGTTGGACGGGAATTCCTGGGAATAGCAACAACAACAACAACATCTTCGTGTTCGTCGGGTACTAATATTATTATTGATGGTGGCTTTCCCAAGTTAAAGCATCTGACATTTTGGTGCTGTACAAAGTGGAACAAGTGGGAGGACATTACTGCTGAAGAAGAAGAATATTCAATAATGCCTTGCCTGACGAAGTTGGACATCGTTTTGTGCGAAGGATTGACGGAGCTGCCACAACGCCTCCTGCGAAAAGTGTTGTTGTCATTGGAGGTGTTGAATATTGCTGGTTCAACACAGCTGGAACAAGTCTACGGGGACAAGGAGGGTCAACCCTGGAAATCCATTTCCCGCCACAATCCACACCTTCTCCTCAACCTTCGAGATTATTAATCAGTTTTTTGCTATTCATCTTTCATTAATTCAATTAATATCATTGCCATTAATTAATTCCTTGTTTTTTTCATATGTATCATCAATAGAGTTGGATAATGAATTATAAAAACAACACTCTACTATTTCAGCCTAATCCTAACCCTAATATATATTACTAAATTAACCTACATATACATTACTTACGAAGAGAATCTCCGACGTGGAATCTCACGGTTGATGCCAACCCTCGTCGCCGCCAACCTTGAACTCCTCCGCCGCGGTGGCTGCTGGAGAAGAAGTTGTGATGGCCAGTATGAATAAAGTGGCAAAGCAAAAACTTGTAAAAGAAGCCATTAAAAACATGTGAATTTATTTTCGATTCTGAAGAGGTTTGTTTATATCACCATAGATATATATAGTGGGAGGAGGGATTTTCAAATACTGGAAGTAACCGGCAACAAAAGTGGTGGAGCACGGCGGTTATTGGTAGTTGAAGAAGGTCGTGGTGTTTGACTTGGTCTGAGAATTGTCCTACGTGGCCACATCATTTTTTTTATTTTTTTTTAATGAAACACAATCAACTTGAAATTTTATGCTTCTTTGCACCTCTATATATAATATATTTATTATTTTCCAATACACCGGGCAAATTTGCTAGACACTCCTTATTTTGTACTTATATTAATACAGCAATAACGAAGCCACAAAACAAGTTTGAGTTTCACAAAAATGAAATATTTAATCATACAATTAAATAAGCTTAGCATTTTTCTGTCAAGACTAGATTAATATAATATACAACAAAAAATAAACTCTTAAACCTTCTATGTACCCGAACACGCGTCTTTCCGGCTTTAATGGGCGAATTCGAGCTCGATTTCTGTTCTCAACGATTAGAAATTAACCAAAGAGAAATCAAATGAACCAATAAGAAGCGCGTCTCTATCTTTTACGACCATAATATAGCAAAATTTTCTTCGTGCCTGAAAGCTAGAAAGAAAGACGAACAATATCAAATATTTAATCATATACTTCTAGAACCTTAATCGATGAAATCCAGTAATGTATACATTTACAAATTAAAACGCGATACCTTATAGAAGCATGCGGATACACTTCAACGGTGAGATGCTTCCACGTCAGCAATAATATTTTGCAGCTGTAATAATTTTGCTGACCTGATATCAAGTATACTAGGTGGCATAGATTGAATAGATCCATGTAACTCAACCAAGTTAAAGAATTCTTGTTTGGTTAAACTCTTCTTCTCAATAAGATTGTCGACAACGGCATCCATAAGTCCTCGGTTTTGCTCAAGAATCTGTGTGAAGAAAGTCCGGAACAAAACCTTAGTATTTTGTCCATTAGTATTGTTTTAAGGGGTAATAATGTCTTTATGACGTACCGATTTAGCACGTTCGTAACAGATGTCGAGGATCCGCAGTGCCTCTGAATCAATATCCTGAAATCAAAATTTTGCATCTCAAGCATTAGCCACGTGCAGGGATATATTATTACAATAAAAATTATGAAAATTGAGCATTTTTTTATGTTTTTGGTACGAGATGTGATGAATGCATAATTTTTCGTAAGTCAATGATTTTTTTTTTTCTTTTTTTGCAAGAATTTCAAGATATAGAAGGAAAATTACATTTATCCTATTTGCAGTCCAGAAGTTGTTCAAGCCGTAATGCTTCTCAGAAAGGCCGCCAAGAACTAAGGTCCGTGCAGCTGAACGAGCATTATCTGCTGTCTCTGCCCAGATAGTACTCAGCTGAAACAAAATAAAAATAAAAATAAAAAATAAATCAAAGAAATAGTAAAACCATCTAAAATATAAGTTCGATAGGTGAAGGCATTGTCAGGTTAATTATATTCCAGCTTAGTACAGAACTGAAGATTTACACCCCTATTCTGCAAAACCTATTCCAAGAAATCACGGAATAATTTGCAAATTCAAGTATGGAAAACAAAATATAGGGTCTCGTTACCTGATGTTCGCCATAGAAAAGTTCGTCAGCTGCACGTGGTGCGAGTTGGACTGTAATGTGATCCAACAGAGATTGTCGGCTGCAAATATAAAATGCTAAGGTTTAGCACATGCATCTAAATACATATGAGAAAACGCATGTTAAACTTATAAACATCCCTTGAATTATTCTTTTAGGAGTATTATATAAAATTAGGTGACTATTAGTAAATTTTAATTAAAATAGTACAAATCAAGACACATACAAGAAAGATAAACTAATAAACTTTTTTAGTAAAACTCTATATTCACTCTCAAAATTTCAATTGTATGGGAAAGAAATAAAAAATATGTAGAAGAAAAATTACAAAATTGCCGATAAAGGGTGGGAGAAAGGATACCTCAACATTCCTTCCTTAAATTTCATGTTGTCCATTTTCAGTCGTACATAACCCATTTCCCTTCCAGCTCTTGGAGAAATTGTCAACTGAAATAAAAATACAGAGAATGCAAAACCTTAAGTCAAATTTGTACGAGAGAACTGTGCCAAATTTGTATCCTCCGTATATATGCAGTAAGATTAGTGAAATTCTAAAGATCAAACCATTGCAGCGCTTTTAATGTATATAATATGCATGACAGTTTAAGAAGTAACGAAACGTAGCAAGTACTAAACATACAAACTCAATATTTCGGAGATCCGGAAAGTTGACAGCAACTACAGCCATAGCTGCTTCATTTATAGCTACTTGCTTCCACATCTCAGGGCTTCTGTCTTTTCTATCTAGCATTCCTCTTTCTTCTATTTGTGCAGCTTGTAACAAGTCATCAGTAGTAATCTGCCACAAGGACAATTATTAATAGGTAAAGCTATTAATACTCTCGAAAAATGTAACCCACATATGTGCCATTTTTTGTTTGAGGGCTGTATTTATACTCGTGTGACATACCCGAATAACATCTCGACACTAATTATTCATACGAAACATGCTTTGGTAGCAACAAGTAGATTTGACCAGTGACTAGAAGAACAAACGTTTTAAAATAGAAAACCAAGTACTTGCATTTCCATGTTAAATGACCATGGACCCGCTCTTATACAAATCTTATATTATTCCAGTTTATTTCTCCTAATCAATCATTTGTAGAATTTTTCCACACCATTCAATGTTTTCAGCAATTCAAAGTGCATACCTCAGTTCTGCTATCACGCATCATATTTATGGCAGCAACTTCTATGATGTTTGCCAGCTCAGCACCGACCATTCCGTCGGTCATACTAGCAACAGCCATATAATCCACATCCGGGGCCATTGGTTTCTTTCGAGCATGAACCTAACACCAGAAAAAGAAACCATAACAAATTATATTTAAACAAATGATTATATATAAGAATAAATTTACACAGACAGCAAACCTTCAGAATCTCAACGCGGCCTATAACTCCAGGCTTGGGAATATATATTTTCCGATCGAACCTCCCAGGTCTGACAAGTGCTGGATCCAAAATGTCTGGTCTATTAGTTGAGGCAATGGTAATGACTTCACCTCTGCCTTCAAACCCATCGAGGCACACAAGAAGCTGGAGCATAGTTATGGTGTTGCGTATTAGTAACGACCCGTACATCATTTATCAATTGGAAACTAAAAGAAATACAATATGCGCAAGAAACCTGATTTAAAGTAGCATCACGCTCTTGTCCACCGGACCCCTTAATTAAACCACGTTCTCTACCAACAGCATCCAGTTCATCAATGAAAACAACAGATGGAGCCTGCATTAGTCACATAAAACTCGGATCTTATTGCCATTTCCATCAATAACTTAAACAGATGTTAGAAGTTAACGTCATTTGAATTATCATAATCGAATAAAGGAAGAGAAAGACTCACATTTTCCCTTGCATCTTGGTAAAGTGCTCGAACACGAGAAGCACCGACACCAACATATATTTCGACGAACTGAGATGCAGAAATGGAGAAGAAGTTAACACCTGCCTCACCAGCCACAGCTTTTGCTAATAATGTTTTACCCACACCGGGGGGCCCACAAAGAAGTATACCACCTGATGATTCCGACCCAAAATTAGGTCACAAAACGAGAAGGACGAATCATATTCCAAGAAAACATGTACTTAAAGTTAATGTTTCTAAGCTGGCCTCTAAACCAACTAGCATAAACTAACACATTGGGAGTTCAGCCGTTAACTGATTTCATATGTATGTAGGAAAATAGTTACCGTAAGACAAGATAAATAGTAACATCTAAGTTTGTCAATCACGGTATCTGACCTGGTATTTTAACTCCACGCCTTCGATACATTTCCCCATGTGTAAAAAACTTCACAACCTCCTCAAGCTCAAGTCGGATTTTCCCAAGCCCTGCAACATCCGTGAACTTCACATCGACACCCCTTTCCAAAAACTGCGGAAGCTTCTTACGTTGGGCCCGCCTCACACGAGCCCCCGACTTCATAAACTGCTGTGCTGTTTTCATGTAAGGATTATCTTCCCCTTTTCCTCCTTCCTCCCCCTCTTCATCACCATCCTCAATCCCCGCCATTTCCTTTTCAAGATCCCTCATCTTCTTCTTCTCGTCAGCCTCCGCTTTTTCTATTTTCAACCTATCATCATAATCCTTCTTCTGCTTTCTATAGTTGAGCACAACAGTTCGGTAAAATATATAGAAGAAGACGAACCCAAGTGCAGTGGAGACATTCGAATCACTAGCTAATCTCTCCCACACTATCGCCATGCTGTCTGAGCTCCTACGCGCTTGCCGTATTGACTCTTCGTACTTCAACTTTTTCATTTCCCTCCTCTTTTGCTTCTCCTCCATTTTCTTCTGCGCTTTTATGGCATTCTCCATCGTCTCCCTATCCTCCTTCATCTTAGCCATCTCGTCGTTCCTCCTCCTCTTGAACTCCTCTCTCACCCTCTTTAACTCCAATGCCTTCTTCGACTGAGGCTTGGTCTTTAGCAACGAAAACATCCATAACGGGATTTTGGACAAGAACCCGAGATAAGGCTTCGGAATATCAGGGTTTTTCACAGATGGACTGTAAGCAGTCATACAGAGACCATCGATTTTCAACTCATCCCACTCTTGCCAAAACTTCGGATCACTCTCGACCGAAGGCAGCACTGTCCTAACAACCTTATTATCCTCCAAAACCACCAAAACTACCTCCGGCCGCTGCTTTAACCCCGCATTCGGCGGCTTAACAATGTGCTTAATCTTGTTTTCCCTTTTCATATCCAATATTTCACTATAACCAAGTCTGTGGGATACAACAGGAAGCCCTTTCGTCCACTTCTCTAGCTCCTCAGGGGTTAGAGCTTCAGTCCTTTTCCCCAAACGCTTCTTTTCGGAAACTTTCGCCGCAGCTAAAGAGGGTTGCGGGAGTGAGGCTGAAATGACAGTTAGTGTTACAGAGAGTTTGACTAAATCCAATGGAGTCTTCCTGAGTTTTGATTCTTCTTCTTTTTCTTCTTCTTCATTTGTGGTGATAGTTTCTGGGGTTTCAGTCAAATTGCATGAAATTCGGGCAAGGGTTTTGGGTTTTGGGAAATTAGGGCGGAATAGGAGAGGAGGAGGAGGTGCGGGTGAGAATGGAGAATTGAGAATGCAATTGCCGGCCATGGAAATTGGCTTAGGCTAAGCTAATGGCATGGGGGTAGAAAAAAATATACGTCGGTCGGAAAGTTCAGAATTCATACATTTTTATCTACCACCGTTAATTCCGATGATGGAGACGAAATTCGTATTGAGGAAGATAAAATGGAGCAATTTTGTGTACGTGTTTTTTTAGAGGACGGGTGGATGTTACAGATGGAGGCTACAGCGGCGTCGCCGTCGGTGCGCGGCGGAGACGGATATGGTTAATCGGCGGTGATGGCCCAAATGGCGGAACCCATTTGCCATACGCTTACAATAATTTCTCCCTCCCTGCAAAAGCCCATTTCTATTGGGCCTGTTTCTGCAAAAGCCCATTTATATCGGGCCTATTCTTTTCATCATTAATTACATATAAAATAACATATTATTATTTTATGACGTGGAAAATATTTATAAAATTTATATTTGTGAATCATTATCGAGCTATACTACGAAAACTTCAACTTTTTAATACTCGGTTTCGGAAATGTTTCGTGTCAAAAATTCAAAGACACGTGTCAAATACATTATGGGTCCTTTTATAAATTTCTTAAAAGTTAGAAACACGTGAGAATAGTAAATTTTCAAATAACTTTATTGTTTCCTAAATTATTTATATGATGTAACGAGCAATTGTAAATTGATACTTTATAGTAAATTTTACTTTGACTATGTTTGTTTTAAAAATTATATAAACAGAATTTATATATAAATAAAAATTTATTCATATATTTTTAATATTTACACATTTCCTCCAAGTCCTCGTATCCTTATTTTCTGAATATGCGGTTTCCTAGTATTTGTTTCCCGATTTCCCTCTATCACCGTTTTCGTAGTTCACAACTATTTGAAAACAAATAACTTATAAATAAAGTCTTATTTCTAAATTAACTTCATGTAATCATACCCCTCATTAATCACAATTTAAAATGAGTATCATACATTTATTTATTTATTTTAAATGTTTATTTTATATTAATTTAACCCACCTATGTTCATATGAAACATGATTTGAGCTTAGATGTACGTAATTAAACAATTAAGTATTGTTTAGTTTAGCTCTGTACTGAGTTCTTTGAGTTGGAGAATTTGAAGCAGAAACCCTAGAAACACAATCCAGCAATCAATCCCATTATCACAATTCACAGTGAATCCAAATTTATAATCTCTCAATCTACTTTTCATTCCTCTTATTTTTCTCAATTCCCACCCCGGAATCATAATCTATCGGCTGAATTAAATAAATGGATTCGTCGTCGAAATTACCCAACCGCATTTCATCTGCCAAAGCTGTTGGACCAATGATTCTCGTCGACCTTCTGTTTTTCCACGGTGCAATTTCGCGCCAGGAAATGAGGTTTAAGTGTGGATACACTGAATTCAACCATTATTTGTTCTTTGTGTGGGGGTGGGGGTGGGGGTGGGGGTGGGGGTGGAGGGAGGGGCGAGAAATTGGCTTTTTTTCCCTCTTTTTTGGGGTGATAGTGGAAGCTTATGGGGTGGGGGTTGGGTTTGGCAGATTGGAGTGGGTTAATTTTTTGATGGGGTTCAAAGTGAATTTGAATTCTGGGATGGCGCTTGGTTTTAGCCATCTGGAGGATTTCTGGAGGTAATATTTCAGTCATTTCTCTTCTTTTTTTTTAATGCTGTAAATTTGATGCTTTTTGTTTGTTTAGGTAGGCGTAAATACAGAAAGTATTAATGCCATAAGCTTTTCATTTCCATGGATAATTATGTAATTATTGTTCATTAATTACTTGTATGACAGTATGTCAAAGTAAGAATGTTTCTTACCTGGCCCATTTATGAGTTGTTGTTGGTTACATGGATGGAAATTTTTATTTAATGCTTGGACGGTGTGTTTTTGTTCTGAAATAACGTGAATTAGCGCACTTCTAATGTGATTGCTGCAGTTTTCATTTGCATTGCCGTGCTTGTGACATGCTTCAAAAAAATACGAGTGTTGAAAAACCAGTGGTAAATTTTTTGAACATCGATGACAAGGAGTATAAAGTTGACATACTTGAATATTTGGGAGTTGTGAGAAAGCTTCACTTTCTTTGCGCAACTCTGGCGCAGCATTTAGGCACCTATTGAGAAATCTCAAAATCCGTCATTTTGGGATACATATTTGCGCAAAAAAAGCTCGAAAAAAAATCACAGTTAGCGCACCTCTTTCTCCTTTTGAGCATCCTGCGGATTCTCTAATCCATCTTTTCATCATAAATAATACCTATAAACCAATAAGCTATCTAAAGATCTGGACCTTCCAAATAGATTCATTTTCCCTGTCAACCATTTGGTAGTAGATTGAATATTTCATAAATTCTAGACTTACATGTTTCTTATCTAGAAATACCCCCATTCAAACTCAAAATAGAATTTATAACAATTCTGAGGCAATAGCACAGTCCTAAGGTTTCAAGCACCTTCAGAGAATTCTAAAATCGTTGCCGTGGACAAAAGGTAAGGTGAGTCTTTTGTCATTCATGTATTTTTTGGTATAAGGAGTTTTATTAGATTGACGAGCTTAATTAAACAATTTAGTGAATTCCCACCATCACTTTTTCTTTGTTGGGAATTTGAATAGTGAATGAGCTCTTTCTTAGTTCTTATGATTTCGGGGGGTAATAATTCAATTATTTCTCTTTTTTAAAAAAAAAATTGTGTAAATTTAATGCTTTTTGTTTGTTTTAGGTAAGTGAAAGTGCAGATAGGATTAAACTAATAATCTTTTATTTTCCATGGATTATGTGCACTTATTATTCATAAATTATCTTTTTTTCTTTCTTTGCTCATTTCACAGTGTGAAAAGTAAGAATATTTCTTCACTGGTGCAGAGATGAATTGTTGCTGATTTACATGGTGTTTGTGAAAAGTGGGAATTCATTCTTCTCTGTCGACCATTTGGTGGTGGATTGAAGGTTTCCTAAATTCCAGACCTACGTGGTGTTTCTTGTCTAGGAAAACCCCCCATTCTAATTCAAAATAGAGTTTATAACAACTCTGAGGCGGTGATCCAGTCCCAAGGTTCCAAGCACCTCTAGAGGATTCTAAAATCGCTGCTGTGGACAGGAAAGTAAGGTGAGTCTTTTGTCATTCATGTGTTTTGGGTGTTAACTTTACCATTTCTCTTGTTGTGCATGTTTCGTGCTTTCTTTTTGTGATTTATGTGCCTTGATGTCTCAGTTCAAGTGTCTGGGCTGCTTATTCTCGTGGCATGTATACAACTTTTTCCTTAATTTTCAAAATTGTGAGGTTTAACCCTAATTTCGAGGTTCTGAAATCTTTATTTTGTTCCAATACCCTGTTAATAATTACCTCATCCAAAAGCATAAAATTTTACAGAGAGTATAATTTTTTATCTTGATGACTTAAACAACAATTGTGTGTCAGTTTGGTTTCTTTTTAAAGACGAACCTGTGACGTGCCTCTTGTCTACAAAAGTTAACTTTTCCAACATAATTTGAGGATTTAAAAAAATGATGATTTTTTGCAGGATTAGTGCATTAGCAGTGTTTAAACTGAGTTTCTCACGGGAAATAAAAGGGGTATTATTAGAGCATTCCGTAAGAAATAATGATGAACGACGATGAGCTCTTGGTTTCCTTCTTTGTGAGTAAGACGACATCCGCATCTACCGACGATGTTTCCTCGAGTGTTCGTCGACCTTTAAGGAAAGGAGTGAGCTCGAAAGGCCGACCCAGTAAGCCAGAGAGCTGTCCAGAGCAAACACGGCAAAAGAATTGGCCTTCCACTAGAGCCAGAACAGTTTTATCTTGGTTAATTCATTCAGGGGTTGTTTCCCTGAATGAAGTAATTCAGTTTCAAAACCCTGAAAACAACGCGGTTTTGAAACAAAGTATAATAACCAAAAATGGACTCTTGTGCACATGTTGTAACAAGACGCTCTCAATCTCCGATTTTGCTGCACATGCTGGTTCAAATTCAAAATGGCCTTGCATGAGTCTTTTCATGGAATATGGAAAGTCATTAATCTTATGTCAGCTTGAAGCCTGGTCAGCAGAATACAAGGAAAAAAAATCCCCTGGTGAATTTAGTCAGGTTGATGAAGGTGATGATATATGTGGCAAATGTGGTATGGAAGGTGAATTGGTGCTGTGCGATAATTGCCCAGCCGCATTTCATCAGGCATGCCTGTCTGAGCAGGTTTGTATTTGTTTACACCTATGATCTCGGTCGAGTCGCTTTCCTTTAATTGTTACTTTTGTATTACAGTTTGACATGGATAGTCCACATCTTCTTTCCATACTTGATTTTATTCTTGCTGTAGAAAGCAGCTCGAAATACCTACTTGAACAAGGATATGGTCTGTCTTACTATTCCTACACGTGGGTGATTTTGCTATTACAAGCGAGTTAGACGGGTTTAAATGAAGTGGTCTCTTATCTCATTTTAGCTTAGGAGAAGAAAAGTGCACTAAATTTCTATTAATTTCACTTCCTAATTTGGATGAATCTTCTCCTACTAAGCTAAATTAACTCATAAATGAGAAACTAGTTTCTTTGACGTTACCTATTTATTATTATTTTTTTAAAGTTACATAACCTGTTGTCTGTTTATAGAATTATAAGGTTTTAAAAGATCAAAGTTAAAAAATATATTTTACCTCCCAAGATTTTCAAACTTAATGAGAGGGCTGTTTCAATGAAGACATATGTAGATACTCCGCACGTGAACTTGTTTCTAGAAAGTGTAAATCTCTTTGTAAATCACCATTTACGACTAGAATTAAATGTTCTCTGAATCAATAAAGGAAAAAAAAATAGAAAAATGAACCGCTCAAGCTCATACGTCATAAGTCGTAAGACATAAATATATCTATTTCAGTAAATGCTTTCCCAGATAAATAGCAAGCCAAATTTTCTCAGGGAACCATTTAATGAAAAATAAATGTAGTTATGAGCGTGACTCGTTCATTTTTCATGTATGTGCTATAGAGATTGGCATGTGCAAAATAGGAAAAAAAATTATATGAACATATTTTACGTTGGTTCTTCGTCAAAATGCAGCTGCATGCAAACCAAAATGAATTATTGCTTAAGACATGAAATAGCATGCAGACATTGGTTAGTAGAGTTTTACCACTAGATTTATATGGAATTTCCAGTTTTTTTCTCCATGCCAAAGTATATAAAGAGACTTTAATAGCGGAAGGGCTTGATCGAATTCTTACTTTATGAGTAATTTTAATTTATTTGCTCAATGAATCATAACTCATTGACAGTTGTCATTTTGCTTTTAAACTGATGAACATTTCCTTTTGGTATCTCAACTGCACTTTTACGCCAAGTCGGCAACTAATTTGACCATTTATACGTAATAAATTCTTCGTATAGCTTTTTTTGTGGAATTCAGAAATCTCATAATTATGAGCAAAGAAATCTTCGAGTATCCTTTTTATTGGCACACATTCCTTGCTTTTATGTGAGCCTTTTAGTGAGTCTGCAAATTTAGGTACATCGAAAGTTGAACTGACGTATTTAATTTTCTGTCCTGAAGATTCCTGAAGGAAACTGGTATTGTCTACAATGCCGCTGTCTCACTTGCTGGGATGTGGTCAGTGATCAAACTGCTTCATTTTCTGCTGGGACTTTGAGATGCTCACTGTGCAAACACAGCTGTAAGTTGCATCTTTGTTAGTGGTGGATTATTTGTCCAATTTTCGTACACCGATTGTTTACATTGAAAACAGGCTGCTGTGATTTGTTTGATTTACATTAATTTAATAAATTTACGAGAAACATAGAACTGTGGAATTTTCTGTTGACTATTGATTGCTGAATGATACTGATTAGCTAATGCTTGTTGTACAGATCATGAGACGTGCATTGAAGGGAAATATGCAAAGATGGGGAGCTTACATAAGTGGTTCTGTGGAGTCAGCTGTCACAAGGTATTTTTTTCGAATCAGTTAAATTATTAATAGATTAAATAATACTATACAGATTTGAAGTCAAAATTTAAGAACAAACGTGTTGAATTATTTCAAAGATTAAATAGTTTGACTTTATATTATAGCAAACGGAGCAATAATTTTGGGACAAGTATATGTGGGTGTTAGACGGTTGACCTCCTGTTTCTTGTTTGTGTGATTAATTACAAGTAAATGTTTTCAAACTTGTTCCTCATTTAAATCCTTTTGAGTATGAATGTGTTAATCGAAAGTATGCATAAGTTAGAAGATGATAGAAGTATGCAACCACTTATATTTATGCTCCCGTCGGAATCTCATTTATTGGAAACTTTGATATTATGGATTTCTGTTTTAGGATAATACATTGAGTGAATATTTTTGTCAATAATTTGAATTATTCGTCTGCGCAGATCTACAAAGGTCTTCAAACTCGCGTTGGATTGATGAATGACATCAGTGATGGAATCTCTTGGAGACTACTACAATGCATTAATGGCGACTTTAAAGCACATTCGTCTATGGACTTTCTTGCTTTAAAAGCCGAATGCAACTCCAGATTAGCTGTTGCCATCACAATTATAGAAGACTATTTTCTCCAAATGGTGGATCCAAAAACCAAAATAGATATGATACCGCAAACAATATACAACTGGGGGTAACTTTTATAGTTTTACGTTCACTTTTTACGATAATGAGCAATTGCATTCATGTCTATGTTTCCATTCTTTTCTTCTTCTTTTTGGTAACATTGTTGAAGCATCGGTAGGTATTTTGATTGCGACATTTTACCGAACGGAATATAATGATTTGTTATGCTTCTCGCAGATCACAATTTCCTCGACTGGACTTTGAAGGATTTTTTACTGTTGTATTGGAGAAAGAGGATGTTATGGTGTCTGTGGCATCAATCAGGTATTCAATACCCCCCATGGGTTTGCTTGAATTATTAAAAAAATTATTAATGTAAACGCACTCGTTTGTCTAAATTGTTTATTTGTGTTTTTCTTGGTAAACTAGCAAAATTTGGTCATTTTCTTAAAAGTATTTAATTGGATTAGATTTGATTGTCAAATAGTAAGAAAGATTAAATTATTAAGCACACAGTTGGACATTTTGTGTTTGAGTGGTTAAACACAATGAATTATTTTATCGATCAAAATCAAATACTGCCGTATTAAATATGAATTTCATTTTTGTAGAACAATAATAGCAAAAATAAAGCTGCATTGTAAAAATAAGAAAGAAAGAGAACTCATTAAGAATTATAATAAAAATAAATAATTGAAATAAATGGAGAAGAATGGCATAAGTCCAAAACACAGTAAAGTTGAAGCTGAGATTTTGTTCCTATAAG
The DNA here is from genome assembly GCF_056151865.1 of Erythranthe guttata. Taxonomy (NCBI): domain Eukaryota; kingdom Viridiplantae; phylum Streptophyta; class Magnoliopsida; order Lamiales; family Phrymaceae; genus Erythranthe; species Erythranthe guttata. The sequence goes on along the minus strand of NC_142541.1, from coordinate 15,484,249 downwards.
TAAAACGAATCAGGAAATCGGATGACACGAGTGTATTCTCGAATAGGTAGGTTGAAACTGATAAATGTGAACGTTAATATGATAGTTTATTACAGCCTATAGAGTCTTATTGAGACAACGTTAAGCAGCATTGACATTGAATAGAATATTTATTAGTTACGAGAACAACACCAAAACTCCTACTAGGTTAAGAAAAGTCGCAAATGAGATTCAAATCAAATGGATTTTTCGACTAGAATTTTTTTTTTTTTTTTTTTTGTAATTGAATCATTTTTTTTATGAAGTGTAGTCATAAATGGATTATGTACTAAGGAGTTTATTAATTTATATATTTCGTGAGGTCTATATGAATTATCGTGCATGTATTATCTTATAAATCTAACAAACGATTAATTTACCATGTTGTCCTCAAGTCAGGGTGGACCAAAATTATTACTTGCACTAGATTATTAATCAATCGAGTATTAAATTAGTGAAGTTCTACTAGCGAGGGTTGTTGAGCTGTTCATATCTCACTAAGTTTCCGTAATATATTTGCTTTATTATTCAAAATTAGAAGACAATTGCTAACTTAATGAGCTGTTAATTTGCAGAATACACGGGAGAGATGTCGCAGAGTTACCTTTTGTAGCTACTTGCAGAAAATTCCAGAAACGGGGCATGTGTCGACTCCTTCTTTCTTCTATAGAAGAGGTAATTTATTCCGTAAAAAATCACGTTGGAACAGATTTTGAAAGATACTAGGTACAAAACACGTGTTGCTAATTTATTTTTGCTTGGTAATAATTGTGATTAATTAATGAGTTTGAGAAGTCTTCTAACCCTGATGCATAGATCCTATATTTGCGTAGCTTGTACGTAATTTATTCTGCAATTAATTTGAGTTTTTATTGTGGATGTAGATGCTTAAAGCGTTAAAAGTCGAGAAGCTAGTACTACCTGCATCAAGCCCCGAGTTAGTCCAGACATGGACGAACAAGTTCGGTTTTCAACATTTGGACGAGGATGATAAAATAAGTCTAAGGAAAGTCAACTTGATGCTGCTTCCCAACTCCACATGGCTTAAGAAGCCTCTCGTGTAATCGGGAAAAAAAATGGTCCGAAATGACGATATTCTTTTATCATAAATTCATCAAGAACCGACGAATTCTCCTTTATTCTGAGAGAGTGCATTTTTGCAAAATCGATTTTGTAAATAGGTGGAAATTATATTTACTAGGGGTTGTGGTTAGGTAGAACCTAATGTAATTAGGTGGTTAGTTATTAGATAAGTAGTTGAAGTTAGAATCAAACTCTCATCTTAATTTACATTAACAATAGTTGTAGAATTTTGTATTTCCATCAATTTACTATTAGTACGTCAGTTATGATAGTGATGCACACATGCTTAATTCCGTTAGAGGTACTAACGGAATTGACGGGAAAAGGACCAAAAGTGTTGAATTTCTAAAACATGAAGGCCTAAATGTATTTTTTTGTGAATGTAGGGACCAAATGTGAAATTGGTACAAACTTGGGACGAAAACTAAAATTTTCCCTCCCAAAATCTAAATATATATCATTAAGTAGCAACAACAATGTAGCAATTAGTGAATTAGGTTCCATCATTTAATCATACTTCTTAATCTGGAAATGGTAGATAATTAAGACAAAATTACTAGGTTTACAATAACAACATAGGACAAATCAAAACCTAGTACTTGGACAGCCAAATAACATCAAGAACAACAGATACAGCCAGCAAGAAGCAGCTGAAGAAAGTGAATGCAATCGAAACAGCGACACGATTGCAAAAAACGTGCAACGGTTTGCAGAAATTGGGTAGTGCCGAATGATGGATACCCGTTCGATTTAGGTTCGTTACGCCCGAAGCAGCCGATCCAGCACTCATCATAGCATATGCAAATATCTGCAGATTAAGAAACAGTTCTATTAATTGGATATTTCAAAATGACAAATTTATTTTTTCTGGTGTTGTATTACCTGATCTCCGGCAAAAAGGAGCCAAGCGTGGTTTCTAGAAGGAACGACGGGAGACTTCCGGAACATTCTGGAAACGGTGATAAGGAGTTGAAGCAACGAATGAACCGCCACAGCGGCCGAAACTCCGACCAGATACCTGATGATGCATAGTTGGCACAATTAGAAGTTTTGCGTTAACTTAACGCGCTTTTCATCGAAAATGCATACGTCGTTTATCATTTTTAAATTAATTATATTATTTATCGATCTTGTATAATATGTTCATTTTATTTCACTCTTGCCATTTTTGTTGGCATTGTTTTTTCTTAAATGTAGGTTAAAAGAGGTGATATGAGAGTGCATGACCTAGTGACACACACACACACACACACACACACACAGAGAGAGAGAGAGAGAGAGAGAGAGAGAGAGAGAGAGAGAGAGAGAGAGAGAGAGAGAGAGAGAGAGAGAGAGAGAGAGAGAGAGAGAGAGAGAGAGAGAGAGAGAGAGAGAGAGAGAGAGAGAGAGAGAGAGAGAGAGAGAGAGAGAGAGAGAGAGAGAGAGAGAGAGAGAGAGAGAGAGAGAGAGAGAGAGAGAGAGAGAGAGAGAGAGAGAGAGAGAGAGAGAGAGAGAGAGAGAGAGAGAGAGAGAGAGAGAGAGAGAGAGAGAGAGAGAGAGAGAGAGAGAGAGAGAGAGAGAGAGAGAGAGAGAGAGAGAGAGAGAGAGAGAGAGAGAGAGAGAGAGATGAGTTGATGTTCACGGGTGCTTGTTTTTATTAACCTATCTGATGGCGTGGATCACGGGTTTTTTAGAATGAAGACCAACAAATGAAATTAACTAATTTATATTCTAAAATACTGCTTATTACTGATGCTGTAAATTCAAAATTGTAATAATTAATCCAGTTTCTTTTTACAATTAAACCTTTTTGCAAAATAATACTCCATCCCTTTCTAAATAAGTGTCACTTTTCACTTTTCACAAAGATTAAGAAACTCAATAAATATATCTTGATTTTAGAAAAATCATATAAAAATGATTAAAATAACCTTTAATATTTAATGATTTATAAGAGAAAATTAATAAATAGAGTTTCATTAATAAGGTTAAAACTGGAAAATTGCATTTAATGCAGTATTGGAAATATAAAAGTGACAGATAATATAGAACAAAAATATTTTCAAAAAAAAGACAGTTATTGTGGAACAGAGAGAGTAATCATTTAATACTTACTATGTGGCAGTATTTCATGCATTAAATAAACAATCTCAAAAAAAAAAAAACATGTAAAATTCAACAGCAGTAACATATTATCTTAGTGTTATTCACTGATGTAGATAATTTATGAAGAAAATTAACGAGGGCAAGAAAGTAATTTAACGGAGAACTTACTCAAAGGAATCAGAGAAAGACCAGTTGGAGTACAAAGGAATGCTGAATCCGTACAGAGAAATGGTGGAAGCCTCCTTCGCCGTCGTCATCACCGACACCGCCGTCACGCTGGTCAACAGGCACATCATCCGTACGCCTGCATGCGTGACGTCACCTTTCTTATGATGTACTGCATCCCCCATCCTCCTCCTCCTTCTCTCCGCCCTTTCCCCAACCAACGGACCGCTCATTGGGCCGCTCTCCGCCGCCGCCGGCACCTTCGTCTCCGGCAGCTCAATGCTCACCTCCGCCGCCGCCGCCCCATTCTTCATCTTTTTTTTCTTTGGATTATTAATTTCTCTCTGGTTGGAAATTGGAATGGTGAAACACTGAGTAGTAAATTATGTTTCTTGGTTTCGAGAGAAGAGTTGCTTAAAAATGGAGGAAAGGGACACGTGGCGGGAAATGGGAGGGGGGTCAAAGGGGGGGTCAAGCGAATTGACTAGTGTCTAATGGGGGAAAGTGCAGCCCCGTGATTTAATAGTACGGTGAAATTATCGATGTTTGTTTCTCTCTCACCTGGTTTGCACGTGACTATATAGAGATTTACACGTCATTTTTTTTATATTTATCTCATTAACAAATTCAAATATTCAAGATCCTAATTTTGTCTATTTATGCATAAGAAAAAATCGTATTTAATTTCACAAATTATAATGTTTTCTTGACCATTAATTTCACAAATTCCACAAACATGGATTAGTTACATATTGAATAAAATTAAATAAAAAAATCCCATTAAATTGACTGAAATTTTGATGCATGTATATAACATATTTATATTCCTCTTACATTCATCACAAACATATCACATATAGAATAGCATAATATAATTTGAAGGATTAAAACCTCAGCACCTCAGATATACCTCTTCCAAAAAGCACAAATACGAAGCAGCGAAAAAAAAAAAAAGCGCGACACATTTTTGAATTAGACGCCGAACATTAAATCCATAACTTTAGAAACCATTGATTTAGCAGGTGTGGCCATGGAAGTACCGGCAGATTGACGAACATTGGAACTGCCGTTTTGGAGATAGTAAGGGTAAGGGGAGACTCTGAAACCGTTGGACTCGGGGTTTCTACTGGAAGGTGCTGGCGGCAATGTCATAAACCCTTGATTGTTCAGCCTCTCGTTTAGTGCCTGCCGCTGCATTGGATCCACAAGCTTCACTCCTATTATGAGAACTCCGTTTATTTCCATCCCGTTTTTGCTGAGTGCTTTATGAGCATCTGATCGATTCTGAAACCGTAAAAAAGACTAAGAAGATTAAATGAAAAGTTGATATAAAATATTTACATCTCCAGCCTAAGGAAAAAATATCGAGCTAAAAAGGTCTGGGAATATATATATATACATACATATATATAAAGTTCGAAACTGTACCATATTAATGTAGTGAGCAGTCGCAGTTTTAAAGGAATTGAATAAAAAAACATATAAATTGATGAACGAAATATCAGCCTGTAGTAGTAGGAAACGAACCTGATAGAGAATGTGCATCCAATTAGCATCTCTTGGGCCAGGAACATGTTTCAGAATCACCCCGCATTTTTCAAACTCCCTCAGAACAAGATTCGTATCACCTGGTGAAAATCTGTAGATAAATTTGAAACAATCACGACAATTATCAAATGCCAATAAAGTCAACAAGTTCACAAACTGCAAGCACATGCAGCTGATATTTAATCAGCAATACTATTCACAGCCCGATTTAATATATTCAGTAGACAAATTGTGAGTAATGTCCGTAAAAACTGCATCTCTAAAATAAGCATTTCACCCCCTGGAACCTGGGGATACAAAGACGATGGCCTATCATTTTTATCAGTAATTCGGTTTTAAACTATAATTCAGACTGGTTACATTGATTCACATGCATTATTACCTACTAGGTTAAAGCTGCTAAAGCAATTGCGAGTCTAGAGATGCAAATCAGCTAAAAACATGTAAAGCAATAAAATATGCATCAAAGGTTAGCACAAAAAGAAATAGCACATCATGCATTACCAACAAAAGTCAGTACAATTAGTCCCACGTATCTTGAAAACGTGCATCAATTATTGCAATCTTTTATAATAACGCAAAAGTCAAAAGCAGCATAAGATGAATGAAGAAAGGAATAAAGAACCAAAATAATACCCGTAGACAGTGACCCATTCCTCTTCATCCAGATTCCCCAAAGGCACCAAGCTTCTCTTTACTTCAGGCCTCGCAACCTCCCTAGGCGGTGGCAGAACTATCAACGCACCAGATTGCACCACCCCTTCAACAGGCGAGCCTTTCCCTTTATCTTCTTGCTCCACACTACCACTACCACCACCGCCGCCGCCAGTCTTTGCAGGTGACCACCAGCTCGAAGAGCTCACAAAAGGGCTCTGCTGACTCTGCTGATGTGGCTGCTTGTTTCCTCCAGAGTACGATGTGCTCGCATCGGATTTGCTCTTGGGCGTCGAATATTCCCTTCCGTAACTCTGCACTGGTGTTCTTGAATCGGATTTCACTTCCGGAGACATTGGATAATCCGGAAACCCCGATTCTGGAGAAAGGTCGATTCGGTCTTCAAGTGTAAAAGCTGGCGGAGGAGGAAGATCGGAGTTGGCGAAATTTTCACGCCACAGAGCCGAAACTGCAGCCGCCTGACCTGGGGTTGCGAATTTGCCACCAGATCGCCTAGACGAAACTGGTGTTGCTAAATCTTGAAAAAATAGGGATTGCCTCCCGGACTTAGGGGTTCTATGGACATTCGTGCTCATTTTCTCTTTATGAATCCCTACATATGAAAAAAAAAATGAACATTCTTAAACAATCTAGAATCGAAATACAATCGACCCACAATATAATCCTCCAATCATTCATCTACTCATATGCTACTGACAAGAAATTAACATAACAACACACAGAGGTATCAATTTATATCCAGCATCGCAAAAATTTAAAATTAAGAAAAAAAAATTCACCATTCAACATTCGGAAACCCTACCTGACGATATGAATATACATACAAATCTTTGATAAAGAGCTGGTTTTTATATGAACAAGGATAATAAATAAGCATAGCGAGCTCAAATTTAGTAAGCTAAGACATAAACAAACGTACATACGATCAGAATCAGTTCAAAAAATCATCGAATAACACGAAATTATCAGTGCGTAAACAGAGAAAAGGGTACCTGAATGCGGTACTGCTGGAGAGGAGCGATTTGGATTTTGATTGTGGAGGGTTTTAAGATGAGTTTTCCCCCCTAATATCCGAGAGCGAAGCGGAGTGAAGATACGAAAAACCCTAATTTTATTTAAATCTCGTTTTCGCTATTAAACGAATATGCGCGTGAGCTCGACGCCGAGTTTTTTGAAAATTCGAAAGTTTGGTGTAATGACGGAAGTACCCTTTGTAACGTACAGCTCACCAATCAATCATTGCCCACTGGGTTTGAGGGGTAATATGGTAATTTTATGAGAAGATTAAGTGGATTGGATTAAGTTAACGTAATTAGAAAATTAATTGAGAAGATTTTCCGAAAAAATGTATTACGTTAATGTCTCCCGGGAGATTAGTCATTATTAACTTATTACAAATAAGTTTCATATTAAAGATGAGAGAGTATTTGACGAGATATTTTGCACAATTTTCGTATGTATATTTTCTTTATTTAATTCGGTAGTTAATCGAAAGGAATGTATATTATTTTTTACATTTTTGGATTATATAGTATAGCGTACAGCGTATTTAAAAGTTTTCGTTCGATTATTTTATCCAAGACGTATTTTTATTTTTTAAATTGTATTTTATTTAAACCCCTATTACAATAACGCCGAACAGGCCCAAAACCTCTTGTTGTGGTTTTAAGGCCCAAAAGTATTATCAAAAGAGTCCAACTTGATATATAAAGGCCCACAATTTATATGTTAAATAAATATACATTTTTTTTTATTTCATTTAATATTGTCATTTTAAATTAAAACCTAATTCAATTACCTCACATTATTTATCATTTATGACTAAGCCACGTGAAGTGACTTTTACTGATTAGATATATGCCGGAGTGACTTTCCACTACATCTAGTTTAATGCATCATCCTATTTGCTTAATGATCCTTAATTTGTTCTATAAATTGTGGAATCTATAAATTGTGGAAGTTGGTCATAAATTTAAATTAGTCCAATGACAACTTCTACTTAATTATATATCCAGGAAGCAATCGCAGCCAATCATACAAAATGCAATAACTTTTTTTTTTCAATATGGTGGATTACTGCGGAAAAGTGGACATACTTCCGTCAAATTGCGCAATTAAGTAGCTTATTGAACGATAAAAACAAGGTTTACATATTATGCTCGTTGCGATTACTATTATTCCACGTTTTATATTGCAAAAACAAAAAACATTGTCAAATATATCTTGATTTCAAAAGTATATATATAAATTTAACTATATATATATATATATATATATATATATATATATATATATATATATATATATATATATATATATATATATATATATATATAAATGGTGTGTGAGTGGGGGTGGTGGAGACATGAGACAAGAATAATTGAAATTGGTTACCAAATAACATGGAGATATCCCCAATACACCAACACACTGCCATCCCATCTCATATCCCATCCCTTTGGATAATATTTATTTTTAATTTTTATTTATTTATTTTAATTTTTATTTATTTATTTTCATTTTTTAATTTTTTATATACTTTGTAAACAATCATCCACTACTCACTCATGTACATCACATAACTCCATGTGCTTTCTCCTCCCCCACTCCACATGCATCATCTCTCTCTCTCTCTCTCTCTCTCTCTCTCTCTCTCTCTCTCTCTCTCTCTCTCTCTCACACACACACACACACACAAACACACACACTAATGTAATCTATTGGAATTTCTTTTATGTGCACATACATTGTACTTGAAAGTACAACATTCAAAAGGGCTATAGCTACATGGGCACTTTGCATGTTTGGAATGATAATCGAATCTATTGGCTATATTTACACCACTTAAAACACATTCGGTTCTGGTTCTGTTCTCGTTTCACTTTTATTTTATTCTCGAAATGAACTCGTATTTGTTAGGACATAATTTGACTAATACAGTAAAAAGTGAAAATAGCTTCCAAAACGAATCCAAACATTGTCATTATAGTTGTGAATGGAGGGCCTTTCTCAATTTAATTTAATTTAATATCAAGCAAATAGTATTTGGAAACCCAAATACATGTTGTTGTTTCTTTATTTTTGCAATTTAATTTTCCGAAAAATTTCGCACGTTTGATTCTAATTTCTAACCGCATTTCCATGCAACTATACTCCGTACACCACACGATGTTCTTTCGATTCCTCTTACTCCACGAATCCTGTCTTAATTAATCAGGTCAATTAATCACTGAAATCCATGTTAATGTTTACTTTCTCTTAATAATTATACATTAATCACTAGTTCAAGGTATTTAATTTATTAATCTTGATATTTAATTATTATTTTTTAGATGTAAGAGAAAATGTGGAGAGAGGAGCCCATACTTGTGGGAAACACCACATGTTAAACCCTTCTGGTGCATTTAATGTAATGGTTGTTTATAATAAGGATGAATTAATTATAAAAAAAGAAAAGAAAAGAAAAGGGAGGAGGATTGTAAAAGAAAAGGGCATATGTGCAAAAATAATTAGGTAGAGTGAATTTATATAAAGGGAAAATCATTTCAATATTGTTACTTATATATCACTCCTCATTTTTTGTTTTTGTTTTAGTGTTATAAAGTAATTCAGTTGGTGCATGTTTTGTTTGGTAAATTATTTCATTTGATTTAGGAATGTGGTATTCGTTGCTAAATATTTGACATGTACTCCAATTTCGAACTAACATTTTATTTGAAACGAATCGAGTCGAGACAAACGCATAGTTGTTCAATCTTGTCCGATTTTTTATCGACCTTTTAAAACCGCGTTTGAGGTTGTTTTACAAGAAATCAAGCCGAGTTCAGACGAACATTAATCGAGGTCGAGTAACTAGATTTTTTTTTTACAAAAGTTATCATTTTTCTTCCCAAATCGTGCTCCATAATACGTCTTCAAGCTTGGCTCCTTGTACTAACAAACCGAGCTGAAATGAGCTTTTAGAGAACGCTCTCGAAATTATTACAAGTAGTTTTGCTTTGATTTTCAAATGATCCCATATTACATAATTATTTCAATCAAATTTGCTTATTAAAATTAAAAATTATAATTGCAAATATACCATATTGTATACTTATATTCATGTGTATTTACAAGAAATACAAGTAGTCATATCTTTATCCTTTTAATTTATTTGCGGTAAATTATACATGCACCCCTAATGTATACTAAAATAATTTTAAGGAACCTATAGTTTTGGTAATTACAGCTACACCCCTGAAACAACTACCGAAGCCAAAATTTCATGTCATGTGGACCGATATGCATTATATTTGTTTTTCGCGGGGTCGTTAATGCTTCCTATATAAAATAATAAGACTTTAAGAAATATTGGGGGAGCCATGTCACCTCTAGCTCTATACTGTCTCCACTATTTCCTGAAACTAATAGTCCGTTACAACCATAACGGAATAATTTATCCAATGCATTATTCCGTTCGGATGTCTAACAATGTTTTAGCGGGGTATTGTAATTACCGATACTACAAGGACCCTAAAGATATTTTATCATACCTTAGGGTTGTAGGCAGGGGCGAGTCCACCCTTGGGCAAGGGTGGACTCAAGCCCCCCCTCAATTTATATATTTTACCCTATATTATACATATATATCTATTTAGCCCACCTAACTTTTATTAATTAGCCCACCCAAAATTTAAATTAATGCAAGAAAAAACCCAATTTTTATTATTTAGTCCACTCAAAATTTAAATTAATGCAAAAAAAACCCAATTTTTATTAATTAGTCCACCCAAAATTCAAATTAATTCAAAAAAACCTCTAATTTTTTTTACATTTCCTTTTTTTTCTTTTCCAATTTTCGGATTTTGTCACAAAAAAACCTAAAAAAATTCGGGGGCGCTGCTCCCGAACCCCTGAAAATTTAAGCCCACCCTGGAACAAATTCCCGGACTCGCCACTGGTTGTAGGTATAATTTAACCTATATTTGGAGACATGTAATTAAGTCGTCTACCAATCTTTTAACTAACATGCATGGATCCATCCCCAAAATAATATAATGATTTGTTGGTTGAATAATGAATATATTATTATTTAAAAAAAAATAAAAAATAAAAATTCCAGAGGTGAAGGACCATTGTATTTAGTTCAAACCATGAGCCCCGCCATGTGCAAATTCCCAAACTTTCAAGAAACAGACCACCCCACCCCACCCCACCCCCCCCCCCCCCCCCCCCACCCATGGCCCCATGGCTCCTTGATAAAAGTTTTGCACCCATTCCCATATGATTGCAACCCACTTTCCAGCTGATATTTCTTCATCCATACTCTGTTTTCCCTTCCCAAAATACCCTTTCTTCTTTGCTTTCTATACAATCTTATTCAAAGTTCTAACGTACACACAGTATACGGTGTATTACGTGTATAATAAAAAGTAGGGAAAATTACACCTACACTACTGAGGTATGTTAAAATAACTTTAAGACCCCTGTGTTATTTGTAATTACAGCCGCACCCTTGAAACAATTATTGGAGCCAGGATTCCATGTATTGGACATCGATATGCACTATATTTCTTTCCCACGGGGCCGTCAATACTACCGTAGAGGAAAATTTGTAATTCTTATATAAAATAATAAGGATTTAAGAAATGTTACGAGAGTCGTGTCACCATCTAGCTCTATGTTGTATCCACCACTACATGAAACTAGTACTCCGTTAGAACCCTAACGAAATAACTTATCCAATGTTTCAAGGAGTGATTGTAATTACTGATACTATAAGGACCTTAAAGATACTTTAGCATAACTTAGGGGTGTGGTTGTAATATAACCTAAAAAGGTAAATTTAGGAAATAAAATAATAACATTTATCAAAATTTAAAGAAAAATTAAAATATTGCGTTACAGCTTCTACAATTTAATATGACCATCTTCTCCCTCCACTTTTCTATTTCGAGAATTCAAATAATTCTAAAACCAGATTTAATTAAAGGTGAAATTAGAAAAATTGGGTTATGACTAATAAAAAAAATTAGCAGGCATGTGGGACCCATCTCCGTACACTAGTAGCTCTTTCTCTCACACACACACACACAGAACTAGATCATGTGCCTCAAATCTGGACCGTTAATGCTACCGTGGTGATGAATCAGGAACTCATCACAGCCGTTGAAAATCGAAGGCTGATGGTGGCTGATCAATTGTGGGTGGTGGTGCTGTTTGTGATGGTGGACTACTTGCACCTCCTTCTGTCTCCGGAGCTCCAATACTTTCCGGTGTGAATTCGAGTGTCGGGCGGATATGAAAGTGGGGCTGGCGGCGGGTCGGTATTCGGGTACCAACCGACCCGACTTGTATCGTACCCCACACGCGTTGCAGAGAGTTTTCGGGCCCATCGGGCCTGTTCGCCACTGTGGGGTTTTTTCCGATGCGCAGTGGAGGCATCTCCGGCCGGGAGTTTCCGATGGCTCCCTTTTCTTATGCTGCTGCTGCGGCGGCGGCGCCGCTTGGGGGTTTGAGGAGGGGGAGAGGAGGAGGAGGCGGGAGGACCAGTCGCAGGGGGCGGCGCGTGAGCGTTTGCTGCGGGCTTTTCCGGGGACTGAGACCTCGGTAGGGAAAATTGGTTGAGGCGGCGAGTTGGTGGTGATGACAGAGGAAGAGGCGTCTGCGGCTACAGCCTTGGTTGCTGCTGCGGCGGCGGCGGCGGCGTTGGTGGCGGGGATGAAGTGGAGGTCGTCTGTTGAGAACGATTCTTCCACGAAATTGGAAAGCCATTCCAGCTCCGCTAAATCATCATACTGTTGTGTTGGTGAAAAAAGTAAATTTGATTAATTTTCACAATTTCAAAAATTCACCAAAATTGAGAGAAATAAACAACACACAATTGCTGAAACAATTTTTTTTTTAATATTCACTGTTAATTGTGTTCATCAATGATGAGTGCAAACTGTCGGCGTGTTTAATTTTTTTTTAAATTAAGGAAAAAAAAAGGGGGTAAATGAAATTAACACACACACACACATACAGGCGCACACGTTTCAAGGAATTCCATGCAGAGAAGATGCATAATTAATAATTAATTAATTAATTACCGGAACGCAGAGTTCGTTGCCGGAGAACTGCGTGTCGTTAAAGCTCCGGCAGCTGACGTCACCGTTGAATTGGCCGTCTCCACCGCCGGAAACCGACGAATTACAGCTGTCGACCGCCGTAACCGTGGAGGAATCACCGGAATTCCCGGCCAGAGTGTCGAAAAACGCGTCGGTCATGGTCTCGTCCGCCTTGGAAAAATCGAGCAAATCGTCGACGATAAAATGAACGCCGCCACCGCCATTACTGCTGTGATTGAAATTCCCATTGTCGACCGACGAAAATTCAGCGTAATCCCCGGCCAAATACTCCATAATCCGAATTTCCAACTTTTCACAAAAGCAGAGCAACGGTAGAGAGAGAAAACGGTAGAGAGAGAAAGGAGAGAGAATTACTGTACTTTGAAATGGTGTCTATGTTGAAAGTGAATGTGAGAAGGGGATGGGTTTTTTATGAGTGAAACCACGGGGTACAATTGGAAATACAACAAAACTTGTGGTGTAAACTCTAAATTAATATTAAATTATTATTTTTTATCTTTTTCTTTTATTTATTTATTAATAATCTGTTTTATCAATCACTTCACTTGCTACTTATGTAAAGTTAGTTGCTTGTCTTTCCTTTTTCTTTTTGGTAAAAAAAAAGTATTATTTATATTTACTTTAATATTTCTAATTCATCATTTTACCCTTTCTACATTTGCTATGTAGCTAAGCAAAGAATATGAAACCCAATATTTATTTTTTGATTTAAAATAAATATATAAAATATAATATTTAATTTGAATTTGTTTTTTTGTTGGGGAATAGTACTTATAAAAGCACATTGCTTCACATGAAAAAGCCACTAACTTCCACTGACTTTGCTCTGTGTGATAACAGTCCCAATCTTATTTTAATTTTTATTTATTTGGAATTTAATTGAAATATCGTCAGCATTGGGATTCTCATTTTCAGAAAGCCTATGTTGATAAATAAATAAACAAAAATATATATAAATAAAAATAAATAAATATTTTTCTATGATTTATTGATAAGGCCAAATTTATTACAAACTTACGAGTGCCATGTGCATGTAAATATTCTAATGCAATTCTTCGGAGGTCATAACGGTAAAATAGGCATAGTTTCAATTAATAATAAATATAAATGAGAAAATTATTAAATTAATAAATAAAAAGAAAATTAGTGAAATTAAGAGAAATAAAATAGATAAATTAAAAATAAAATCATTTCCCTTAAGAATCGATCTAGCAGGTTTTGTCGCCGTGACTCCACCATTAGTGTCCAAGTTTACAGCCGGATTCTCTCTTTCTCTCTCTACTCTCTCTCTCTCTCTCTAATTATTTTTTCCCCTCGGGATAAGTGTTTTTGCCCCCCTTGATTTATATTTATTTAGTTTTTTGCCCCCCTAATATTATTTTAATACATTATTAGTACTTTAGTTTTACCTATATTCACATGTTATTATATTCCTTAACCCACGTTTAAGCACGATGGTTACAGCTCGGACTTGATCTAACGACGGTCGCGATTCTTCCACGTGTCATCCCCTAGAGTTTGAGTTAATATCATTTTCTTTTTACTATTTATTATTATTTATATATAATTTCTTACATTCTTATCAAAATTTAACGTTTCCAATAATAATGCTGTTTCACTTAAATCGAAATAAAAACAACAACAATCGAAAGGTAACATTTCGTTTGGTCCAATTTAGAACTATAGGCTATTATTTGGTCAATTAATATATCACGTGATTTTTTGTTGGTATCGTGACTCATTTAAAACATGAATCAAAGTATTCATGTACACTAATATATTTCAATAAATTGATAAACTTTTTATTAATTTTACAACTACAGTTAAAAATCTCTATAAATTATTAAAAAATATTAAATTATCGAACTAATAATTTTATACGTTTTTACCGAGTTGAAACCAGAAGAAATTATTATTTAAACGATATTATTAATTTATCGACATTGTATTGTATTTGTAATCATTTCTTAAGTGTCAATAAACTTTTGGTTTAACTTTCCGCTTTTACAAATCGTTATATTCTTTAGCCGTTGGTCTTATTCTTATTTACTTTAACTTATATTAGTTATATATACTAATTACTATACATACTTTAGCACATATATATTAATTTCACAAAATAATAAATAAATAAAATGATAATAAATAAAGGTTTAGGTGATTTAAATAAGTTTGCTGCTAAATTTTAGTTCATGGGGTACAAGTAAGCACGTGACAAAGGTGAGGGGGTGTTGTCAGCCAGCATGTGATAACCTTTTATTTATTATATATTGTCAAACTCTTCATAAAATAAATATATAAAAGCATATTCCTGTGATGTAGTACTCCGTGCTAATATAGTTGTACGTCGTTTTATATTGGGGTTGTTCCTAAAAGGCAAACCTAGCGCTGGTCAAATCCCAATTAGGCAATTAGCTGGATATTGGAATCCAATTTCTGTACTCTAAACCAACATCGTTTTTTTTAATTTAATAAAAAAAATATATTATAAACTGTTTAAAAGTGTAACGTGGCTTAGGAGATGGCTTGTCATACATTTCGTACCGTCTGTCGAACCGAAATATGAAATCCGGTTCAGTAAAAAATCGAATTAACAAAATTTTATTAAAAATATTTAAAATTTTGATTTAAAAAAATAAATTGTAGTTTAAAAATAAAAAATAGTTTAATACTAATATTACATATACAAAAAATATATACATATATAAAATAATAAATAAAAATAAAATTTCGGTATTTGGTAAAACAAAATTTCCGGAATTTCGGAAATCAAAAACCTGAATACCGAACCGAATTAGAGGTTCGGTATTCGGGACGTACCGAATTTTCGGTTCGGGTAGGTAAAACCGACCGGATGAACACCGCTACTTCAGGTGCATCCATGGTAATGGTTGTTTATAAGGACAAATTAGTCCAATTATATAACCAATCACACCACATTTTCCCAAACAAACAAGGCCTTAGTCACAACTCACAAGTTATCAAAGATTTACAGCAAATGCATCACTAACTGGAGAATTAACTTTACCAGATTATGCATTTCTGTGAACAAAACAAACACAATAAACCATATCAAAACAAAGCATGTTCAATTGAAGTCAAATCAATCCACCATAACCAGTCAGAGAAGAGAGCAGATTAAAACCAGTCGAGATGAGTAAAAAAACCTAAAAGAAAAGAACGGTTCGATAATCAGAAAACGAACAGTTTTTTTTACGATTCAACAGTAGTAACCTGCTGCCATTCTCCATCCACAGCTTCCTTCCAAAGAGTGACATTATTCTTCCCATCAGCCACAGCAAGTATATTCCCAGTAAGCGACCACGAAACCCTCCAAACAGGCCCTCCGAAATCCTTCAAGACCTTGCCCTCCCATTGGTCCCCTTCTTTCGCAGCAGTCCATATCAACACTTTCCCATCTTGCGAACAGCTCGCAATTGTCGATTTCGGAAGCCCCAAATTCGGGGCCCATGCAACATCCCTCACCCAATCGGTGTGCATCTTCAACGCAGGGAAGCAGTCCATTCTCCAAGCCCCGTTTTCGAACTTCCAGACCTTCACCGTGTTATCACACCCGCCCGAGACCAGCTTCTGAACCGGTTCGAGCTGACTGAAATCCACGAGGCTGCCCGGGGCGGTCGGTGGGGCCCACGAGACGGAGGTGACACCGATCGGGTGCGCCTGCTCGATTCTTGATTTATCCCACCCATCGTCCGATCGTGCGGTGAAAACCGAAATGTTGCCATCGGACGATCCACATGCTAGAGAGAGGCCAACCTCGTGTGGGGCCCATGAGATGGAGTTGACTGAGGCTTTGTGGTCTTCGAAGATGTGGGCTTGGCTCCACTCATTCGGATTGCCTTCTTTCCAGATTATGACCTTGCCGTCGTAGGAGCATGAGGCGAGGAGGGAACCGAATTTTGGGTGGGCCCACGCGACTTGCCACACGGGCCCTTGATGACCTGTCAAGGTTGCGAGATGCTGAGAATTCGAGGTTGTGACTCCGATTATTTTGATGGTGTTGTCTGAAGATGCTGTGGCGAGGCGTTTCCCGTAGTAATCCATTGTCACGTCATGGACAATGTCTTGGTGGCCTGTCTCGATCTTTTGCCCAGGCATTTTCGATATTCTGGATTAGCTATAAAAAATAAAATAAAAAATTGATATTAATTCAAAATAGGATAGTTTCTGCATTGAGCAATGTGTTAAAGAGTTAGAACTGACAAAAATAAGCCAGAATTAGGTATGTACACCGGAAATACATAACGGATTCATTTTCGAGAAGTTAACAGCTCGCAGAAGAATCAGAGAGTGACAACCGAGAGTCCAAAAAGATCAAATTAACTTAATGGAAATGATATCCCTCGTTGAAACGACTCTTGCAACGAACTGAATATGGGATTTAATTAAGCAGTCAAGAACTTCGAAAGAGAAAAACGAAGGTGCCGGAGCATCTGAACTCAGTTATCTACAACTAAAAACTCCAAACCAAACGGTGATTGTAAATGACTTCATACGTTTCAACACAAAACGACTGTTGATTTCCTGTTATTTGTCCTATTCCATTCATATAGAGGTAATCATGCTAGCAACTGAGCCCAAGGAAAGTGCCAAGAAAGAAGACATTTCACACATTTGATTAGCTTTCGATTCGACGCTGATTATACCACTAATCGAAAATCACGATTAACTTTTACTTGGAACCTGAATTTTCACATTTTATCCTCCTCCTTCCTCCGCAGCTGGTCCAATGTACCAAGTACTAACATACGGTTTTACATACATATGATCGGCGAAAACCTATCAATAAAAATTATTTTTTCTTCTTCTTTACTTGTAATCAAATCATAGCAGCAACAATTACACTTAGAAAACAAGTTATTCCCAACAAAAAAACGCTTCTCCCTTTGATTTCACAGAAGAAAAAATAAAATAAAATAAAATAAACCATGTCGTCAATTAGCCAACATCTTTGTTTTGTTTCGGAATTAAATTTCAGAAATCAAAATTAGGGCAAACTAAAACAAAGAAATGCAGAAACCCCACACAATCGAACACTTAATCCGAAGAACGCACAGACAATTGATCTCGATTACTAAAACAATAAAGTGTTTTCCATATCTAAAATTCTGATCAGAAGATCGTGGGCAGATACATTTCATTACTGAATCAACGTCCCGCCGATTGATCGGAAAAATCGGTGAGCTAAACTTTGAACATACAAAAGAGGGGCAGCGGAAATTGGACTGACCTGAGAAACAAGAAGAGTTGGCGTTGAAACCGTCGAGCTCTCACTGAAGTCCAGCGACAATTCAGCTTTATACCATCGGAAAGCTGATAAAACGACGCCGTTTGATTGGCACTTTGAAGTTGGGCTTTTTTTGAAGATATTAAACAATTTGCTAATGGGCTGGGCTCGTATAAAGCCCGATTTCAATAGTTATTGCAGGATATAATAGCAATTTATGATTAAAATTTGGTTTTGTCCTTTTGTTGAATTTTAGGTGGCCCTTTGTTTAAGTTTATTTTAAACAACTGATATTCTTTTAAGTTTAATAAATTGTTTTAAGAATTGATAAGTTGTTATTATTTATTAAAAGTGTTTGAATAATGAGCTTATAAGCTATTTTTACTTATTATAAAATCTTAACTAAGAAAGTGGGGTAAATGTATTTTTTACAAATATTTTATTTACTCTACAACAACTTATTTTTTCAATTTTTAAGGTCTTTTTAAAAATATTACCACACTTTTGGAGGAGCTTATAAGCTCTTAAACATATTATAAGCACTTTTGAACAGCTTATAAGCTTGACAAACACCCTCTAAATCCATTACTACGAGCCTGTTTGACAAAGTTTATTTTAAACAACTGATAAAAGTTGTTATGTTTGATAAGTTATTTTAAGACCTGATAAACTGTTACGTCTTGTTTTAAGAATTAATTTTTATAGTATTTGGATAATAAGTTTATAAGCTATTTTTATGTATTACAACATTTTAAATAAAAATGTGAGATATAAATACTGTTTTTTTTAAATCTTAAAAGTTCTCTAACAGCTTAGTTAATATTTATTTTTAAATTATTAAAAATGTTAGTAAAATTTATAAGCTCTTAAATATCTTTTAAACTCTTTCTAACAACTTATAACATCAACCATATAAGATGAACCAGACTACTTTTTGGCAAAATCAAGTTACAAAAAGAATAATAGTTACATCAATCATAATAAATATATTTTTTCTTCCTTTTAATTTAATAAATTTATTTATGGGAAATTGGAAGTAATTAAATAGATGGATGTGAAAGGGGGAGGCGACTGTCAGCCGGTCGTCGCCGGAGAATAGAAGTGTAGACCACCATCATGGCGGTGGGGCTGTAGGGGATTTATTTTGCAATGTCAGCGCTTATGGTGGTCGTTCGATATCATTGCTTTTTTTCATCAATATTTATTTATTTATCTATTTTCTCCTAAATTAATTAATTATCCTAATTAAAGTTCCTAGCCTCCCTATGTGCTAGGCCTTAAAAAAATCTCAATTATATTATTCGTATATTGTTATAAAAAATTACATATTAAAGTTTATTTCAATTTTTTTTAAATTATTTTGTTATATGAGTTTCAAGAAACCAATAATAGTATTATTTGTGGAAAACACCGTAAAAATATTTAAATATAATATTTTATTGAAATATATATTTCTAAAACTAGAGAGTTTATGAAATTTTAAAAATTGTTTGATAAATTGTTTTAAGGGCTGATAAGTTGTTACATCTTATTTATATTTATAAGGGTAAATTACAACCTAGCTCTGAGATAAGGTTAAATCATGAAAAACCCCTCATGTTTGGATTATTACAACTATCTCCATCAACTATGAATTTTCGCACACGTCCACCCTTTTATGGTGTGAAATTTAACACAATCTTCTAAATTTCGTGGAATGTGCTCTAATTTGTACTCGTTTTATACAAAAAATACAATTTCTGATGCACCACAATCTGATATATACAAATCAAAAAACAAATCTTATGACCAGCTTACTTCAAAGTGTGCAGCTCGAACGAGATAAAACAGGTATAAATTTGAGAATATTCACTATATTTGACACCGCAAGGATGAACGTGTAAGAAGATCCATAGTTGAAGAGGTGGCTGTAATTATCCAAACACGAGGGGAATTTTCGTAATTTGACATTACTTCAGTTCTCAGGGGGTGGTCGTATTTTACGCGCACAAAAAATTAACTTTTAAAGTGTTCGAACTTTGAATTACTAATTTATAAGCTATTTTTACTCATTATCAAAAAGATTTTGAAAGATCTCCAACACCTTATCTAAAAAAATATTTTTTTTTCTGAATGCTTTTTTAAGAGCTTATAAACTCTTAAATTGCTTATAAGCTCTTTTGAATAGCTTATAAGCTTATAAGCTTAAGCCAAACACCTCCTTATTTAAGTGGTCTATTTTTGATATTTTAACAACAATTTAAGAGGCCTACTTTTGATATTTGAATAAAAGAAAATAGGAAGCATTAAATATATATATAGAGATGTGCGGAGTAATAAATTCGAGGAAAGGCGCATGCAAATCCCTAATCATGGTGTCCTCTCTTCCCCACGCAAATTCTCTCCCCCATGCCTCTCTTTTCTCCTCTTCAATATGGACTACCTCTTTTGCCATTTCCAATCCCACCATTTTACATTCTTGCCACTTTCTCTACACAAGTGCTTCACATTTGTTTTTCTCGAGGGAAAAAAAAAAACCTGCCCTCAAGGTGTTTGTTTATTTGTCCCAGAGAAGACATTCAATACAATATACCCCAAAACACACACACACACTGTAAAGTGTGTGGGGGGTGGGGGTGGGGGGTTGGTGTTATACCGTATCCTCATTTATTTATTTAATTACTATTATTGCAAATTGTTGTGAAGTTTGAGGGTAATGTTGTTTAGCTGTAGTGCTGACCGCATGGAAAGAAGAAAATATAGTCCTGACAAGAGTCCCATTCATGAAATATTCCAAATCCAGTCTGCCTGCCCAGCACAGTATCAGAGATAGTATGTAAAGCAACAAAATATACACATAGAAAGAGGAAAAGGAAAAGAATAGGTCCCAGTTCAAGAGAAAAAAAAAAGAAAAAAGAAAAAAGCCATTACAGAAAACTTAAACCAATCAAATAGAAAAAGGCTCCACCAAGCACTATCTGTGCTCTTCTTCCTATCTTCCCTATATTTTCTTTACCAACAACTCCCTTTTCACCCTTTCCACTCTTTGAACCAAGTCCAGAACCATTTCTTTTGATTTATGCAATTTTGTGATGTACACATAGCTGTGTGTGTATTGTATGTGTGTGTGCTGGAGGAGTTCAATTGGTTGAAAGATAAGTTTTTGTTTTAATGGAAGGGGGGGAAAATAATCTTGGAGAAGAGCTATGAGATGTTATTTGTGGTTTGCTTTTTCTAATTGGATTCAGACAGTCAGGCTTAAATCTCGGATCTTTGCATGAATCAGTTAGTATGAAGGAAAACTGGCTGGATTGGAGGAACGCTTGGTGGATGCAAGAAATAAAGGGGTTTTAGTTTTTAATTTTTTTTTGTTTTGTTTTTGTGGGGGGTGTGATTGTTGGGGGGGTTTGTTTTCTTGTGTTTGGTGCAGGGGATTTGGTTTTCAGCAATCTTTTTGTCCATTTACGCATCAAGATTTCTTGCTTTCCGTGATAAAATTAAATTTTTATTCTCCTAGAAAGAATCATAGTTCAGAAACATTCTCCCACTTTTTCTGCTCTTCAGCAGTAAAATAGGTCATCGTTGTCCAAAGAAAGAAAAAAACAATGGGTGTATGCTTGAGGCCCTAGTAATTCTCTCTCCTGTCCGAAAAATTGGTTCTTTCCAATAGCCCTCAAGTTTAAACTATTGTGTAGTATTTCTTACAAAGTGTGTTCAATTTGGGTGGTGGGTTTTTAAGTATTAGTTGGTTTGTCGAATTAATTGAGATTGTAATTTGTTGGAAATGGCTATGTCTTGCAAAGACAGCAACAAGGCGGCAGCTGCCGCCGCCGCTGCTGCGGCTGCCATGGACGGAAAATATGTGCGGTACACGCCGGAGCAGGTTGAAGCCCTTGAGAGGCTATATCACGACTGCCCTAAACCGAGCTCCATGCGCCGGCAGCAGCTCATTCGTGAGTGCCCGATTTTATCCAACATTGAGCCTAAGCAGATCAAAGTCTGGTTCCAAAACAGAAGGTATCTCTTAGTACTATTGATGGAATCTTTCATTAAAGTTTCTTGTGTGGAAAAGGCTGGATCTTGAACTAATTTATTTTTTCTTCGAAAAAATGGCAGGTGCAGAGAGAAGCAGAGGAAAGAGGCTTCGAGGCTTCAAGGTGTGAACAGGAAGCTGACTGCCATGAATAGGCTCTTGATGGAGGAGAATGACAGGTTGCAGAAACAGGTGTCGCAGCTGGTGTATGAAAACGGTTACTTTCGGCAGAATAATCCTAGTGTGAGAAATCGTGCATTTCCAATTTGGTATAATCTTGAGTAATTCAAAAATGGAGAAAATTAATGAGGTTATTTTTTTTTACTCTTATTGCAGAATGCGCTGCCTACCAAAGACACGAGCTGTGAATCAGTGGTGACAAGTGGTCAGAAACACCACTTGACACCTCAGCATCCCCCGAGGGATGCCAGTCCTGCAGGGTGAGTTGATGAGACCGTTGTTATTGAGTCGTTTTCTTGATAGAAGGGAGATTTTATATGTTGTTGTGTTATGTGACAGAATTAACTAGTGATTGTTTTTTTCATGGTTATTTATGGAGTTTTGTTGGATTTTTTTTATTGTTGTTTCTCCAGGCTTTTGTCCATTGCAGAAGAAACTTTAGCAGAATTTCTTTCGAAGGCAACTGGAACCGCTGTAGAGTGGGTCCAAATGCCTGGAATGAAGGTAAAAACGGTTTTCTTGAATTTGTTAATTGTCTAATATTTACCTACGTTGTCATATTCGATTGCCGTTTTTTATATGCATTTGTGTGGAATATTAGAAGTACAAAATCATGCTTGTATTTGTAGTGACTAGTGTGCACATAAACATATAATGCATTCTAGATGTTACTTCATAATCAATAAGCATTGTGGCCACTTTATTTTCATTATTTCGTCTCGTTTTTGCGAAAAATAATATATTGGGTCCAGTTTTGTTTAACCAATTGTTTGTTAATTTGGAGTAGCCTGGTCCGGATTCCATTGGAATCGTTGCTATTTCTCACGGTTGCTCTGGCGTAGCAGCACGAGCTTGTGGCTTGGTTGGTCTCGAACCTTCCAGAGTAAGTTCACTATGTTCGTGTTTTCAGTTTGTTCTTTCCTATGATTTTATTTTGAGTTATAAAAAAAAAATCAACTACAATGTTTATAATTCAGGTTGCAGAAATCCTGAAGGATCGTCCTTCATGGTTTCGCGATTGTCGAGCTGTGGATGTGCTCAATGTGCTGCCTACTGCCAATGGTGGAACCATTGAACTTTTATACATGCAGGTGAATATATTTTTCTGACTCCCTCTCTTTCTATATATAAATATTCATTAACGAACTCATGAATTTGCAAATTTTGTAGTTATATGCGCCTACAACTTTGGCGCCAGGTCGTGACTTTTGGTTGTTACGTTATACCTCTGTTATGGACGATGGCAGTATGGTGGTATGTGAACAATTTTATTTTTTTTCCAATTTCGTTCAATAAATAATCGACTGATTTTACAATGTGTACTAAAGGTTTGCGAAAGATCACTTAGCAATACTCAAAATGGTCCGAGCATGCCAGCTGTCCCCAACTTTGTGAGAGCAGAGATGTTGCCTAGTGGCTACCTAATCAGACCTTGTGATGGAGGCGGCTCGATTATCCACATCGTAGATCACTTGAATTTCGAGGTCAATATTAATATCTGTTACGAACAAATTTAATACTGTTAAAAAGGTATTTTCGTAGATAGAACTTTTTTTTATGCTAATATTTGCCCGTTTTGTTTAACTAGGCATGGAGTGTTCCTGAGGTGTTGCGCCCACTCTACGAATCTTCTACGATGCTTGCTCAAAAAATCACAATGGCTGTAATATATTAAATTTTTTCTATTAATTACCATAAAATTTTGCGATGCTATTTCTTTGCCCTAAATAATTTATTTTTTCGTCTTTGTAACCCAATTTAGGCTCTTCGCCAACTGAGGCAGATAGCTCAGGACAATTCACAGTCGAGTGTAACTAATTGGGGAAGAAGACCTGCAGCTCTACGAGCACTTAGCCACCGGTTGAGCCGGTAGGACCCACCTGTCTATGGTCTTCGTTTTTTTCGGTTCTATGTGAATCTACTTTTGTTGAGTATAGTTTTTTTTTTAATTAATGATTATATATATCGCAGGGGATTTAACGAGGCTCTTAATGGCTTTAATGACGAGGGGTGGTCGTTGTTAGGTAACGATGGCATGGATGACATCACTATTCTTGTGAACTCCAATCCCGACAAATTGATTACCTTAAATACCCCTTTCACGAATGGATACAATTCGATTTCCAATTCTGTCTTGTGTGCCAAAGCATCCATGCTTTTACAGGTTAGCGAATTCCACTTTTTCTTTTCTAATTTTTTTTTATCTTTTTAATTGAAATCATAATTGATATATATTTTTTTTTGGGTTCAGAATGTGCCTCCTGCAATACTACTTAGGTTTTTACGCGAGCACCGATCTGAATGGGCTGACACGAGTATTGATGCCTACTCTGCTGCTGCTATTAAAATCGGTCCCCGTGTCGGTAATTTTGGCGGTCAAGTTATACTTCCATTGGCTCAAACCTTTGAGCATGAAGAGGCAAGTCTATTCAATCGTTTATTTATTTATTATTATATTTATGCCTAATTTATTTATCTATTTTTACATTTCTCATGAAAATTGAAAAAAATAAAATATGGTAATTCGCCTTATGTAGCTGCTGGAGGTAATTAAGCTGGAAGGTGTTGTCCAATCTCCTGAAGATGCAATGATGCCTAGAGATGTTCTTCTCTTGCAGGTATTTTAATTCTCCTCCTTTAATAAGTTATTAGTGATATAATCATCAGAAAATTAGGGCATAATCGTTATTATTTATTATTTCGTTTTAAAGTTAGGATATAGATTAAAAAAAAGAGTCGAAAGTGGGTAATTTAGTAAAAAAAGTTAATTTGTTTTTTTCCGCCTTCAATATCAGCTGTGTAGTGGAATGGATGAGAATACTGTCGGCACATGTGCCGAACTAATATTCGCCCCAATCGATGCCTCTTTCACCGACGACGTTCCACTTTTGCCCTCCGGTTTTCGCATTATCCCTCTCGATTCTTGCAAGGTGATTGATTGCATTTGCTCACATTTAACTTTTGTCTAAATTACATTATTGTCGGTTTTTACATACTTCCACGAAAACTTGTTCTGAAACTTCCTTTCTTGCAATATTTATATAGGAAACTGGCAGTCCAAATCGAACTCTAGACCTCGCCTCTGCTCTCGAAGCCGGGACAGCTGGCGCCAAATCATTGAACGGCGTTTCAATGACAGGTGGCGCTACACGATCCGTTATGACAATAGCGTTTCAGTTTGGATTCGAAAGCCACATGCAAGAAAATGTTGCCTCAATCGCCCGACAATATGTTCGGAGCATTATATCATCTGTTCAAAGGGTGGCGTTAGCTCTCTCACCGTCTCACGTGGGCCCACATGGCTCTGGTCTTCGATCTTCGCTCGGAAATCCCGAAGCACACACTCTTGCCCGTTGGATATGCCAAAGCTATAGGTAATGAAAATAAGAGTTTATTGCATTTAATACCTCTTGTGTTATAAGTTTTAGCCAAAAAAAACCCTAAATGATGCGTTTTTACAGGGTTTTTTTTGCTAATATTTGTAATACGGGGATTTGTTTGAAAATTAGAGTAAATACAGGGGTGTTAAGGGCAATAAACCCAACAAGATAATTGACTATCCATCCATTATCCCAATTTTTCAATTTTCAAAAAAAATTTGGAATTTTATAGTTTTTTTCTATATGTCCGATTTTAGGAATTATATGGGGGTGGAGCTTCTCAAATGTAGCGGTGGAGGGGGGCATGAATCTATCCTTAAAGCTATGTGGCATCACTCGGATGCTATTTTGTGCTGCTCCGTAAAGGTTATCAATTATTTTTTTTAAAATTAATTTGCATTAATTAATATATATTTTTTAAATATTTATTTATTATGGGATTTTTTTATGATTTTTCAGGCATTGCCCGTTTTCACGTTTGCGAACCAGGCTGGAGTGGACATGCTCGAGACAACCCTAGTTGCACTACAAGACATTCCTCTTGAGAAAATTTTCGATGATAATGGCCGGAAAAATCTCTGCTCCGAGTTTCCACAGATAATGAATCAGGTCAGTTTATCATACATTTCAGTATTTCATACCCCTGTATTAGACCTAATTGCTAAAAAGCCCCTCGTTTTTTAACTATTAGTACAAAACACCCTACGATGCGTTTTTTTAGCATGCAACCCCCTAAACGATGCTTTATGTACTAAATGCAATAAATGAATAAGCCAAAATATTGTAATGTTTTTTTTAGGGTTTTGCGTCTCTTCAAGGAGGGATATGTTTGTCGAGCATGGGGAGGCCGATTTCGTACGAGAGGGCTGTGGCTTGGAAAGTGCTGAATGAAGAAGATGATGCTCACTGCATCTGTTTTATGTTTGTTAATTGGTCCTTTGTTTAATTATTATTTATGGTTTTTATTTATTTTTAGATATTTATTATGGTTTTAGTTCTCTGCCCAAAACTATGTACTTTGTTTGTTTGGTCACGTGGATTGTGTTTCTATTTCCAGGATAATTGTTCTTTGTTTGTGGGATTGCTAAATTGCTAATGCATCTTTGTTTAGTGTTTTATTAGTGCTTTTTTTTTGTTTATCGGGAAAAAAAACTATTTTTTTTTATATTATAAATTAGCATACTTGATTAGGGATTTTTAATTTTTATATAGATATAATTCTGTAACTCTATTTTGACGAGTAACTATTTATTTTTGAAATTGAACTAATAATTCCATTTCTCTAGCTCCTAAATTAACTTTAGCTTAATAATGTGAGGGATCAAATGTATTTTTTATAAATATGAGGACCAAATGTGCAATCAATGCAAACATGAGGGGTGCAAACTGTAATTTTTTTCCAAACAAAAACAAATTATGCCCCTTTTAGATAGTGTGTGAAATATGCATCCATAAAAATAAAATAAAAAATAATAATAATAAAAAAGAAAATTGAAATATGTGAAAAATATAATCACTAAGATAAATACAAAATTATAACAAACTAATTAATGAAAGATATATATTCGTATAAAAACTTTTTCTTGATCATTACAAACAACAACCATTTATCATTGTTCTTTTTTTCCTCTATACTAATACTTTTATGATATTTTTTTTAATAGATATAATTTCGATAAAATTACAAAATTATAACTACAAACATTGGAAGTGAAGAAAATTTCAATAATTAATTAAATTAATTCTGCTGCTTCAAATCCTTATAAAACTTGATAATGAACTTCTCCGCCGCCTCATCGACGTGGCTATCGGCTTCAAACTCCTTCAACGGGAACGGCGAATCTGTTATCCTCAGCTGCCTCACCACCGGCGTCTGTCCAAACCCAGGAAGCGCCGGCGACGACGCTTCTCCGCCGACGATCTCCATCGCGGCGGCGAACAGATCAGCATCGCTCGGCTGCGGCGGCGAGTGAGAGTGAGAGGAGTGTTTGCGCTTGTTGAGGTGGAATGGGAGGCGGAAAGTTGGGGTTTTGCTGCAGCTGAACTCGTACTCGTTGAACGGGACCGGGTAGGAGACCTCTGGTTCGGCGGCGGCGGCGGAGGTGGCGGAGTGATGGTGGTGGTGGAAGACGAGGTTGTGAACGGCGGATTTTCCGGCGAGCTTGCCCCTTTTCATCATGATGTTGAGATCGGCCAAGAGTTTGGCCTTTGATATACCTTTTCTCAACATGTAGTAAACCACTCGCACTATTTTCCAGAATTTCTTCGCTATTATTGGCATTTTATTTTGCTCCATTTTTTCTCTCTCTAGATTTCTCTCTCTCTCTAGATTTCTTGAAATGTTGATTTGGTAGGGGGAATTTTTGTTTGTTGTATTGAAAGAAGATTTGTTTTTAATTTTTTGATGGAGTTCAAGGAATTATGGGGGTGGGTATTTAAAGACCACCGGGTGCATAATGAGTTGTACCTTGTGCATCACTCGAAGTACATCTTTAGTTGCATGGAAACTTCTATTTTAATTTATTTTATTATTTTTTTGTGCACTCAATAATTGATGGGGTCGTTAAGTCACAATCTCATAATTTCTTTAACTAATTAAATTGAATTATAATATATACAATTATTGGAATTATAGGGCGGTAAAAACAGCTTGAAAAAAGCTCCAACTCGAGCATTTTCTTAGTTATTAGTGAATTTACGAGCAGGCTCACGAGCCTTTTTTTAATCTCTTATATATTATTTTTGATTACATAATATATAAAGAACAAATAAAAAATAAAAATATATATTTACAGTTTATTATTTATTTTGTATTTTTTTGTTGTAGGTGTTAATTATGATCTAATATTTTAACCCTTGAAAATGTTGTTTTTGTTAATGTAAAATTAATTGATGTATAATATAAGGTAAGTAAGAAAAAATGTGGGAATGTGTGCTACTTTCTTAAAGTATACCGGTTAAGTCACTTTCTTTATCTTTTTGAACTTTTATTTACTTTCAACTCTTTGTTTTCTTTACTTCTCTAAGTATTGGGTTTGGTTAATCACTTTTTTTCTTAAATCATTTTGTAAAAATATTCAAAGTTTTGTTGCTTGCGAATTGCAATTTGAGAACGCGTCGACTTTGTGTTAGCTAATAATGTCTGCATTCCGATTTTTAATATTAATACTTTGACCCATAGAAAAGAGGTCCATTTTAATATTTAGTTTCAATTATATTTAAATGGAAAAGTATACATTTTTCATATACATAAATTCAATTTAATTAATTATTATAGCTAATTGTAATAAGGTTTCAAGAAATAATTTATTTTTTTTCTAAAAAAGGGAGTTATTGGTAATTTTAAATGATTCCTTTCACTTTCAACCTTACTTTTGAAGTGAACAAGTTTCCCTCTGGTTTTAACTTTATTGGTTTCCTCCAATGGCTGTTTACTTAGCAAGAAAGGTTGCTCGGGACACGTGTCCATTTCTCTTCCATTTAATTTGATGTATACAAATTAAAAATATATATTAATTACCATAATGGGTTAAATTAGGGTTGAATTCAGAGGGTCAAAAAATAATTACCACTTTAAATATTTCTCAAAACTTGTTTTTAAATAAAATATTTTTCGTATCGAAATTGACGGACTTCGATTTTTTTTGTCTTTAATTTATACATAAACATCATATTCATTGCAATTTAGTTTTTGAGAAAATAGAGAATTCATAAATTAATGTGAAAAAAATCAAATAATTTACTTGTACCTTCTAAAATAATAAAATTAAAACAATCTTGATGATTTTGTACCATTATTAATAATAAAATCAATCACAAGTACTTTGATCATAAGACAAGCTTTTTTGTACGGTCGTGATTGGTTTACTCAAATCAATCATATAGATATATGTTGTATTTAGTTACTTTTATTTATTTAATTTATATACTAAAGCTTAGTGTACTTTTTTCTATTTTGAGCTTAAATAATTAAATTAGGTTTTAGTCTTTGATTATTTGCAGTCCTAAAGGGCAACATGGGCATAGGCTCGTTCCTATTATTGCCATATATGTTCTGTTTCAATACATGAGTACAATTAGTTGGATTAATTTGTCGTTTAGAGGGTTAATTGTTTGGCTAATCTCACTTAAGATATTTTACATATTTAATTTACAATATCCCACGTTGTATAAAATATATTTTCGTCAATATTTTTAATCCGAAAATTTTCGATTTTGGTACAATATTTTTTATTTTGAATTCCTAAATTTCTAATTTTTTGATTTGAATTCTGATATGCCTAATTGGGCCAATCCAATACAATTTTTTTACCTACTAAGACACGAATTCAATATTGAAGACCATTACCACTGAGGCCCAACCACCTTTAAATAAGGTGTGGGTCCGACAATCTCAACTAATTAAACTTTAGTCTAATCAATGATGTATAAATAAAAGTGTTAACTCATTCCTTATGCTACGTCCTAATATCGGATCAACACTACAATCTGTATTCTCTGGACTATTTCTACTATCCGCACGTCTGACTCGAGCGTCGGAGGGGTTTCTGCCGGATCAACACCCGACTTAGTTTACGTATTCTATGATCGCAGGTATCTCAAGGTCATCAAGCTCGTGAGCCAGTGATCCACTTTGCTCTTCCATCTTATCATACTTCAGCTCTCTAAGGTGATCCAACTCTAGCATCGTCAAATTCCATAAATTATATGGATAGAAATTAGAATATATATACGAGATTTCAATTTTTTTTACTTCCCATTCAAATTCGGTTTTTTTCATTATTTTAAAATCATTTTTCTCATTCCAATTTTCAAAATTCCGAAATTTAATATTTATGAAACTTTCTCGAATAAATTGGAATAAAGAAAAACCCGAAAAACTATTATTTCGATTCGTCTAATTTGTACACTATTGACAAAAAGGGGTAATTACGGCCACCCTATGTTATGAAAAAAACCACTCATGTTTGTCTTTCACATCCACCATTGTAGTGTCTAATTTACTTACTAAATGAAGGGTTTTTTCGTAAGACGATACATAGTTGAAGAGGTGGTTGTAATTTTCCAAACAATAAGGGGTTTTTTCGTAATTTGAACATACTTCAGGTTGACGAAGTTGCTTTACAAAAATTTTGAAAGCCATTACCAATACAGCCTAATGAAACAGTAATTACTAATTATGTGGTCTGAAAACTAATTAAATTAAACTACCATTTTAATTATCAACTAATAATTGAAAAATATTCAAACATTTGCTTTTCTGTAGTTTCCAGTTGCGGCAGAAGTACTCAATTCAAACAATTTGGTCAACTTAAAATTATCTTTCCGACCACATTATTTGCAATGAAAATTCTTTTAATGTTTGTTAAGTGTTTGAATACTTTAAAAAAAACTTTTAATTAGAACAATTAATTCTTAATTAGCACGTAATTAAAACAACCAATAATGCATATACAAATAAAACACATGCTTAACTTTATTGATAATGGAGCAGAACTTTGCACTTTATAATTAAACAGCTTTTTTTAATTTGCAATGCTTTTCAATTTTTCATTATATATTATGTTGTAAACAGCTAAGCTACGTCTTATTGTGGGCACAATTAACAAATATTGACCAATAATACCTTATTTGCAAACTTATGTACATTTAACAACTTCCAATATTATTATTCTTCCAATTTATAAAAATAAATAAACAAATTATTGGGATATTCATAGTTGTTTTATTTTTACTGTATTTATTTTAAAATTTTATATGAAATTAATTAGGTTCTTGAACTTCGAGCCATTCACATCGAAATTTTGGGTATATGTACTCACTGAAATATATATAGTCGATGTAAATGCATATATAATTTATATACAATCGCGCGCGCACACATAAATATATATATATACACACACTAAAACCTCCGATGCGAAGCAAAGGCTTTACATACAACGGCACGAATTTTTCTGGTTCATGATTCTAACGGCTCTAAAACAACTGGCGGGGAAATATCCTATTCATATATATTTTAATAATAGTTTATTTCACTAATTAACCCCATTTTACTAATAAAATATCACTAACCATCCCCTTTAGTTTGTCCTTGGAACTTTTTATAGTTGGACAAATTAATTGTAGTATACAGTTTTCATATTGTATATATCATTATGTCAGCCTGCATTTTAATTGGCCTATCCCGAACACAATTTTCACGTGCCCTTATGTCACAGTTTCTTCAGGCTAATCTATCTATATATTTGTTTGATTTTTTTTCAAAATCTAAAAGCTTGTTCGAAATTGATTCGATTGACAATCAAATCGAGCTCGATCAAACATATGTTAAATATAGAACCAAAATAAATGGAGGTAACCAGAAGAAGCACTTTTTTTTTCCTAAATATTTTCTTATTTTTTTCTGATCCAGCTCAAACCCGAGCTAGCTTATAAACCTAACTATTGATACCTTATATTAACAAACTGACCCAACAAGGACTGATCTAGAATTAAATTACTTGATTTAACGAACAGTATTAATTAGCATTGTTGCATTAGTACCTCAAGAACTAAAAACAAATTAGTATTTTTCAAAAAAAAAAATTCGATAATACCAAAAAATATAAAAAAGGGTAAATTACACCTACACCCCTGAGATTTGCTAATTTAATTCTAGATCAGTCGTCGTTGGGTCAGTTCGTTATTATAAGGTATCAATAGTTAGGTTTAGCTAGCACGGGTTTAAATTACACCTACACCCCTGAGGTTTGCTAAAATAACTTTAAGGTCACTGTAGACTGTAGTATTGGTAGTTACAGCCACACCACTGAAACAATTACCAGAGCCAAGATTTCATGTTTTTGGGGACCGATATGCATTACATTTGTTTCATGCGGAGCCATTAGTGCTACCAGAAACGAAAATTTATAAAATTTTATATAAAATAATAAGGATTTAAGATCAACTGTTAGGATTGCCATGTTCCTTATTAATTCTATGTTGTCTCCACATGCACGGCTTGAAACTAATAGTCCATTAAAACCCTAACGGAATAACTTATCCAATGCATTATTCCGTTAGAGTTTTTAACAACATTTTAGGGAGGTGATTGTAATTACCGATACTATATGGGCCTTAAAGTTATTTTAGCATACCTCAGTGGTCTAGATGTAATTTACCCAAAAAAATTGAACGTTCCGTGCAACTTAAGGTCACTTTAGTTGAAGCACCAACTCAATCGTGCCCCTCTTTTCATTTCTCCACGCCTTTAAATACCAAATTCATCTGCCTAAACTCGATTCACATGAAACATTCTTCTTCTCTCTCTAGACTCTCTCTCTCTCTCTAGATTCATATTAATTAATTAACACTAAAAATAAATCCCAGAAATGGAGCAGAATTTGCCGATAATAGCAAAGAAATTCTGGAGCATTGTTCGAGTTCTTTACTTCATGTTGAGAAAAGGAATCTCAAAGGGCAAACTCTTCTCCGATCTCAACTCAATGATCAAGCGCGGCAAGATCGCCGGAAAATCCGCCCTCAACAACCTCATCCTCCACCACGCCTCCGCCGTCGCCCGCCGCTCCCAAAACACTCCAGACCCGCGGCTCGACGAGTACGAGTTCAGCTGCAGCAACACCCCCGCCCACCCCACCACCACCACCTTCCGCCTCGGCCCCTTCCACCTCCTCCTCAACAAGCGCAAGCACTCCACCGCCGCCGCCCCACCACCGCCGCCGTCCATCGACGCCGAGATGGTGGCGGCAGCCCTCCAGATCTTCCACAGCGCGGCGTCGTCGCCGGCCCTACCTGGGTTCGGGCCGAGCCCGGTGGTGCGGCAGCTGAGAATCACAGACTCTCCGTTTCCGATTGAATTGGAAAACAGTAACCCCCACGTGGATGAGGCGGCGGAGGAGTTTATAATTAGGTTTTATAATGATTTGAAGAAGCAGAATTCCATGGCTTATCTGGGTTATAATAATTCTTGATTTTAATTTTACTGTTTTGGGGTTTTGATTATTAATTAATTAATTCGGACGTTGCTGTGCGAAAAAAAATATTGTTTCGTGCATGGTGGGGTGGGAATGCAATTATGAAGAGTTTTGGGGTCTTAAGTGAAATAAGGAAAGAAATTGCGAGAGCCTACTACGTACTTCCGGTCAAAATCTGCACTGAATGAATTGAAGAAAAAGAAGAGATCAATGAAGGCTGTAATTAAGGATTATAACTGCTGTAGCTATCACTTTAATTAATCACTGTTGTAATAATTCCATGTGAAATAATCCCTTTGTCGGATTGATTAGGTGTTGGATAAAATATATTTTACGTACGATGAATATTACTGTATAATTTTCTCATATACTGCTACGCATGCATGCATAATTGAAAAAAAATATATATGTAAAGAAATCCCTTGAGTTTTTCTTTTTTCTTTTTTTAATAAATATTAGTATTTGTATCTGTGTGATGCACGAAATAGCATTTCAAAATTCGAAAAGATTAATTATTTAAATACATGACAATACAATTATATTGAGAAACATGTTATTATATTTAATATATATGATATAAAGGAAAATAGGAGGAACAAATTTAAAAATAGTGATAAAGAAATAAAAGTAAAAATATCGAGATGGGTCAGGATTTTACTTGCCGATTTGCAAACCTAGTTAAAACAATAATTAAAAAAATACGAATATGATAATAGAAAAAAAAAATACATTATCCGCGTGGATTAATTCAGATTTTGAATACGATTACACCGTAAAGGTGGATGTGTAAGAAGATTTATGGTTGAAGAGGGTGATTGTAATTTGTAATTACATAAACAATAGAGATTTTTTCGTAATTTGACATTACCTCACGGGGTTTACCGTAATTTCCCTAAAAATAATTTATATCAGAACTAAATAATTTCAATTACTTGTCACACTTACTAGTTAATATATTTGTGGGTGGATGAAAATTAAAATAAATAAATATGTACAAAATAAATATATTTCTGGGTGAGAAAAGATGTGCTTTAGAAGTAGTGGGAGGATTAATAGGACCAAGGGAAGGCAGTGATTGACCTGTCCAGATTCCATTATATTATGGTCGTAATTTAAAGTGCATCTCATGCAACCCGGCCCCTTTTACCTTTCTTTAAAGTTATTATTTATTTATTAATATATATATATATATAGTTTCTAATTATTTATAATTAATGTATATATAGTTTCATTTGAAGGGACCTCTTATAATAATTATATCATTTGTTTCTTATATTCTAATTAAACACACTTGAAATCTTTTAAATCCAAATTAATTAACATTTGAGATTTATGATGTTAAGCACTTTTTCAAAAGTTTTTAACTTCTCTACGTAAAGAAATGAAGAAATAAAAAGCCTAAACATTAGGTAAATTTGTTAGGTGAAAATGTGAAAATTTAGAAAAATATTTCAATACTTGTCACCTTTTTTTTTTTTTTTTTTTTTTTTTGCCTTTCCCATTCTTTGGAGCCATTCCTCTCTCTCTGAAAATTGGCTTAGTTTCTCTCTTCCATTATGGTTGCTGCTTTTGAGAAAGCAACTTTTTTTTTTTTTTTTTTTTTATATTATATATAAATAGATGTATACATTTTTCTCAAATAACTTGATATATATATAGTAATTTCTTGATTGCAACATAAATCTTGTCAACTAAGATACTAATGCAATGCTTGTAAAACTGATTAACATTTGTCTTTATTCAACCTTTTGTTAGCCTTAGCCACTATTAATCTTTTATATATATATATATATATATATATATATATATATATATATATATATATATATATATATATATATATATATATATATATATATATATATATACATGGTCCTAAAGTTGATGAGCAATATTTCAATTTGAAGATAGCAGTTACAATTGTTGGAGCTAATAATAATGAGCCACGTAGAAATTAAAAAGTTGGGTGCCTGTGGATAATTTCAATCATGTACTTCAATAATTTTGGATCATGTATTACTTCTAATTATCTCTAATTTTGTCCCAATTATTATTATTATTATTTTTTTTTTTTGACAAAAGGAACCATCATCTAAAAATAACTTCGATATATACCAGTTTCCAAGTTTCCGAAACTGAAACTTCATGACACGTGTCGGAAACATTTGGGGTAATTTTCGTAAATATGTAAAAGTTTTGGGGGTGTATCTGTTAATAATGAAAAAATAAAAACGTGTTTCCGTCCCAAAAAATCCAAAACTCACTTTAAATAAAGACCTAGAATTAGCCTTCACTTGAAAAAATCTTAAATTTTATGTCTCTTTCTCACTTCTAGTGGTGGTTTAATATGTTTTGGATGCTAATTCCATACCGAAATTAATTTATACGTCTCATATAAAATTTGTGGAATGATAACACGGATTGAAAATGTAAATTATATATAATTTGTATATACAAATATATAATTGATGATAAGTGTATAAATTCACGGTATTTTTTTAAAATTACAGATATACCCCGATATTTTTAATATTTATACGTTTCTCCATGTCCCCGTTTCAAAATTTCAAAAAAATGGGGTCCATAAATTAAAAGAAACTATGCTTCAAATCCATTGAGTCCACAATATATAAATATTAAATTAAATAAATATATCTAAATATATATAGTGTCTCCTGTGTAGGTATTATTGCATCCACGTACTGTTCTTGAAAAACAAAAAAGGCTTTATTTTGGTGAAACTTTTGAAGGTGGCATGCAATAATATAATAGGTGCAACTGCAATCTAATAAAGCTACAACTTTAATTAATCAATTTGCTAAAAGCTAAATTGCTTTCATTCATATGCTTTAAATTGCTATCAAGGACCCCATGCACATCACTAATTAAAGTTTTTGAGTTTTTTGTGCTCTTAAATCTGAATTTTGCACGAAATTATTATGCTAATTCAACCCGAAATTCGAAACCTGAAAACCCGAAAACCGAAATTAAAGTCACAATTTTACTAATATTTTGGGAGAATTAGTCGATTAAAAGTACGTAAAACGAGATATAAATCGCAACAAGTGATCTAAAAAATGTTGGTATGAGATATCGATCTAGGGAAGTTCGACGACGCGGTTTTCTACTTCGACCGACCGATTAATTTCCGATCCATCCAATTAATTTTAGGTGTATGCATAATGGCCTGCAAATTTTGGTAAGTAACCACTAATTAGTTATCCTCAATAACATATTAAAATTAAAATTAAACGACTTTAAACCAAATTATGCAAAATTAAAGCAAAGCCCAGAAAATGACTTCCGAAGTAAAAAATAATGGGTGGGAGTTAGTGCTCATTATTAATTCGCAGATCAAAACCTTTATTTATTTATTATAATTAAAAAAATTATTATTTTAATTAAAGTGACTTAAAATATTCTAAAAGCTTAATTAGCTCCCATGATTCATGATTTAGTTCCTTTGAACTATTGAATATTCAGATACATTTT
Source organism: Erythranthe guttata (assembly GCF_056151865.1). Classification (NCBI taxonomy): domain Eukaryota; kingdom Viridiplantae; phylum Streptophyta; class Magnoliopsida; order Lamiales; family Phrymaceae; genus Erythranthe; species Erythranthe guttata. Next base: position 15,447,278 of record NC_142541.1, on the reverse strand, counting down.
TTATTGTAGACTATCAACTTTGATATTCATGACACGTGGCAGGTATATTCAGAGTGAAAATGTTGTAGACAATTCTTTCTTTTTATTTTCTTTTTGTTTTAATATTTATAATTTTGGATAATAAAACAATAATTTTATCACTCCAATAATTACTCGTCACCTTTTCATAATTAAATTAAAAAAAGAATTATATTGAGTTATTAATGTTAAAGCTTGCTCATAACAAAGATTCACATATTGATTCCTTCTTATCAGTACAGCAGTTGTACATCTGATTAATAAATATCCGATCCTCTGTGCAAATCTTTAAACTTTGGATAATATAATCATTAATCATTAATCAATTTATAATACACTTGTCTAATTTTGCTTTAAAGGCTGATAAAGGGATGTGTGTAGTGTATTATATATATAATGACAACTAAGTCCCACAATCCCACTTGTTGTATCTAATATAACTCATGAGCAACTTCACTTTTGGAATCATATTTAATGGGTCATAAATTATTAATTAGTGATGCACTTTAGTTAAATTAATGTTTGTCTTTCTTTCATTTCAATAAAAATATAAATTTAATTTCTTCACAAAAGTAAAAGTAAACTAGACGTTTAGACAAGAATACTAAATTAACGAAATGGTAATTGTGCTCAATTGCACAACAATTAAAATATGAAGAATATGACACAAAGTCCATAGGCAATTCAGGTTCGATTTCACCCTACCCACCAACATTCCATAGAGTTTGGCTTGCTACTAGCTCCACGTAAGGTAGATATAGACGTCGGATGTGACTACACATTCATCCTAATGTTAGGAATAAAGGCGAAAAGCTTGTAACACGATACAGATGAAGGAACGGGCTCTCTTTCAATTAAACCGACCCACTTTACAATGAGCAAGACAGATCGCCCTCAGACAAGCACAACTCATAGCAGTCACACCACTTCCACGTGTGATCTGAGCAGAGACAGAACGGAGGACCCACCATCCTATCTCTACGACATGTATAAATACAATTTTGGAGTTTATCTAGATACACTTAAATTGTTTATCCACGATTCTGACTGACTTAACCGTCGGAGTGCTAACGCCGAGAAACCCTCCCCCTACACTCCTTTTTGCAGGATTCTCGGAGCGGGTGGACTTTTTATCTTGGTTTTTCTCACTTCAGGGTCGTTCAACTTCTTTAATTCGTGATTAAGCCATTTAAACTACATCAATAATATTTAGTCGTCAGGTCCAACCTTTTAACCTTTTAAGTAAGTACTAATCTTGTCAATCAAACATACTATACACTCCTATTATTTAGTTTATAAAATAATTATTTTTTTGTAACTACAAGATTAGATTACTAATTAAAAAAATATAACTATTTTTTATAAACCCCTATTACTTCAAAAAAAAAATGGATGCAAGAGAATTTTTATACTTGGGTTAAGGTAAAGCATTTAACCGGCTGGCTCAATTTTCAGTAGGCCCATAAAAATTAGTATAGAACATTAATTAATCACAAAAATTAAAATCCATATCTGAGCGCCCACCGTGGGGCTCGAACCCACGACCACAAGGTTAAGAGCCTTGCGCTCTACCAACTGAGCTAGACGGGCTACTACGTTTGACTTTATCAACAAACATTTAAAGTTTTGTAACACCTGGTATATAGGGGCTTACAATAATTGACCCTCTGATAAGGCCCATTTAAATAAAAATATGGGCCGAAACCCTCTTATAGCAGCCCATTTAAATTAAACATGAGCCAAAATAAAAATAATAATTTTATATAATCGCCCACCGTGGGATAAATTGACCCTCTGATAAGGCCCGTTTAAGTAAACATATGGGCCGAAACCCTCTTATAGCAGCCCATTTAAATTAACCATGAGCCAAAATAGAAAAAAGTAATTTTATATAATCGCCCACCGTGAGAAAATTGACCCTTTGATAAGGTCCGTTTAAAGAAAAATACGGGCCGAAACCCTATTATAGCAGTCCATTTAAATTAAACATGGGGCAAAATTAAAATTAAAAAAAATTAATATAATCGCCCACCGTGGGGCTCGAACCCACGACCACAAGGTTAAGAGCCTTGCGCTCTACCAACTGAGCTAGACGGGCTTTGTGTGTGTTGTTTTTATTATAAGTACAAGTATAGAATACATATAAATTGTTAATATCAAATAAAGCCACTTATAAAACAGTAAATAATAACAATTAAAACCAAAATTAATGCTCCTTATACTTTTTTATTCTGCATGGCCCTGAGGTAAAAGACATCTTCCAATAGAATAATAGGAGATTTGGGTATTAATATATTTGATACCGAATGACTTGAAATGTGTAGCTTGAGAATCGAGCTGGAGAATTCACAAAAAAAAAAAACGTGGAGGTTACCGGTAGGAGCTTCATGTTGACTTAACGAAGAGCTCATATTCGTATCACCTACAAAACATGCATACTTAATATTCCTAAGATGTAAATAGGAATAAATGATTAATATTTAATATATAATTACACGTGTCGCACTAAAGATGTTGCACGTGAAGTAAATCATCGACTATGATCCAACCAATTGGGTATGTCATTATTTTACTTAATTGGGCTAACGAATTCTGAAAATAGAATCTATTTTGAACCATTCTTCAGTACAAAGTCGTTATACCTACTAGTATGATAATCGGAGGTTGAGTTTTAATGGTTTTAACAAGTTCGATTGGTCCTCTGGCTCAAGCGTTAACCTACTCACCTCTAATGTAAACATAATTCACCCAAGTACCCAAGAAAAAAAAAATCTTCTTACGTGTCATAAAATAGTGGAACAAAACCGAGAGTTTGCAGCCAAATTATATTAGGTATGGAGTAATCACTCTGAGAATGAAATTTTGAAACCAAATTCACAGACGACGAATCACCGAGTCTGTGCAATGTACAATTTGACGTCAGAATCACTTGAGATGTATCCATCCGCAATTTACTTCGTCCAAATTTATAGACGAGGTATGGAAAGATTTCTTCGACCAAGTTTAAAAATTATCTAAGTTCTAGAACCATTTTTTTTTTTTTTTGAAAAGTAAAGGAAATTAATAATGAAAAAAGAAAAAAAAGAAAAAAGATTGAGCGGTTACAATATTCCTGATTGGGCAGTATATCCACGTGGATCAATGATTGACCACGTCACTGACAGACCAACGGTCTAGATTGACCAGTTCCCAAAAGTAACCCCCGTTCATCACTCTCCCTCGTTGCCCCTCCGTTTCGTGTCAAATAAGCCATAACATAGAAAAACCAAGCCCTTTTTAGTCATTTAATTATCCCCCATATTTTCCTTCAATATAAACGCCTCCGTTAAATCCACACCGTTCTTTCCGTCAAATCGACGGTCGTAAACAATATATATATAGAATTATAGATACACATACACGTAACTGAGACGCGCCCCCCTTTCTCAGAAAGCAGAATCGACTCCCGTTCGGCTGTTGTTGTTCTGAGTTTCAATTCTTTCTCACAGATCCCTAATTTTTTTTTCTCCGTCTCGCTCAAAACCCTAACGATTCAGCACTTGTTAGCTCTGTTTCATCAGTACATTGCAGCAATCATCTCTCTGATTCTTCCATTCAATTCCAATTCTTGGTACGTGTTTTCATCCATTCTGTTTGTGATTTTTTTTTTAATTTTTTTGAATCGCTTTAATCTTATTATTTGTTGAACGGATTGTGTAATTCACTCCTCCGTACACCCAATAGAATCAGAAGATTGCATTTTTTCTTTTCTGTTTGGGGTTGATTTTGATTTTTTTTTTTGGGAAATCAGGGATGAGAATTGGAGGATGAACGATGCCGGTACTGCGTGGCGGAGTGCGCAGAGGCAGGGGAGGGAAGCAGCAGCAGAAACTGAAAAACAACGACGGTAATAACACCAACAATAATCCAAATCAGGAAAATAATATCAATAATAATAATCAGGCTGTTGAGGAAAACGCGGCAATCGCTACTCGAACGAGGAGGAGAAGAGCGGCGGCGGCGGGAGTTGCTGTCCCAGTTGGTGAACGTGTAGTTGCTGCAGCGGCAGTGGCAGCAGCGCCTGAAGTTAAGGTGATTGAAAAGAAGCGAGTTTTAGAGGAAAAGAAAGAAGAGGTCGGAGAGAAAGAGATGGATGATAATGAGAGTGGTGGGAAAAGCCCCGACAAGGCTAACGGCGGCGATGATGACTTAGCGGCTGCGCCTCTCCCCGAGAAGGTGATAACCTTTTAAATATGCTTTTTGAAACTTTTTTATTTTATTTCATCTTTTAGGTTTTTTTTTATTGGTTTTATTGTTTGTCTTTTATCGGGGAGAATAGAGCGACAAAATTTTTGTTGCGATGCATGTTATCTAATTTTGAGACGAGATTGTGATATGGAACTGAAAATTTGAAGCTTGTGTTGTGAAATTTAAAAAAAGGATATAATGTAAATAATTAATGTGCGTGATTTTTATGAAGAAGATAAAGGGATCTAATTTATTGTATGTTTATATAAAACCTTCAATTCCGGCAGAATATGTGAAACTGTCTTGTGCATCATCGAGAAGCGGTTTTACTTATGGATAGTCATTGTGAAGTTAATCCACTTTCATGGTTTCACTATTACAGGTGCAAGTTAATGGTTCTCCATTGTACAGAGTTGAAAAGAAACTTGGCAAGGGTGGTTTTGGACAAGTGTATGTTGGTCGTCGTATCACTGGTGCTAGCGCTAATGAAAGGACAGGTCCTGGAGCCATTGAAGTATGTCGCTAGGTTTACTTATTTGTGTTAAATTCATAATATATCACTAATCTCTTTCACCAAATTGACGCACTTGTGCTTGATCTTAACAGGTGGCCATCAAATTTGAACATCGTAATAGTAAAGGATGTAATTACGGTCCACCTAATGAATGGCAAATTTACAAGTAAGCGATTTGAACATTTTCTTCTGTTAATTAGGTAAGTGATGAGTGTTCTTTAATAATTTGTAAATTGTAATATGTTCAGTACTCTTGGAGGAAGCCATGGTGTACCACGTGTTCACTACAAAGGCCGACAGGGCGATTATTATGTTATGGTATGTCAGTTACTGCATCTCTTAGTTCCTTTTTCGTTTTTTGCTCTTGCTTATAGGTTTATATTTTATGAGATCAAGTTATAAAACTGACACTTAAATTTCACAGGTCATGGATATGCTCGGACCAAGCTTGTGGGATGTTTGGAATAATAATGCCCACACGTGAGTGTAACAATATATACGTTTCTTTAATTTGTGTATCATATAATTAAGTTAATCTTTTCTCCTGGTCTTATTAAACTCTTATATCGTGAAACATTCAGGATGTCTGTTGAAATGGTGGCTTGCATCGCTATTGAATCAATTTCCATATTGGAGAAACTACACGCAAGAGGGTGAGATATCATGACTATATGCAGAAGTGTTTTAATTATGTTTCCATGTTTAAGCACTTCAAAATAAATTGATTTTGGTTTCTTTGCTCGTAAAGTATATCAGCAATTTAACAGTGCTACATTTTTTTACAATTGACATAACTGCTAAGTTGTTTCATTTACATTTGTTAAGTAAGAGCTTTTAGTCAGTGAACACCTCAGTATTTAGTCTGAGATATCTTTTTGTAGCTTCACTTGATGCGCCTTTATTTTGGATATTCAAATAATGTGTTACGAATCTATGATTGCCTGGCTAATATCCCAAAAATGACAGGTATGTCCACGGGGATGTGAAGCCTGAGAATTTCTTGCTCGGTTCACCTGGAACCCCCGACGAGAAAAAGCTATACCTGGTTGATCTTGGTTTAGGTACTACATTTCTTACATAGTTCTTTATCAGTTGATTTTCCTGCAATCTGATATATTTTAACTCAAAAACAACTTCCTCAATCAGCTACAAGATGGAGAGATGTCACTTCTGGACAGCACGTTGATTATGATCAACGACCAGATGTTTTCAGGTAAGAGCACACTTGTATATTCAGTTCCTTTTAAAGAGCATTTCAAAATTTATTATTTCCATAGTGATCTGATGAGTTTTAATGTGGATTTCAGGGGAACTGTTCGGTACGCCAGTGTTCATGCGCATTTAGGTAGAACTGGTACTAGGAGAGATGATTTGGAATCTCTTGCTTACACACTCGTTTTCCTTTTGCGTGGACGTCTGCCTTGGCAAGGATACCAGGTTTGTCTTTCGTAAAAGAAACAATTATTAATTATACTATATCATTTGTATGTGCCATTAACGGTGTGCTTCATGTCAATATTTGTCTGTGTTATTCCTCGATTCACATTCCTTTTCTATATGTCCTTGATATGGTTCTGCTTTTTCCAATAGGGTGAGAATAAAGGATTTCTTGTTTGCAAGAAGAAAATGGCAACATCACCAGAGGCGCTTTGCTGCTTCTGTCCACAACCATTTAAGTCATTCGTGGAATATGTGGTAAATTTGAAGTTCGACGAGGAACCTAATTATGCTAAATGTATCTCCCTCTTTGATGGGATAGTCGGACCGAATCCAGAGATTAGACCTATCAACACTGATGGTGCACAGAAGGTGCTTATGAAACTTTTATTTTTTTGTCTCGTTGTTGCTAGTGAAACTTTTCATAGCAGATAGTTTTGTTGCTTATCAAATTTTTTGTTTTGGAAATGAAGCTTATCTATCAGGTTGGTCACAAGAGAGGACGTTTGAGTTTTGAAGATGAGGAAGAAGAACAACCTAAAAAGAAAGTTCGTATGGGGATGCCTGCCACACAATGGATCAGCATTTATAATGCTCGTAAACCCATGAAACAAAGGTATAGTCTTGCACTTGGTTTCTGTTTGTCACACAAGAGAAATTTCTCTTCCTTATGATTTAAAGATGTAGCCCTGCATCATGACTTGTATTATCCTGTTTTTCACAAAAACACATGAACTTTTTTTACATACTATTTATATTTGGGAACTGAAATCGTTTCATTGCTCCATCATAATCTTGAATTTACGATTCCCTTGGGTTTATATTGAAGGTATCACTATAATGTAATGGATGCGAGGCTTGCCCAGCACATTGATAAGGGAACAGAAGATGGGTTATACATCAGTTGCGTATCTTGTTGTCAAAATCTGTGGGCACTAATAATGGATGCTGGCACGGGCTTCACTGAACAAGTTTATGAGCTATCACCTTTCTTTCTTCACAAGGTATATACATATATATTTAGTTGAAATTGAGGGGGTTCATTGTTATTATTATTATGATTATTACTGTTTAATCCTGATTTTTGACTGCTAATAGGAATGGATAATGGAACAATGGGAAAAGAATTTTTACATCAGTGCAGTTGCAGGGGCAAGCAATGGCAGTTCCTTAGTAGTAATGTCGAAAGGTAAAGTCTGAGTTCAACCTTGATGCTCCGTCTTTTTTTGTACACGATATATTTATTAAACCCAGAAATTGTTATACTGAATGCAGGCACACAGTACTTGCAGCAGTCGTATAAAGTTAGTGATTCATTTCCGTTCAAGTGGATAAACAAAAAGTGGAGGGAAGGTTTCTATGTTACTTCCATGGCCACATCAGGGGCAAGATGGGCAGTTGTTATGTCTCGTGGTGCTCCATTCTCGGACCAGGTTTTTTTTTTCTCACACTCGATGGTTCTTTTTGTAGATTATTCATCGTAGTGAAATTGAATTTTCAGTCTGATTTTATCGCCTAAATATTGTATGTTGTAATTTTTTTAGGTTGTGGAACTCGATTTTCTGTATCCAAGTGAGGGCATCCATCGGCGCTGGGATCATGGATTCCGTATAACTTGTACTGCAGCAACTCCTGACCAGGCAGCTCTTGTATTGAGTGTACCGAAAAGAAAACCAGTTGATGAAACACAGGAGACTCTTCGTACATCTGCCTTTCCTAGTACACACGTCAAGGTTATTTTACTTGCCATTTATTTATTTATTTGTTGTTTTTGCAGTATTTGATATAAACAAGGGTTTGTCTGTTTGTTTGTTACAGGAAAAATGGGCGAAGAATCTTTATCTTGCGTCGGTTTGCTATGGTCGTACAGTTTCTTAGTGTCTGGAAAATTTTCCAGGTTTCGAGAAATTTAGAAGCATCAGCAAGCTTAGCTGTAGTATGAGTAAATAGGGTAACGTTTCAGTCAAGGTCTTGCAGTATAAAATGCATAAGGGGTGTGTATGCGTTTTTATTATCGCCATAAAATGTGTTTTTTTTACTCGTTTAGAGACTTTTTATTAGTTTTTATAGTGCCCAGTTTGGGCATTTGGATAGAATTCTTGATACTTTTGTGTGGTTTATTATTAGTTCACCTCCAATTCTGATATTCTTGGTAATTATGATTATTGTTCATGTCTCTAATTGTTTTTGAAATTTGCTATCTTTTTTTTTTAATAAATAAAAATTATATTAATCAAATGAAAAATCGGAAATGTCTACAAGCGGGTAACCCCGATCACAAAAACAAATAACAGGAATAAGATTAAGTGAAACGAGACATGCCGAAAAAAAAAGAACTTGTCCATTTACCCACAAAAATTGCAGCAAAATTGGAATTTTATGTTTGAAGTAGTACATCAATTCTTGTTTTTCCTTCGAAATACATTAATATAAGTGATAGTCGAAACTGGCGAATATAAGGTCATTTCACACATTATATTTGAAATTCATAAACTCCGTTGATACATCGAGAATCTTGAATTCATTTCCTTTGGATACTGATTTAGCTGTCCTGCAACACAATTTGTGTAACGGGACCTTCCCCTGCAGTCGAGATAAAACGAAGATCGATTAGTGACATAAATACATTAATTTCGACTTAGTTAGTTGCAAATAATTTCGATCAAGGAAAAAAGTAACGAACCTCAACATTGTCATGGTCATAACGAACAACAAAGAGACACGTGCATCTACTACTATCGTGCAACAACCTCTTGATTTCCACAACATGTGCATCGCAGTAAAGAGCGTGATCTTCAGCTTCCTGCAAATCCGTCGTTCGAGATATTTATTTATTCAATTTCCTTAAACGAGTATATTTGTCTCGAGACCAAAACACAATAATTTAATACAGCAAAGAAAAAAAAAAGGTTTACGTACTCTGAAGCAAAGAACAAGATCTCCAACATGGACTTTGTCGCATTCGGAAGGTTCCAGAGGGAGTGAGCGCTCACGTACAGCCCTCTCTACGTTGACCCATTCATCTTCCTCTTTACCGAATCCAGCAAATCTCACACGAACCAGCTGTTATTTTTATTTTACAGAAATTATTTCAATATACTAACAAGTAGCAACTCAATTTTGTGCATATGACAACTTTAATATGCCAATTTAAGACTTATATATATATATATATAAGCGATATACCCGAAGGTTCTTACCAGCTCTCCTGAGCTGATGACTCTGTAGGTCAGGAAAGAACCGACGTCAAACCTAAGAAGCAAGAAAATAAAGCTATAGCGTCACACTCTAAATAATCATATAATTAAATCGTACATATATTTATATATAAATGTAAAGATAAATGTTTACCAAGCATAATCCTTTGCCGATCTAGCTTCGAAAAGCAAGTTTGGGAGCTCGGCAGCTGCTTGGCTAGCAGAAATTGTTGATACTGGAATGAATTCGAATATTTATAAGCTCGTAAAGTATGAACTTAGGGCAATAGCAAATGGATATTAGTATATTATGAACGACCAATTTTGGATTTTCATTCTATTAGTATAGACAGATGCAATCTTGAAAAAAAAATTGCAAAAATTAAAGTCGAGCAACGAAAACCATATCAGGAAACCGAGATTTAGCGTCTCAGAAAGGCGAGATTTGCGAAATGCAATTGCTCCGTATTAAAAAGCAGAGTAAATGTACTTGTGCCGACTTAATACTTCAAAAGAAACCGTTAATCAACGGGAAACTGAATAGCAATTTTTTAATGATTCATGTGAAACAAATAAACGGAATTAGGAATTTGTAAGAGCCGATTTTTGCAATTTTATATATATAGGAAACGAAGAGCAACCTTTATCTCGTTTTTTAAGTACTGCAGCCTTTGAGACGATAATTCCTTTGTGAGGAGATGGGATAACTATAGCTCCCGAATTTTTTTGTTTATCTTGAAACCAACTTTGCACCTACAAAACAAGAAATATAAACGGGACATGTAGATATATTATTAATTTATAAAAAAACACATTTTCCACTGAAAAAGAGTAACTAAGAAAATCCGGAAAAATTCACCTGCTCCCATTTTATAGGAGATTTTTCGAAACGGTGAGCCGAACAGCTGTGTATTAAAAGCACAGACGACGAAATAAGTTAGAATCCAGCCAAGTTCTAGCAAAAGCACATATTAATCAGTCCGGAATTAATGGATAAATCCATCACTAGAACAAGATATTATAAAAAATCGAGCTTACCTAAACTTCGCGGAAAGCTGTTCGCAGAAGTCCCGACTAATCGGTTTATCTCTCATTTGTTTAAATAAGCGCTCCATTTCCAGAATCTGTTTAAGATATAAAAATGACAGCATCCCTAAATCAATTTTTTTTTTTAAATTAATGTTTTATATGACAATTTAGTTCTCTAATTTTAAAACCCAACACAATGGTGGACATAACAACTACCAATACACAGAGAAACTTTGTGTAATCAATCACTAAAAAGGTGAATTGAGAAGGGATTGTCGGAAATGGTATAAACATTTGAAACGACGTCGTTTAGCAGCAACTATTTACATAATCGGAAACACCGATTGGAAATTTCACATTTGTTAGAGGTAAAAGGGAAGAACATATAAATTACCTCTGTTAATGTAAACTCAGGTAAATCTTCTGCCACTTCCATGGCTTCAAACCCATCATCCATCTCTCTCTCTCTCTCTCTCACACACACACACACACACACACACGCACAGGGACTGGGATTTCTTTCACAGGGGTTTTCTGTTCTTTCTTTCTTATTAGAGAAATGTTTTGGGGGCAAAAGGGAGATGTTCTCTGCAGTGAGATTCGTGCAATTACGTTAATTGCCACGTAATATACTAATATATTGCCACCTTGACTTTTTTTTTTTTTTTTTTTTTTTTTCTTTTATTCACTATTTTCCTCTTTTATATTTGGATAAATATAGTTTATATACAATGGGCAAATTACAAGAGCACCCACCAACCCTCATTAGGAGAGTTGGTACCTAGCCTTTACCAATAGGGTAAAGGTCTAGGGTTCGAGTCCCCCCTCCCCTATTTCCCCTTGTAATGGACTTGAATTTACTCAAAAAAAAAAAAAAAATTACAAGAGCACCCCTAAAGTAAGACCTAATTACGAAAAAAAAACATTTCTACCCTTTTTGAAGAAATAAAAAAGAGCCTCATTGTTTGAATAATTATCAGTATCACTCTAAGGTATTCTTCATCTAGTGAGTATTAATTTACCCTCACTGAGTTAATTAACAGAATCAAATAGATTTCACGAAATATCTATTTTTAATGACCAAGATACCCTTAGGGGTGTAATTGTAAAGTTTGTAAACAATTCTATTTTTATTTATTTATTTATTTTTGTTTTATTGTTAACTAGCCATTTTTGTGATAAAACCAAATTACGAAAGAACCTCTCATTTTTTGAAACCATCAAGATAGATGTGTAAGAAGATTCATCATTAATGAAATAATTATAATTACCTTAAATACTAATATGCTAAGAGCCCCTCAAATCAAACCTAATTTGAACTAAATGACAACCTTAAATTTAATTTTTTAATTAAATCTCTATTTTCAAATAATATATGAGCCACATCCTTTAATTTTTTTAATTCCTAGTTTGCCCTTATACCCTAAATATAATATCTATATTCACGTTTCTCCAACTTATCAGATTTATTTTCTCTTATTTTCTTTTCTCTCTTCTCTCGTTCTCTCCATCTCGTTTTCTCCCTTTCGTTTTTTTCCCTCTCTCAATCTCTATCTCCCAACATCGATCTCGCTCCTCAATAATGGTTGGGCTGGTGACGGCGGCTATGATCGGTGGACTATGGTGGCGGAAAACAACAGATCTACAAATTCCGGCGATGGATCAAGAGGGTTTGGTGGAGGCGGCAATGGCAGGTGGAGGCAACGGCGGCCGGTGAAGGCACATCGGCGAGTTGAGGCGGCGCCCGTCGGTGGCCGCCGGTGAAGGCGGTGGCGGTGGGTGGGGGTCGGCGGCGGCGGGTGGAAGGTGTGGTGGCGGTTGTGAGGGCAGGGCTGTGATAAATATTATGGAAAGTATTTTTTGACTAATTAATTGGATCTAATTTCCTTGTGTTTTGAAAGATTTTGCTTGATTTGGGTTGTTCAAATGTCAGATCTAGGTTTTCCCAAGTTGGTAGATGATTATAGCCGCGACGGCTGCGAGCGTGGGTTGTTAGGGTTGGCGGCGGCTGCTAGGGTTTGCGACGGCTAGGAGTTTTTCGTGGCTAGGGTTTGGTAGTAAAACATAGTACATTGTAGTATACTATACTACACCGTAGTATACCATAGTACACAACTACACTATAGTATACTACAGTACGTCGTAGTATACCATAGTCTACTACAGAAAAATTAAAAAAAAATATGTAAATTGAAATTAAAAAAAATAAAAAAATAGTATATTTTTTTTTTGTAATTCTGAATATTATGTAGAAAAAAAGAAGGAAAAAATAAAGAAATTTTTATAATAGTGTATAAAATGCTAAAATGAATAACGAGAAAAATGAAAACAAACGAATATTCTGAAGAAAAAAAATATTAGATGAAAATATGAAAATATTAAATGCACGATAAATAAAATGATAAATGCAATTTGGAATTTACTTAATGAATATTTCGAATTTGTGAGTGGAGGGCATTTTTGGAATGAATTTTATAAAGGATGTGAAGCAAATGTTTAGTTAGACTTGTCATTTAGTTCAAATAAGTTTTGTCACGAGGGACCTATATCCTAAGACCCTTTTTTTTTTAATTTGATCTTAGCTCAGGGATAATTAATTAATTATAAATACCCTTGAATAAATAAGAAATTACTCGGTACTCACAAACGGTCCCACAAACTCGCAATAAATGTTGACCGAAATTATGATTTGGGCCCAAGTTTGAAAAGGAGGCTGTAACAGCTATTAGCCCAATAAAATTAAAATATGGCCCACCCAATGAAATGAAATGAAAATTTTAATTATGCTCATATTTTATACAAAAATATGGTAAAAATAAACCAAGAATTGGTAAACCAAAATTATAAATACAGAAAATATGATTTGCTGGCCCACTGAAATAGTGACAACCTCTTCAATTTGAATTGATTTTGCGACATAAATTGGAGGTGAAAATAGGAAACCCATTGAAATACACGTGTCATCTTCACCTTTGAAGATTGGTCTTCCTATTACATGTTTATATTGTCCACCACTCCAGGCCTGCATGGAAAATAAGTTAATAACGCAATCAAAAGATTAGGGTTATAATTATTTTTTAGGGTGAATTACGGTCGCTCTAAGGTAAGGTGAAATTACGGAAAAAAAATTCTTCATATTTAAGTAATTACAACCATCCTTCAACTATCTATTGTCTTAGACGTCCATTGTTATGGTGTCGAATTTACATGCTAAACGAGGTTTTTTTTTGGTAAAAAGTTACATATTAGAGGGTAGTAGTTGTAATGACTAAAAAAAATGGATTTTTCATAATTTAACATTACCTTAAGGAAGTGGCACCATTTTTTTTATTTTTTTTATTTTTGCCTTGAATCATAATTAGTTAATGTTGGAAATAAAGGAAGTTGACAAATTTGATTATTAATATTAATTAGACAAATTAGAAAAGCATGATTATATTAGTTCCACTCTTGGAGATGTCATCATTACACACATACACATATGACATATGTGTGTAATTATATTTAACTCTATTGTTCAAATCCACCTAATGTAAATAACTAGGTGTACCATTTAATTACCCGATAAACACAATTATGACTATTCTATTAATTTAATTACTTCTAATTTAATTTAATTTTTGTGGTTTCTTTTCATATGATGATGATGCCTCTTCCATGCTTTATCTTTTCATGGCCACAACAACCCTTTCCCTTTTCTTTTATAGTGTTTTTTCTTCTTCTTCTTCTTATTCCATTTAATTATTTTATTTTACATTTTTTTGGGTCCAAAATTATTTAATATTAATAAAAAAATCATCTATTTGTTAATATTAAGAGTTTTATTTAACATTTAGAGTAACACACAAATAAAACACAATAATAAATTAAATTACCTGTAAATTGTCTCCAATTGTGATGACAATTGAATCTTGATTAGGGCAAAATGAGAGCCAACCTTTTTTGGAGTAAACATGGAAATCAGTTTTCCCACTGCACAAATGCAAACACAATGCATGCGGGAATTCGGTTCCCCTTATCAGCATTCTGATGACGTCGTATCTCAGCGAATTTTCCGACTGCTCTCCGTCTGTTCTCCGGCAGTGTTTCTGCACCCGGCATACTTTTCCGGCGAGTTCTTGCTCCTCCGGCGAACCGTTTTCAGGGCGCAGTTTTTTCGAAGTGTGCCGCTGCAGAAATAGCAATATTTTTGTGGCTACTTGTTCAATTTGTGCTTGTAGCTTTTCCATTTCTTGGCTGCAAGCATAAGATACAATTTTCATTGATTGCATTCTTAACTATATATTGATTTCAAGGGTAAATTACGGCCACCCCGACATAATGTTGAATTACGAAACCCCCCTTCTTGTTTGAAAAATTACAACTACCACCCTCAATTATGAATCTTCTTACACGTCCACCCTTATGATGTTAAATTCAATATAATCTTCTAAATTCGGTGAATCTCTAGTATGTACTCGTTTTGTGCAAAAATACTGTTTCTGATGCACCACAATCTGATACATACAAGTTGGAAAATATTCTACGTAATTTAGAAGATTCCACTAAATTTAACACTGTAAGGGTGAACATGTTAAGAAAATTCATAGTTGAGGGGTCGTTGTAATTACCCGAACATAAGGGAGGTTTTTGTAATTTGACATTACCTCCGGGGTTGGCCGTAATTTACCCTTAATTTCAATCTTGAAACAATTTCTCCTTTTTCATTTTGAATCTAGAAAATTCAGATTTCAGATTTTTTTTTTGGGAAATATTTGGGATTCGAATTGGAATATATATACATGGGATTAAGATTTTACAATTCAATTTCAAATTTTGAAAATAATTTCATAAATTCCATTTGTACCCTAAATACTACACCGATGATATCAATATTATTATGTAGTTTCCATAAAAGCGAACGAAAATTTAGAATTTATCATTTAAGTCGATACCAATTCGAAAAAGAAAAAAAAAATTCCGAGTTTGGAACAATTTTTTTCATTCAATTTTCAAAATTCCGATTTTTTCGTATTTCCAATTTTTTTGGATCGAAAATTAGATTATTCCTAAAATTGGAATTTATGAATTACCTGAAATTTGAATAACGCAAAGGCCAAATTCCCTCCATTTCTAGCCTCATGGCTTCTTCTCCACACCACAAAAGCTCTTCGCTTCGATCCCTAATCTCATCCTCTCCATGAATCTCCTCGAATCCATATCGCCTCTCCGGCGATCTCGCCACCGTTTTCTTCTTCTCCGGCGTAATTTCAAATATTCCGGAGGCGAGAAACAAAACCAATTTGATCAGATCTCGGGAGATCCCATGGTTAGTCACTTCGAAGCACCCCACCTGCGCGATCAGTTCAGGGATTTCCTCGCCGGAGTACTTCTCCGGCGAATCCAAGTACCGGAGATCGATTATCGGTGGGGTTTGGGCTGAATTTTGCCTCGGAAAAGCTCTGTCTGGAAGAATTAGGTCAGGGACTTTCAGCGACAGCTGGAGATATTCAGTCAGAACGTCGTCGTTCGCGAACGACGACCGCCTTCCTGGCCCCACCGGCGACGGCGGCGGTGCTCGGAAATCGACCGCGTGCATCACCGGAAACGCTTCTGGCGTCATCGTCATTAAACCTCCTGGTGCGTGTAGTGTGTGTGATTTTTTCAATCAAAAAATTCTCTCTCTCTCTCTCTCTCTCTCGTCTCTCTCTCTGGGTATAAGAAAGAGGAGAGAAAAAGAGATGAGGAGGCAGCAATGATGGAAATGTTTTTCTTTTTATTTCTTTTAATTTCTTTTAATTAAATTTTGGTATGCTTTTTTGATTAAATCTTTTGCTTTACAGATATTCAAAGTTGTGATGCTAATTATTTCTTCGTTCCTTTCAAGTAATTAATTGAAATTTACAGTACAAATTTGCCAGCTGACATATATAACCTCTGTTCATAGCCCCCACAGCTTAGATTCCGATTTCCGACACCGAAAAACGATGAACACACAAACACACACACACACATTCTTTCAAATCTACTCTGAATTCATCGGATTTTCTTTTTCGTTCGTTAATCTACACACCAATGTGGATGTGTGTTTGTGTGTGTGAATAAACGGTGAAGATAAATTTGATGTACTTTATCTGATGTAGGATCGAAATAACTGATGTTTTACGAGAGCAAATAAATATGGATAAACATCGTTAGAAGATGGTTTGAATGTGGACCTCTTTCAATGATTCTTGGCCTTCTTAGTAGTTGTGATATTATGACCATATTTATTAGATGTATGTAACTAGTATATTACTCGTGCGAGGTACGAGGGTAATTTGAAAAGTGGATTTAGAAGATTGCATGGAGAGCTCGTTGGTAATTTGATGTTCGGGAAGATAAGAGGAACCTTGAATTTAAAAAAAAGATATCGTTCAAATGTTTATGACTAAAATGACGAAATTACCCCTTTAGAAAACTCAATTCGAGCAAAAACTTAATACAAATAGTAATGATCATGCTCGCACTCAATTTTATACAAGAATTATACAATACGAGACTAAGCCGTACGAGAGATGTAAACCACATATTTGGTTAACCATATAAACTTTACCGATCATTAAATGCATTTGATACATATGAATTATGGCAGACATAATACACAATATAATATTTATTTTCCAAGTTAGGTCTTACGAAATACAGATATTGCATTTAATGTAATATCAATATAATATTAAATATTCTATTTTTTTTAAAGAAACAAAACATTTTACCCACGTGTGGATGATGCGCTCTGTTTGGTGTTTAAGGAAAATCTCAAGACTTGTTTGGTAGTAGCTGCTGCTTGTGGGCCTTCCTTTAGACCAAAAGTAGGGATAATTAGTGAAAACCCCCCATATCATTTACATATATTAGGATGGATATAACCCCATTTTCATAATTAGTCAAAACCCCCCCATGTATTAAATTCGAATTTTTATGAATAATTTCATAATTGACATTTACATTTTCACCCTTGTGTAATTAATTTATTTTAAACACGTGATTTGAAGAAAATATTTGAGATCACGATATATCGGCATATTCCATAACCGCCTCATCTCTCAATCATCGTGTTAAACACGTGATTCATATTGCCAAACCCTATCACGTTCAATTGTATTTCTTCTTCTTCTCTCCCTTTTCTCTCTACGCCGTCTTCTCTCCCCTTTCATCTCAGCCCCGTCGCCGAGATCTCCCCCTTCCACCTCAAATCTGATGCCGCCAAGTTCTCCCTTCTCCCACTGCTCGCCGCCGCCTCTTTACTGACGAAGTCGTTGAGCCGCTCCGCCGAGGAACTAATCAGACTGTCCAAAATAAGTGCAATGAGCGGATGAGAAATTTCATTGTCGCCATCTCCGACTGACGCCGCCAAAAACCGCTTCTCAACGCCGTGATGGTGAAAAATTCACTCAATCTACCCAGCACTCCGATGACGAAACATTCTCAAAAAAATCTCGTCTTCACCGCCGGATCTGGAGATCTCGGTGTTGTTGTCGTTGCCATCGTTGCTATAATTTTCGATACAGTGATATAAGACAAGAACAAAAACGTATAAATCCCTATCTATCTCTACCCATCGTCTTCGCCACCGGATCTGGTGACCCAGCCGCCGCCGCATCTTGCCCCTTCCACCCCGCAGCCGTCTTTTTTTTTTTAATTTTTATTTTTTTGTGATGCTTTTGATGATGATTATCTTTCCCAGAAAATAGTTGTTTTCGCTATTCTTCTATATTTATAGTTGTTTTCGCTATTCTGCTATTTTTATAGTTGATTTCCTTATTCGACTATTTGTTTTAGTTGTTTTCGTTATTCTGCTATTTTTAGTTGTTTTCGATAGGTTTTTGTAGTTTTTCGAATAGTTGTTTTACAATTAATATATGTTTTTTTATTAAAAAATGGAAAAGAAATAGTTGTTTTCTAATTTCAAAAATAACTAAAAATTAAAATTAAGAAAAATGAAAGAAAAAAAATCAAAATTATAGTCGATTTCGGAAATATTATAGTTGGTTTAGGAATCTTTATAGTTGATTAACAAAAAAACTGAAATTAAAAAAATTAAAAAAAAATAAAATATTTTTTAAATAACAAATTAAAAGAAAAATATTTTTTTAAAGCTATTATTGTTAGTTTTTAAATAAAATAATAAAAAAAACGAAAATTTAAATTTATTTAAATTATATAAAAAAAATTATAGTTTGCAGATGGCAGTTTATGGAAAGATTTGGAAAACGATTTTTTTGGGATATAATCAATCACACACGATTGTAGGGATCTTTTTTTGGGATATAATCAAATTTCCGGATTTTGTGATGTGTGTCTTCAGAAGGCTATTTTCGGGAATCATTAAAATAGTGGGTTTTCTACTAATATTGAAAATATGGCTAGATCCCTCCTTATTAAAAAAACACTAGAGGGGGTTATGGCTAATAGTCCCCCAAAAGTAAAACAAAATTCTTGTCATAAAATTGAAATTGAAATAACAAAATGTGACATATGATAATATAAATCATTAAATAAAATTATGAAAAATATTTTTAGAATATATAGAGCCAAATTCACCAAATTAAAAAAAAAAAAAACCCAGATAAAATTAGTCATAATCAAGAATCAGTTCTGACATAAATGCAGAGGGGGAAATTGGAGAGGCAGATATAAAATAAGAATCGCCAATTTTTTTTTCATTTGCTTCTCAAAATTCTCTGTACCTGTAATTCAGCTACCATGTTTTCATTAGGCGGAAGCTGCAGCTATCTGGTAAATTCTTTTTAGCCTAATTCAGTTCTTGAATGTTCATATTCTTATGATTAGCTAAAAATACCCCCAATTTCAAGAAAGTATATAAAAATCAAATCTTTTCCGTTCAAATCACGGAAATGGGGAAAACCCTCTTGAAATCTGAGATTTTACTAATTTAATTTGAGTTTGATTTTGTTTGTGTTCACAGAATAGCTCTGTTTATGGGGTATCAAAAAGCTTGGTACAATGTACACACAGCAGGGTATCGCCTCCTCCAATGGCGGTGGCTTCTTTGGGCTCAAATAACAGGCAAGTTGATGAAACCGCCGTATCGAAACAGAATGCTTCCCACATACCATCTTCGTCATCGTCGACGGCGGTAGAGAAAGATTTAAAATCGTCGGTTTGTGGGGGTGTGGAGGATGTGTACGGTGAGGATAGCGCCACAGAGGATCAGTACATCACTCCCTGGACTGTCACTGTCGCCAGGTATCGATTGTCAAATCGATCGATTCTACATTTACTTTGGAGTTGTTTGCTGTGGTGTTTGTGTGTAAGAAATTTGTTCGTTTGATTCGATCTCGTTTCAGTATTGTGTTGAGGGAAAGAACATTGTTTTCTTCTCTTGTAATGATTCATAATGTTTAATCTTGGAATGTAGTGAATAGTGGCCTAACCCGCAGTCGAATCGAGGGTTTTAAACGAGATAAAATAACAATGCATTTTAAGATGACACAGAGTTATTGCAAATGGATTCTTGATCTAGTCTCGTGTTTTCCCAAGTTCAATATGATGCTACGTTAATCATTCTCGATGTTCTTTTTTTCGTACGAGGTTGTCGTCTATATGATTTTTCGTATAATTTAATATTTTATAGTGGATATCCGTTGTTACGCGACCCTCACTACAACAAAGGCCTTGCCTTCAACGGGAAAGAGAGAGATGCTCACTTTTTACGTGGTCTTCTCCCTCCCGTAGTTATAAGCCAAGACCTCCAGGTTTGTCATATTTCCAATATTCTTATCAAAACGCCCCTTATTTTTTGCCGTTATTTATGACTCTACCCTTTTTCTGTTAAGTAGGTTAAAAAAATGATGCGCAGCATGCGCCAGTACCAAGTCCCGTTGCAAAGGTACATGGCCATGATGGAACTTCAGGTACTTCGATTTTCTTTTGTTTTCCCCTTAACATTTGAATGGCAAACACGTAATAAAATGCATTTTTCCCCGTCATTTTCAGGAGAGAAACGAGCGGTTGTTCTACAAGCTTCTGATCGAAAATGTGGAGGAGCTGCTGCCAGTTGTCTACACACCGACAGTCGGCGAAGCGTGTCAAAAATACGGGAGCATTTTCAGACAGCCTCAGGGTCTCTTCATCAGTCTCAAAGAAAAGTACGTTCTCCGTCTGTAGTAGTAGAATCTTTCCGGAAGATTCTATTTTTGGCAATTTGAAACCGATTATGGATTGTATTTCTTACAGGGGAAGAATACTTGAGGTGTTGAAGAATTGGCCCGAGAAGAAGATTCAAGTGATCGTTGTGACAGATGGCGAACGAATCTTGGGACTTGGAGACCTCGGATGTCAGGTAATAGATTATTATTATTATTTTTTTTGAAGATATTATTTAAATTTTTAAATGTTTTTTAATCTCGATAGGGAATGGGAATACCCATAGGAAAGCTATCGTTGTATACTGCTCTTGGTGGCATTCGTCCTTCTGCCGTAAGTATATATATATATATATATATATATATATATATATATATATATATATATATATATATATATATATATATATATATATATATATATACAAGCTAAATATTCGACTACTTTATTCTCTGCTTTCGATTGCTTTTCGTTTTATGATGAGATAAAATTATTGACAATTATTTTTATTTAAATTAATACAGTGCTTGCCTGTGACGATTGACGTGGGCACAAATAACGAGCAGTTGTTAAATGATGAATTTTATATCGGGCTGAGAAGAAAGAGAGCGACGGGGCAGGTTAACTAATTCACTTAGTGATCTAATTTGTTTTTATTTTTAATTTTCAAATCGAGCATTAAAAAAGCTAATTTGAATTTTATCTTCATTTCGCAGGAATATGCTGAACTAATGGAAGAGTTTATGTCTGCAGTTAAGCAGAATTACGGAGAAAAAGTCCTTATTCAGGTTAATAATATTAATATATATATATATATATATATATATATATATATATATATATATATATATATATATATATATATATATATATATATATATATATATATATATATTTTTTTTTGAAAATTGCATGTTTTGCTAATTTTTCTACATTTTTTATTCTCTCGACATATTTTCCGCTCCGATTGTTTTGCAGTTTGAAGACTTTGCAAATCATAACGCTTTTGATCTCCTCTCAAAGTACAGCTCCACACATCTCGTTTTCAACGATGATATTCAGGTAAATTTTGTGTATTGTTTATTGCTCATCTGAGAACTTCACTTTTCGTGTTTCTTATATTCTTTTCTGTAAAAAAATATATGTATTGTCGTTTGACCATTTTGCCCTTTCCATTAGGGTACGGCAGCTGTGGTCCTTTCGGGGCTTATGGCATCACTTAATCTAGTTGGAGGGACCTTGTCTGAACACACATTCTTATTTCTTGGAGCTGGAGAGGTGCCTTTTTCACTTATCTTCTTCTCCTTCTACTTCTTTTTTTTTTCTCGTTTTTTCTTCTTGTTCTCGTACGAGGTTTATCGAGTTTTTTTTTTCCTGATGTTATGAATACAGGCTGGCACTGGCATTGCGGAACTTATTGCTATTGAGATGTCAAAACAGGTCAAAAGCACGATAAACCTTCGTTATTCTAAAACTCAAATTAAATAAAAAAAGAAAAAAAAAAATTATTGCATGTCATATTTACGAGTCATATGATATATAGACTGGTGCTCCCTTGGAAGAGACTCGTAAGAAGATTTGGCTCGTCGACTCAAAGGTAAACGAACATCTAATTATTCTTAGTACTTATTTTCATGCAGCATTTAATATTGAAGATTCTTGATTCTTTTTTTTTCTTTTTTCTTTTTTTCTTTAATTTTATTTTTGTAGGGGCTGATTGTAAGGTCTCGAATGGAGTCACTTCAACATTTTAAGAGGCCGTGGGCCCACGAACACGAACCTGTCAAAAATTTATTAGATGCTGTGAAGGTGTGTGTTAACTCCTTCCACTCTCCGATCTTTATTTATTTATTTATTTTATTTTTTTAAAATACGAACGAGCACATTGCAAATGTGGGATTCTTACATACCGTTTTATTACAGGCCATCAGGCCAACAGTATTAATAGGGTCATCCGGAGCAGGACAAACTTTTACGGAAGAAGTCGTTCAGGCCATGTCATCCTATAACAAGGTATTAGTTATCTTGTTTTATATTAATATTTTCAGCAAAGGCCAAATTTTTTTTTTTTGGGGTCGAATTACTCGTAAATAAATTTTTATTTTTGTGTCAGAAACCTGTTATTCTCGCACTCTCAAACCCGACCTCACAGTCGGAATGTACTGCTGAAGAAGCTTACAAATGGAGTGAGGTAACTAATTTTATATCAAAATCGAATCTTTAATCAATATAAAGTAATATATGTAATTTTTTTTATTTCATTTTTTTAGTTTATACTTATTTCTTCTCGTCGGCTCATGGTTTAGGGCCGGGCCGTTTTTGCTAGTGGGAGCCCGTTCGGTCCAGTTGAATATAACGGGAAAGTTTATGTTTCAGGCCAGGTTGGTTAATTATATCCAAACACTCCCTCCACTAATATTTATCTAAGATATTTATATTATATTACTAATAAATTTCGTCGTTTATTTTCTTGATTTAGGCGAATAATGCATACGTGTTTCCTGGATTAGGGCTGGGCTTGATAATTTCCGGTGCGATTCGAGTCCACGATGACATGCTTTTGGCAGCTTGTGAGTTCTTGATAATTAAATATATTTTATTTTTATTTTATTTATTTATTAATTTTTTTCTTACTTACATATCCCGTTTCTTGAAATAGCGGAAGCGTTAGCCGAGCAGGTTAGCCAAGAGAATTTAGACAGGGGACTAATATATCCACCGTTTGCAAATATACGAAAGATTTCAGCTCAAATAGCAGCTAGAGTAGCTGCTAAAGCCTACGAACTCGGTAAATATCCTGTGTAATTTATTATGTGCTAAATATCATGTAATATTTACGTGTTTATTATGTCTGAATATTGTACGGGTTTTGATTTTTGCTGACAGGGCTGGCGACTAGGCTACCGCCACCGGAGAATCTAGTGGAATATGCCGAAAGCTGTATGTACAGCCCCAACTACCGTAACTACCATTGAACCAGTGGCGCTTTTCGTCCCTAAATTATTAGTTGACAATTTTTCGACATTTTATTGACAGTTTTTCTTCATTTTATTTTTATTTTTATTTCAAACTTTTGGGGTCCGTTTTCCTTCCAATTCTTCAAGTCTCATTTAACACACAAAATGCCGAATTTTGTTCAGATTTTATGACAATGAGAAAACAGCTTTGAGTTTGGGCAAATTGAGCTCTGTTTGGCTGTGTTATACTATTGAGTTTATTGCATTTGTTACCCCTACATTATATTGAATTGCTAAAGAACCCCTCAAGTTATTAATGTTAGCAAAATTTCCTCTACTGGTTAGATGGTGAGTTTTTAAGGGCGTAGTTGCTAAAAAAAATAAAGTTATAGGGGGGCTTTTGCTAATAATCCAATTAAATGAAACCTGAAGGTGAAAAATTGACTTTCTGGCAATCATTTCAAATTATTAACATAAAAAGTATTGCAGTAGTTTACACACTTAATATAATTAATTAATAGCAAAATTAAGAGAAAAAAAATGAAAATGTAATTCAAGTCTATGAAAATGAAATCAAGCCTCTATATACAGCAATGCCTCCACATTTGTCGCTGAGGATCTGCATTTGATGTACACGCAGTCGAAATGTAAAAAACTAAATTATCATGAAAATGATGGCAATGTCCCGAATTTTTTTTTAATAAAACTGTGAAACATGTTGGCGGAACGGCTTACCGTGTTTTACACGAAAGTAGTTTTCTTTTCTCTATTTCCCTCTCACATTTTCATTTTCATAATTTCGAAATCCTTCGATTCTATCGAGTCTTGAGAGACTGCTCCTTTTACTCCTCCGTCGAAATTCTGTCATCCAAACACACCATAAACATAACTAATGTGAAAAAACAACTCAAATATAGTAACCTAATTTCAACTCCTAACTAGATGTAAATCATTATAAGTAAACCATCCATCTTCCACCAAGAAAACGAAAACGAAAAACAAGATACAATACAAGTAACTAATGAACCAAAAGACGAACAAAGTACCTTGCAAATTTACCGGGATTGAACTCCTTCAACGCGACTCCAATTTTTTCGACTCCTTCAAGCACAGACAGCGCTGTTTTTATCTTCACAGTAAGAACATAAAACAAGACAAGACAAAAGTGATTTTCTAACATACAAACAAAGTACTAAAAAATCAGATACAAAAACAGTTGACGAGTAACATGTTTCATAAGATTTTTCTCTACAAATTCATGTCTTCTCGTCTAATAGAATGTAACGCCAGCTCAGCTCACCTACTAAATTTATAAATCTAATAAAAAAAAAATTCTGATTTCATGCGAAACAAGATAAGTTCCCTATCATAAATAAAAAAAAAAAAAAAAAAAACATACGGGGACATAAGACAAAAAGCAGCCAAATTTAAATGATTAGTACCATGTCAGTGCACAAATATCGTTTTAATTAGCCAAAACAAAGCATAAACAATTTTATTACAAGAAATGCTAATAAAATATAATTACATCAAGCACGACCCGGAATCTATCGTTTTCTTATTATTTTAGTTTCCCATTTTTCCATGAAAACTCGTTTAATTACGTTGAAAAAATTCGCAGAGTTTGCTGCAAGTAACCATTTTAAGTGCTTTTTTTATAAAATAAATTCTTCAATGAGCAAATATAGAAAGTAAATAGGAATAAGAAAAGAACACTCTCAATTAATTACATTTAATACACCAAACCCTCGAAAATCTTATTTTCGACACAGCATTGCATTTATGGTTTATTTTGCCTTGCCAAATAAAGTACCTCTTCGCATTGATGCCTACCATAGATCGGAATCCTCACGAGTCTTCGTTTATAGCCAGTGTTCAATTCTGTCAATTACATACAGCTAATCAGTAATTAATTCACTTATCAGCAAAAAAAAAATGGTAGAGAAAAATGACCTACGATAACATTAAACCATATAAATGCATTCTTGAAACGAAACAAATGCTATAGGCACCGCAGAATTAAACCATATAAATGCATCGTTGAAACGAAAAAGAATTGCTATAGGCACTACCTAGCTACTTCAGGTTGGCTTGCGTATCAAGGTGTCAGTCAAACGAGACCATAGTCCCCTCGGGAGTTAATATGTTTAAATATTCATGAACCACATGTGCCTTACAAATTACAAATAAAGCGTGCATAGTTGATAAACTCATCATCGGTTTGATAGAGAATCGAACCAAATAAATTCTTACACTGTCTCGAGAACAAAGTCGTCCATATTTTATTTAAATGATTGTAATATCTCTCCTTGCTGTCATCTTTCTATTGACAGAAAAACGCCAGCTAAGATATTACGCACAAAATTTAATGTTAGCTTATAAGTTTTCGAAGCTCAATTTAAGACATGCAAGCTTAGGACAAGTTTCAAGAAAACGAAAAATTAATAAAAGTAAATCGGGCCATTAGACGGAAACCAGCATTAATACATAATTAATATTACTAATATCTCAGCTATTTAACAGTTGAGACAAACTAAAAGTTCATAGCCAAATCACCACATAAGTTTAATTACTACATAAAAGACAGAATTAAAAGACGACGGTGAATAATATACACCATAATACAAACTTCTTACAATTGACTTAGCTTCACCTTATTTCTTGAACCAGTACCGTTGACTTTGAGCACAAATTCTTTTGATTTCCCATTTTACCCTCAGAGAGAAAGCGACGACTCAGCTTCCATAGCAGCGGTCTCACCTAAAGTCAGCTTGGACATGGCTACCACTTCAACCATAGAAGCTTCCGGAACAACTGGATTCTGAACAAGAGAAGTTCCCTCTTCATCTTCCTTGAGCGGATACGCATTCGACGGCCATAGATGGAAGGGCAAAGTCGTAAAAGTCGGCTTGAGAGAAAGTTCTAGAGAGGGAGCATTGTTTTCGGTAAGAAGTGGTGGAGGCATTGGTGCATTTATCTCCTGATACTTCTCATACAAAATGAATTTTTTTTATATTAAAATAAAAAATTAAAAAGTATATATATATATATATATATATATATAGAAGCAAAATACTAACCATGTGTGGGGCCATATCGAAGAGGCTGGCTCGTTTCCTTTTGCGACCTGTATCGCTCTGACGCATGAAGTACTTTTGAGCATGGCTAGCGACCTGAGACGGAGTTCTAGAAGAAACAAAGCCTTTCGAAATAGACAGCCAATGCCCTTTTCCTACTTTGTGCAGACCTAACAAGAATTGCCTATGTTCTTCTTCTGTCCAAGGTACACCTATCATATTCGGGAAAAAAAAGATCGTAAATCCCGAGACGGGACGAGGTTAGTATCGTAATTATGTTAACCGGAAAAAGCAGGACTTTTCATTTATCCGGCTTGTACGGAAATGAATGACATGCAATAGGAACAAATCTAGGAAAGACGCGTGTTTGTTTCCGTACAAGAGCTTAGTTTCTAATAATTATGTAACTATTGCGATTTCTCGCGGTACTTAATATGACGTATTTTTTGTCGTGTTATTGAAACTAATGCATCCGTATATTATCTGTCGGAGACAAAGATACGCAGTGCATTTAAAAGAACGCCGCCAAGATCCACTAAACACGGAACCAATAACACGAGACGACACGGGGAAGAAAACATGTCGATAGAGTATTAAAGAACTAAACATAAGTAAAAATGTGTGGAGTTTTTTGTTACTCCAACAATGGAAGACAATGAAACAGTTATCCAAATCCCTTTGCATCCCCCCCCCCCAACCCCCACCCCACCTCACCCCCCCCCCCCCCCCCCCCCCCCCCCCCCCCCACGCACACAAACGAAATATCAAAACATAATATACGTAATCCAAATAAATGTCATTCCCAACTACTTTTAAGTATTTTATCCCAAACATTAAATACTACAATCAAGTTTTCTTGTAGGAATAGTCTTCATTTTTTTAATTTTTTTTTAATTTAATTTTAATTAATGGCCAACACAAACAATCGACATGGATCGAGATCATATCAATCAAGCAATCTGTTCTTTATCATCAAATCAACTCAAACACAAAAGGGTGATTTAAAAAAAAAAATTAATTTAATTTCAACCAAATGCCAACACGACCATCAACACGGAGTCACGGATCCACCCGAAATCGACTAATTAATCGAGAAAAAATGCTGAAAGCAAACACTAAATCCAAACTAAACTGATCTGCTCGAAAAACGAAGTTTTTTAACACTTGATCTTCAAATTCAAACACATGCAAGATAGAAGCATGAACAATTAAACACATTTCAACCCAATTAACACCACATGCAAATTAAAGTGAAACCCCCCCCCCCCCAAAAAAAAAAAACCCAAATTAAATTAATTAATTAACCAACCTACAAATTGGGTTTTTTTTTTTAATTACAGCTAAAAAACCTTGAAATTTTGTAATTATAGCACTTAAAACAAATTTAATTAAAAAAAAAAAAATTAACAGTAGAAATTAAACCTTTCTTCCTGATTCGGGGCACAGCAGCAGAACCACGATCCGGGTTGTCGGAATGGTACCCCTCCGGCGAAACCGCGGCGGCGACGGCGGAGCAATGCGAGAGGTTCCCCATGCTGGCGCTCTTCTTGAAGAAGGACCCATCCGTCAACCTCACACCAAACAGCCTCACACCTCCTCCTCCTCCGCCGCCGCCGCCGCCGCCGCCGCCGCTTTTCGTCAAACAAGCGCGGGTGGTGTGGCCATCGGTGTTGCAATGCTTGCACCGCCCAGTCATTTTTTTCCTCGAAATTTTGCAGATAAATTAATTAATTAATTAATTTCAGTTACACACTGTATATATCTATGTGTTTCTATGGATATAGATATATAGATACATAGAGTTGTATGTATATAGATGGGTGACTGACTTGCATGTTAAAAGAAGTGAGTTGTGCTGTGCGTTTATATAGCACGAGTGGATGTGTTAATCATGGGATTAAGAGGGTGATTAATTAGAGATGATTATCATTAACTAAAGTTTCTAGTTTTGTGTTTATTAGTAGTGAATTACGTTTTTGCCCCCGTTTGGATTGAGTGATTTGCTTACCCTAATGTGGCTAATTTGGACTTCCTGATGATTGGGATTTCCATCATTTGATTATCAGGATTCAGAATTCCAAATTGGATTCTGGTTAGATTACTAGAATTAAGTTATCTTACACCCTAATTCAGAGTGTTGGATTATCAGATTTTAAATTAAGAAATTAGAATTTATAAGTTATACATAATTGTTCCCGCTAGATCAACTATAAATTTCGTTTACTTATAGAGAGTCGCGGAGAGATTTTGTTAACGATATCAATTGTTGGTTTACTTACTTAAATAAAGTTATCGAAAGTCGTAAATTGAATACATTTTTTTTAAGTATTTAAGAACGACTAACGAATTAATTTGGACGTATACGGCGTTGGTTTAATAAAAAGAAATACTTATAGGCATTGAGTATACGTCATATTAAATACATAATTATTCCCGCTAGATCAACTATCAATTTTGGGTTACTTAATTATCGAAAGCATTGAAAGTCGAGAAAATCTTTTAACGATCAACGAACTAACGACCAACTGTCAGTTACGTACTTATAAGAAGTTGTCGGAAGTCGTGAATCCAATACCAATTTTCGAAGTATTTATGAACGACTAACGAACTAATTTGGACGTATACGACGCAGATCGAATAAGAGGCGAGATATAACTAATGAAGAGAAGAAAAAAAAAAGGATTGAAGTCACCTTTACTAAAATTGAGATTATGAGTTCATATATATAGTATTCTTTAATTCATTGCAATAAGATGAAAATTTAGAAAAAAAAATTGAAATTGAAATTTGAGTATAAACTAATTAGATATGGCTTAGTATACTAGAAAATGTAGGAAAGAAAGAAGATGTTAGTGAATAAAATTATTTTAATTATTTATTAAAAAATATATAATTATCAAAATGCCAATACCACTATGATAAAGTCATTTATTTAATTATCAAATTATGCAGATGTTTTTGCCCTTGGAGAATATATAATTATATATCCATACAGATATATATATAATAATATATTTATACAAGCACAATAGAGAGTCAACTACTTGGATATTTTAAGGTTGAGTGGTCACAGTTGCTTTAACTGCTGTTTTTTGACAATTGTTCTCCTATATTAATTAATATGATCTTTGTATTAATGCTCGTGGAATATTTATTAATATTATATATATATTTATTTATTAATGAATCGGTGCAATAATTAATATATATTTCCTATTTCGTGCTTGTGAAATCAGCAGCATTTATTTATTATTTATATATAAATTAAAAAATAAAAAAGATGATTAATTAAATTAATTAGGTCGGAGTGGCAGAAGATTGAACACTTGGCATGGGATATAAAAATAGGTGTCACGTAGAGACAAGAAATAGACATGCATGCAGATTTTACGTTCTTAAAGTTAGTTTCCTCGCTTGGCTTCTTTCACCTAATTTATAACCTCTCACCAACTCACTCTCTCTCTCTCTCTCTCTCTCTCTCTCTCTCTCTCTATATATATATATATATATATATATATATATATATATATATATATATATTATACATATATGTAATATGTATGCATATAAATACACACACACACACTAAACTTGTAACGCTTCATCTCTTTATTTATTTATTTATTTTGTTTCTAGTACGGCAGCGGTTTGCTTTTATTTTGTTTTGTAGCTTATTGTTTCACTTTTCGGCGTAAATTACGGCCACCTCTTGAGATAATATTAACTTATGAAAAAAATTGTCGTGTTTAGATAACTACAACTACTTTCGGCCTCTTAACTCTGAATCTTCTTCCACGTTCACTTTTGCGGTGTTAAAATTAGTGGAATCTTCTAGATTATGTGGAATTTTTTCAGTTTGTGCCCGGCCATTTACCCCATTCGAGCTCCACATTTTGAAATAAGATGATCGTAAAATGTGTCTCTTGACTTGTAAATATCAAATTGCGGTGCATCTGAAACTATCTTTTTTGCACAAAACGAGTACAAACTAAAGAACATTTCACATAATTTAGTACATTTATTTGAATTCAACAGCACAACGATGAACGTGTAATAAGATTCATAGTAGATGGTGGTTTTAATTACCCAAATAAGAGGGGTATTTTCATAATTTGACACCGTAATTTACCCTTATTTCTATATATTTTTTATATTACTAATTAGTACCAATAAATAGCCCATTTCATTATGGGCCAATTCTCCAAGTTGATCTATATTGCTTTCAACAGAGGCCTTGTATAGTTATTGGACTATAATTGTGTAGTAAGGGCCCAACAAAAATCCCCCACATAAGAATAAATTCTCCGGGAAGACAAAAAATATTAAACTCTAAAAATAAAATTCAATTATTTAATTACTTTTACATATATATATATATATATATATATATATATATATATATATATATATGTCTCACTTAGGATGAAAATTGAACGCACCGAATTGGAATTACATTATCGGAAATCTGTTCGTCGGTGTGATGGTCTCGCTTACATCAGTTTTTAGCTCCCGCCGGAATCTTGGTAGAAGCACCGCCTATCAGGGGCGTATGCATATGGCTGGGGTGCCCCCCTCCCCCCCGCAAGAAATTCTTTTTAAGCAAATTTTTTTTTCATTATTTATGTATTCGTTAACGCACTTTCGCCCCCTACCCCCAAACTTTTAATTTTGTACACTTTAAGATTTAAGAATTTTTATTGTATGAGCATCGATGCAATCATATAAAGTGTGTGCTTTTTAGCCTTTAAGGTTGCTTTCCTATTTAATCTTTACAACTGCATATATATTCATTCTCCTTACCAGCATTTATTCTCTCTTTCATTTTTGGTTTTCACAAGTAGCTACTTATGATTGAAGGCAGCTAAATTTTACGTACAACTGGTATGGACCATATCGTCCTTATGGGCTTTCTTCGTAAAAGTAAAGTGAATTGCATATAAAAGTCCAAGAAGGGCGGCCCGAACGTAAAAACCCAGTCTGGTTAATTAAAGGAGTATACGAAACCCTAACACGAAGAAAATAAGGAGTTAACCCTAATGAAATTTGCTTATCAAGGTATAAAGTATCCATAAATAGGGAGTTCGTTCAAACTTTTACTCTCTGATGCTTCTTTACTAAACATACACATAACATACACTCAAATAGTCGTCAAAGGCGGACCCAGGGGGTTTTCTTGGGGAGGGGAGGAGGGGGGGGGGGGGACTGAAATATCGGGTTGAATTAAAAGGTTATTTACTTCCATGTATCGAGAAAATAATGATTTAAACACATGCCACCGAAAATGAGCATTTTTTGAGAAAATGGACTTAAGAGAAAAATCATCCATAATTAGAAAGATTTTCATTTTTTACAAAAAATCCGTTAGGGTTGCTGAGTATTTTCTTAGAAATAAAGATGTCATTGTTACAATCAGAAGGGAAGGGAGTATCAATTACTATTTAGTCAATTCAACTTAAAAATAGCAAATGAGCAACGCCCCTAATTTATAACACATTAGTAATTGCATATTAAATTGGTATGTAAATATATAAAAGCTCGCGAGCCAGCTAGCAACGCTATTGGCTAGTTCGAGCTCTAAAAATCGAATTTCAGTTCGTAAAAAATTGATCCAGCTTGAACTTGAGCTCGAGCAACATGAACTATTTGGGTCGAATTATAAGAGCCGTCTAAATTAATGCAAGTGACCTTTTCTTTTTTAATTTTTTAATTTATTTTTTTATGCTACTATAATATAAACTAAATGAGGCACGTGACAACTGACACGTGATGCGATTTGTTTGGCAGGGGAAAAAACAAATCATCACCAAATATTTGCTTGGACATGTGAATTTCATTGAATTATTTAATTAAATACCAAAATGGAAATTAATTAATTATATTAGAAGTAAATATATTTGTGGGATTCTTATCAAGAAATTACAAATGAAGAAAGTGATTGAAAAACAGAATCAAAACTTGTAATCGCATTCTGATCCCAATTCCTCCACCCCTCCTCACTTTTCTTTTTCTTTTTCTGCTTTATTTAACACACAAGAATCAGATGTGACCATATATATATATATATATATATATATATATATATATATATATATATATCTTGTAAAAAAAAAAATAGCCATGCCTGCACACCAGGTTGTGACAGAAGAATAAAAAAGAGAATCTCTAAACATACATCTTCTTTTAACAAGTTATTAATTTGGCTGGAATTATTGCAGAAAGGGGAATTGGAATAACAAAGAAACAAGACATTGGATTTGACATGTGAAAAAAATTTATCTGTCAATCATTATTCAATTTTTCATTTTATTTTATTATTTTTATTAATTTTCCTTTTTTGGGTAATAAATTGATACTTCTTTTATTGGTATGTGAACTGTATATAATATATGATTATATTCTCCTTCCACCAAGTCCCACTTATCCTACCACCAAATGCAACACTAATAACTAAATTATATTATGTGTTACCAATTTATTTCATTTTTTTTAATTCAAATATTGAGAGTTCACATGATTATAACAATATAAAAAGAATAGGATTTAGCTACCCCACATTTAGAATCATTCCCCTAATTATTTAGATTGATAAGCTTATAAACAGTTAAAAGAGCTTATAGGATGTTTGAGCTTATAAGCTCTTTCAAAGTGTTTGTGAAATTTTTAAAAAGATCTTAATTTTTTAAATAAGCTATTGGAGAATAAATAAGATATTTTTGAAAAAGTACATCTACTCCACATTTTTATTTAAAATCTAATAATGAGTAAAAATATAAAATAAACTCATTATCCAAACACTCTAAAAATTAATCTTAAAAATAAGATGTAACAACTTATCAACCCTAAAAACATCTTATCTGACGTAAAAACTTATCAGCTGTTTAAAATAAGTTTAGCCAAACATCCTCTTAAAAAAAACTAATAGGCTAATGGAGAGCGAATAATGTGTTTTTCTGGAAGTGAGTCTACACTATCTTTCTATTGAAGATCTTACAATGAGTAAAAAAAAAGCTTATAAGCTCATTATCGAAACACTTTAAAAATTAATTTTAAAAATTAGACGTAACAACTTATCGGATATATATAAAAATTTATTAGTTGTTTAAAATAAATTTTGCCAAACAAGATCTTAAGAGCAACTCCAATGGAGTTACTAAATGAGTTATCAAATCTCTTAACTACCATTTGATTCCTAAAATTTAAAAATTGTGTTCTCCAAATGGGTTATTAAAATGGGTTTGTATTTTGATATTTCACGTCTTTGAATCTAAAAATACTTCCTGCAGATTGAGTTATCAAAAAAATAACCACCTAACCAACCAATCACAAATTGACATGTGGCAGTTACATATAAAACTATCAAAAAGCTTCCAATTGATAATAAAATTTAATTACCATGGTTGGGGTAGATTAGTTTTAAATGTATTTTAAAATATTATCATAAATATCAAATGAACATTTGATAATCCAATTTTGATATTTAGCATTGGAGTTGCTCTGATAGTGCAACAAAATTAGTGATATGTGACTTCTTAAATAAGCGCTTTTCGAGTGATTTGAGAGTTTTATGCTTTTTTTTCCCGCTAAAAAGATTAAAAGGCATAAACTAATGAAATATGGATTATACCAAATATCTCCATCAGCTAATTAAAAGTGTGCTGCTTACAGATACTATAAATTCGAAAAAAAAAAGGCAAATTATTGCAAGATTCTAAAATTAAAAATCTTCTGATGTGCATTTTAAAGAATCTTCCATTTTTGTTCTTTCAGAAGAATCAATATTTGCTAAAGTTAATTTTATCGGTGCCAAAATATTTGTCGTTTTAGAATTTCAGTAATGCATTAATAGCACGTTTCTCAAATTTTCCCATGTCGTTCTTAATTAGTTGAAAGATCGTCAGTTAATGAAGTAACGATTAATGATATAGGGTATTTTGGTCATTTTCTATAATTTTTTCGCTAGCTATACTTCGCGTAATATTATATTAAACGATACACCTCTCTAACGTTACTTCAACAAAATGTCGAAGATAATCCACACACACACACACACACACACACAATGGTTGTGTAACTTTAAACACTTGCACTTAAAATTGCTTGTATTTTGTGTGTGTGTGTGTGTACTGTAGTGTAGTGTGTGTATATATATATACACACATACATACACATATGAGGGGACCAAAGTATTGATCTTGGCAACTATATAAACCCTAACAAATCACAACCACAAAGCATTCACATATCCTACTCTCTCTCTCTATACATATAGCTGCTTATAAGATCTCTTTGCTTATAAGTTTCTCTCTTCGATCTCTTACGATTATTAATTGTGTGCTGCGTTATTATTTTCGCGGAAGAACAAACTCAAACATGCAGAGGCAACTCGCCACCATGAAGCAGTCACTTTTTGATCAGGTAAATTAAAAAAAAAAAAAAAAAAAAAAAAACACCATAGTACTATATATGTCTGCTCTACTTAACCTGCAAATTAATTAGTGTCATTATTCTTCATATATTTATTTATATTAATTATCCCAAAATAGAAAGAGTAATATTCTTGCAAGTTGATACATACCTTTAATTATTGTTCTTGTTGTTATGTACAAGGTTGTCCCAACTTGCATGCAACTGGATAAGTATCTTAAAACTATGGCTACACACAAACATTTGACATTAGTGTAATTAATTAATTGATTAATTATATGTATTAATTAATTGATTAAATAATTAAATTGTGGTGCAGGGATATCTGGATGAACAATTTGTGCAACTGGAAGAGCTGCAAGATGAAGTAAATCCCAACTTCGTCGAAGAAGTTGTCACATTGTACTACCGCGATTCCGTTCGACTTGTCCAAAATCTAGAGCAAGCCTTGTCAGTTCATCTAATTAAATTAATTTAATCATAATATATATATATATATATATATATATATATATATATATATATATATGGTACATAAATATTCTTGATAATAAATTAAATATATTTCTGAAATTATTAATAATTAAATTGGTTGTTGGTTAATTATTTATATAGGGAGAAGAACCCTCTTGATTTCTCTAAGCTGGACAGCTATATGCACCAGTTCAAGGGCAGCAGTTCAAGGTATATATTTTATTTTATTTTTGAAATTTTTAAAAGGAGAAAGTAAAATTAAATGTTTAAAGTTACTGTCACAAGGAATATTCTATTTTGGGGCTATATATAATAATTAATCCTTTTTCTCTAATGGTGCATGCAGCATTGGAGCAAAAAAGGTGAAAATTGAGTGCACACAGTTCAGAGAGTACTGCAGAACTGGAAATGGTGAAGGGTGAGTTTCAATTATATCCATTATATATATATATATATATATATATATGTGTGTGTGTGTGTGTGTGTGTGTGTGTGTGTGTGTGTGCACCATTTTAGCATTTCTTGATTAATTAATTAATTTTATTTTTTACAGATGCAAAAGAACTTTCCAGCAATTGAAGAAGGAATATGCTACCCTGAAAAAGAAACTAGAAGTCTATTTTCAGGTCCCTTTTCTTTATTTCAAAAAACACACTCACACTTTCTGCTGTGTGTATTTTTTTATCTATACCTACATATATAATAACACAGCAAATAATTTGTGTTGTGTGTGTGTGTGATTTTGTACATGCAGTTTGCAAGACAAGTTGGACCTGTTGAGAAGGCACGTCGCCCAAAGTAAAGGAGTCAATCCTCCATTAATTCAAATCCAAGTTTTTTTTCCAGATGTAATAAAAAAATTAGTGATGTTTTATTTTCGATTTTTTTTCTTTTCTTCGGTATTTTGGGCACAGTACTGAGGCCTAGCAACTATGTACTTTCGGGATTTTCGAAATAAAAATAACTTAAGCCATATCTATAAATAAATAAAAAACAAATTTCCAAAAAAAAAATAAATTAATAATCAAGTTCTAATACACAATCCACAATTGAATACTCTCAAGAAATTGATCGATTTTCGGAATACTCTCACCTAGTCGGAGGGAAAAAAAATTGATAAAACATTAAAAAGCAAAGTACCTTGTTTTTTTTTTTTCTGAGATTTCTTGATAACGGGAGTCTCAAAAGTCACTCGCGCATATCAGTCTTCCGTTTGGCCTGCAACGAGAGGCGAACGTCTCTTTCTCTCTCAAACTCCCTGTAATCGGCACGCTCTAAGAAAGAAACTTTGTCCAAATATTGATTAGAGCTCTTCTTGTAAGCATCTAATTCATCTTCCAATCCTTTATTTTCGCCTTTGTATTCGCCCCAGTCCTTCTTCGTCTTGTCAAGCACACTCAGTTTTGTTTTCTTTTTAATCTGTTCTAAAATTGCGTCGACGGCTGAAGTTGCTCCTGCTGCACCTTTACCTTTCTCATTCGCCTCCTTTGAGTCGGCGTCTATCACTTTCTTCACTTCGATTTCCTCGCCCGCAAAGTCTCGCACTTCCGTAATCTGCAAACACAGCATAAAAATGACCAAAAGTTATGCATGCATCATCATAAAAATATCTCGTTTTTTCTTATCGATATCTTATATTGTGTATAAAATTATGCATGCATCATTGTGCGGGGCCTGCGGGCTTATGGAAAGACTCGTAAAACGAACAAAATTCACAAAAAAAAAAAGGCGGAAACAAACGCACCTCAACTTTGCCCTTTCCTATGTTGGCTGAAGCAGCAGCAGCATCTTTAACTGCTGAAAGAGCAGCAGCGGCAATTTTCTTGGCTTCCTCATTGTCACTATTTGAGCTAATGCTGGGACGATTTTCCGGGACCCCTTGTCGAGATGATGATGTCGTCTTCGATCCTAAACCGAGATAATTCATCCAACCCTGAAAGAAGGGGGGGCGATGGGGGTTGGGGGTGGTTTCCTCACTATCAAAGTTTAGCTTCAGAATAAACATTAAACATAACTCTATAAATATATACAGAAAAAAGGGGAGTTGTTTCCTCACTGTTGATGACTTTTGTGCGGGATTTTTCGTAGGAGGCTTTTTCGCGGTCGAACTCTGATTTTCCGAAATGGATTTAAAAGGTTTTTTTGCGGGAACTCCTTTATTCATTTGCTGCCACATAGCGTCTATCCGAGCTTTTCTTTCTATATCATCAAGAAAGATGCATACAATACAAATAACAAATAAAGTGTCACCAAAAGGAGAAGAAAACGAAGTTCCGATTTAGGAATCAGCAAAACTAACCGATTTCTTCGGGATTAGACTCAGAGGTGGGGCCGTTAGAATCTTCTTGCAAGGACTCTGTTCTACACCCGTCCATCTTTTCTGCACTTTCTGAGACGAGAAACGAGAGCGTTTATTTAAATGATAAATCAAAATAAACCAAACTTCCAAATCATCAATTTTGCGGGCAAATGTGTCGTCGTAGATGAGTGTACTTAGAAAGGCTAACACAATACTTAAAAGCATAGAACACGAACTCAGAAATATTCTTCAATCTCGATTAGTTCGTGAGAATGTTAAACCTAGAAACTTAACTCATAACGGAATTATAATAAACGTAACTGGGATTTCCCCGATAGAAATCCAAAGACCATTCAGCACTTTCGCATTGCCAAAAAAAGTTCTCTAGTGAAAAGAAGAAGAGCTTAAAATTAAAATTCTCTTTGCTTTACAATTTTCTAAAATTAATTTCTAATCCCAAGAAATACAGGCAGCTTGAAAATGTTCATCAGTTGATTTATCCTAGAATCATAATATTAATGCCGGAACATCTAAAATCAGCTAAAAACAAATGCATGATTGAATGAAGAAAATGATTAACAAATCAGGGTTTTATATTCAAACAGAAAAAACCTAAACTACACCCATCGTTCAGTCTTCAATAATCCGAGTTAATCCCAAAATCCAATCAAAATGATGAATCGATCCAATTTAAACAGAAATCCAAAACTCAATTGAAGATTGCAAACTAGTTAAAGCGAAGCTAATATACCGGCGGAAGCAGTGGAATTAGGGTTTGAATCTGCCATGAAAGCTTTTGATTTATTTCTGCGCTCCGTTTTTAGTCTTCACTCGTCTGTAAAAATTCGTGTTCTGTTGCCATGGAAGACCCGTATCCGAACTAAGATCCGACCCGCAACAAAAGTTTTGTTGCGGGTTTCTTTATAAATTAAAAAAAGTGTAAATAGCACTTAAACCCCTGTAGTTTGAACTTTGTGCACACGACCTCCTTGTAGTTTGAACTTTGTTCACATGACCCCTTGTACTTTTAATATAACCCCGAAACCCCCCTATGGTATTTCCATTGGTAAATAATCATATTTATTAGGAAGATGAAATTCTCCAAAGTACAAGGGAGTTATATGTTTATATTAATATACAAGAGGGTCACGTGCAATATTAAAAGTACAAGGGGGTCATGTGCACAAAATTCAAACTACAGGGGAGGTAAATGCTATTTACCCTTGAAACAAATATATATCTCATAAATTATTAAATTATATCTTCTTGTAAAAAAAAAATATCAGGGGAAACGTCAAACTGAAAATAAGACCAATAAAATTATTTCAAATAATTGTTGAATTTTTTATTTTAGGAACTTGCTTTTTACTATTTGAAAATTGTTATTTACCGTTCAAGGCAGCTGAATTAAACGTCCAAGACAGGCGCCCACGGCGTGTACGAACGCCCGGAACGGGCGTTCGTACACGCCGTGGGCGCCCGTCATGGGCGTTCGTGGGTGTATGTGCGTAAAAAAAAGCCCTACAAATCGATTTGTAGGGCTTTTTAACATGAAACTGGTTCCGTAATCGACCTAACCAATGCATATTACACATAAAGGAGTCGAAATTATCTCAAAAAATCAAAACTCAACCTTCAAGCTTGATTTCGAATTTTCGAATTTTTTTTTTTTTTTTGCTATTTGCAGTTTGGGGGTTTTTAGGTTTTATTGGGAAATTTTGGGGTTTTAGAGAGATAAAGGGTTATTTGTTATGAACGGTAAATAGCAATTTTCAAACTGTAAAAAACATTTCACTTATTTTATTAGCCTATTAAAGAATCATAACTTTATATGCTTGTGTATACATAAACAATAGAATTCAATATCTTTTCAACGCCGACTACAGATAATTATTCCAAAAATCTATGCTACACCTGGTAAAATACTTCAAAATTCATGTTTCTTACCAAAATGGATACTACAAGAATAATTATATTTTTATCGTAAATTTGCATACAACCACACACACAAGTGGATGTGTGTAAAAATGGATAATTAACGATACAGGTGAACAAACGAGCAGAGAAGCGCATCTAAAATATATACGAATGCTGCACAATCTACAATATACAGCTTCAAGTCTGAGGAGGCAAAATTCAAGGTCTAATGAAATCTGCAATAGGAAAATTAGTATAGTTATAAATTAGAATAAATCCATGTGTAACAACTTATATTTAAAGAAAACAAATTTGGCGAAAGTTAAACTTGTTGAACTAATCTTGAAGTGTTAAGGGTAAATTACATCCGCCCCCTCAAGTAAGGTCTATTTATGAAGAAAAAAACCCTCATGTTTCCATAATTACATCAACCCCTACAATTTGTAGACTTCTTACATTAACACCCTTTTCTAGGGGGTGGATATAAGAAATTTACAAACTGCAAGGGGTTGGATGTAATTTCTAAAACAATTCGGGGAGTTTCTGTAAATAGAATTTATCTCTGGGAGGTGGATGTAATTTACCCTGCAGTGTTAAATAAGATAGCGTAATTACGGCCAATCCCCTAAGGTAAGGCGAAATAACGAGAAAAAAATCTCATGTTTGGGTAATTACAATCACGCCCCTCAACTATGTACTGTCTTACACTAACACCCTTACAGTGTCAAGTTTACCTACTAAATGTGGGGTTTTTTCGTAAGAAAATACATAGTTGAGGGGTTGGTTGTAATTACCCAAACAAGAAGGGTTTTTTCGTAATTTGGTCTTACCTCTGGGCGTGGCAGTAATTTGGAATTTGGCTAATAAGATATTTTTTTGGCAATTTAAAATAAGCAGAATCTTACCAGCTTAGCATTGGAAAATCCTTGAAATAATTTCAATAGTGGAGACTTCTTGATGCCATTGAAGCCCTATAATTGAATAAAAAGAAGCATCACACATATGCAAGTCTTATTTGATATGAAATAAATTGAAAATATTAATTCGATAACTTACCAAGTTTGATGACATCTGACGGCCTCTTGACGAACAACTCGCTTAGGATCGTCAAGCGCCTTCGATGTGGCTCGTAGAACCTATCACAAAAGAATAATTTAATATTAAGATATAAATGCAATTATTTTACCCCAAAAAATATTAAATTATTGGAAAAACATTCATACCTTTGTTCTCAAAGGATAAATTCTTGTATGGGATAGTTGAGAAACGGCAACAAGGCACTGAATTGCTGTTTCACGTATAGCCTGAAAACATAAAAAGGAATATTCCCCTAAATGATCACAATTTTGCAAGGCTTTGACATACGAATAGAACTAGTTTAAACACGTAAAAACAAAACAGTAAAAAAAGTTTTCAGCTATTGAGGAAGAATATTTATACCGTCATATGCGAGTATGCTGTTAAATCAGTAAGTTGGTTTATAATGCCGGGTGCATTTTCTACTGCAGCTTCTTGTCCTGCGAATGCATCAATTTCCTAACTTTAGAAGATTATAACAAAATATTTTTGCAATAAACAACTCGGTAATTACAAACTCGTATGCTTCAATTTCAGGCCATTCTGAATTTACCAAAATCTTGTTCAAGATAAAGAGAGAATAAAAAAATAGAAATACAAGTCGATGCCTCTCTCACCAGTTTTCTCCACCAATACTCCAGATATGACG
The DNA here is from genome assembly GCF_056151865.1 of Erythranthe guttata. Classification (NCBI taxonomy): domain Eukaryota; kingdom Viridiplantae; phylum Streptophyta; class Magnoliopsida; order Lamiales; family Phrymaceae; genus Erythranthe; species Erythranthe guttata. Next base: position 15,405,851 of record NC_142541.1, on the reverse strand, counting down.
AGCAAGAGACTGTAGATAATTTCCTTGTTCGATACATCCTTTCTCAGCATGGATAAACAATCCAGTAATAAAGGGACCAACTGCGTGAAAAGCCGTTTGTGTTAATAAAAATAAATATACCAAAGTACGAGACTACAATATCGACAAGATAGACTGGCTATTAGACTTACCTTCTTAGCTTCTCCCAAAATAGCAGACAGGGGAGTTTCAGTCACAACATGTGCAAAGGCTCTGTATAGCATAGATCTGAAAAACGGATATAGAACGATCAAGACAAAGAAATATATATATATATATATATATATATATATATATATATATATATATATATATATATATATATATATATATATATATATATATATATATATGTGTGTGTGTGTGTGTGTGTGTGTGTGTGGAAGTCATTTCCATACTGACCTGACAAATGATGATTCGGACTTTACTACCAACGATATCAAAATTGGCATGATGGTGCTGAAGAACCGTTGCTTGTAGAGTGGTCGTACATTTGCATGGTATTTCCGATTCAGACATTCTTCAGACTCACTCATAATGGTACGAAACGCATCCCCAGCACATATCATCAGCTGATTTACGCCTTTCTCGTCAGAAACTTCAATCAGATTCTGAAATTGTTTCGGCAACCCATCTTGACCATCCATCGTCAAGAAACTCAATAAAGACATTGTTATATCTTTCACCTTCTCGTGACCCCTCATAAGTAATCCTTTACCAATCCAGGCTAATCCAACAACAGTGTTAATTGCTGATTGTATTCTCAAGGTATTCAGTCTTAAACTACCGAAATCAATCCCACTGCCATCGTTTCCCAGAATATTAAAACTGTGAAATATAATGTCCATTGCCTCGTTTAGAGTAAAACTTGTAGATGAATCCATTCCGTTAATCTCCAAAGGTAGCTTATTAACTAAAGAACCCAACGCATGAGCCGATGGAACATGGCCATTCAATAGGCTTGTTATGAACAGCTGCAAAACCATTTTGCCATTCGGTATAATAGTTTGAGGACGGAGTGCTATAACAACTGACGCGAATAACGAAGTAAGCCACTTATCTCTGCCAACATTGTTATTAGTTTGCTGCAACTCGTCCTCCTTCACTATATCATTGCCAGATTTAAATCCCGGCGACCCAAAATCTGTACTTGAAAAGAGTATTCCGAAAGCTTTGCTGATAATGATCTCCTGGTTTTCTTTTGAACAACTCCCAACTGCACTCTTCATTGCAGTCATTGTTGCACCGAGGACACCCTGAAAACATGCATATAGTTCCATAAATTCTCGCTTAACTAGTTGTATAACACGAGGAAACAAAATATAAGCCATGAAACATTTTTTTTAGACGTGTCTTACACTTGCAATTTGCAGAGGGTTGACGTTCAGGAACCTACTAGTTTCCATCTTGTCCCAGATACCAAGAGCAAAATTCAGTGGAATTTCTTCAGAACCTCCAATCTCAAGAAACCTGGGGCCATGTCAACAATTGCTTCGAATAATTAGAAATACAAATAATGGCAATTAAGAGTGTAAGAAAAACAATCAGGAGAAGTGGAGAAAGATCGGAAGAAAAAGCATATTAAACATTGCTTACCATGGAAGCACCTTCTGCGTATAAGTATCAAGAAGCTTGACAATCATATTATACGACTCATGATTCCCATGATCCTGCATGGTTTTAAGGACTCAATTGTATCGGTAGAATGCCAAGTAGAGAAATTACAAGAATTGAAAGACATGTAGCATTAAGTTATATCATGCAAGTATTTTTAGCTAATGGTTGATAGGAATAAAATAGAATACATACATTAACTTCAGAAAATTTGGTAGAAATAGCCTCATCCAACGCTTGGACAACTCTAAGCATAATATCTTTCCTCGTTTCTCCTATTTCAAAAACTGCTTGCAATTTGAGTGATAAAGGCAAAGCTGAATCATCAGAAGATATCAAGGAAACAATCTTTTCGACGACAATACTCTCAAAACTTGCAGCTTTCCCAGAGCCTGGACATTTATTAATGAAGAAACCAATCTCTACTAATGCCTTAAGTGCCAATGTCCATAAGAATGTCTTACTGCCACTAGAAGTAACAATTGACACAAGCTCCAACAAAATATCGTCATATATGGACTTGGATACTGGAAGGAAGCTTTCTGGAAATGTAGCCAGAATTTGCAAGCCCTTAACTGCAGATATTCACAATAAACATGCAACAAGAATCAGATTTACAAGTTAAATCAATCCAAAGACATGCTGTTTAGGCATTTCTTAACATATTTTACCAGCAAATTGGTTCAAAAAAATAAATTATAACCTCCAAAATAAACATAAGCACTTTCTGCATTATCAGCAACATTTGATCGTAAGAGGGCAATGAAGGCCTTCTCGAGTGATTTAGAGAAATTGCTAAGCATCACATGCCATGTCTGACGAGAAAAATCGGGGTCCAATGTGCAATTGTCAAGGGACAAGGTCAAATATCTGCTTGCTGCAAGAAGTTCTGTGCACAGATATATGGCTCCAAATTTACATTCGACATTATCAGATGGTTTTGCAGCTGAAAGCCCGAAACCATCCATGAGGAGTGGAAAGAAACCCTCAAAGACCTTATTGCACAATTCAACAGAGGGTTTAGCACAAGTGGACAGAATATGACCAAGTGCATGTAATTTCTGTTTGACTAATACAGGAATATCATCAAACTCCTTATATTGATTTAGGGAGTTGATAAATACGTGTATGTCATTGTCAGCAATAACTAAACTAACAAAATCAGCATGTTGCCGAGTAACTTCCTGCAGAAGCACAAAAGCATGCCTCATAATTTCACTATCCTGAAAACTCATTCCACCCATTGATTCAGACTCCGTAGACGGGGTAGAACTAGGTGAAATATATGTTACATCTTTTACAGAAGACCAGAGAGCCTCAGCATGTTTCACCATTCTCTCAGGTCCATATTTTGTTGAGCAGTAGCTAAGATACTTGAACGACTCCACCTGCAGGCATACATGTAATTCTTCCAATAACCCCAATAAAAAAGAATCATAATTTCGAAGAGATAAAGCGAGAAACAGAATTGCAATGAATCGGCACTAACCTTGGCTGATGGCAGAGAAGAAGAAAGTTTTTCCAGCAGCAAGGGGATAGAAAATGGTTCAAAAAGATGTGTAGAAGCAAATGCCAGCTGAAAAACATCAAAAGAAAAGTATGAATCTGAGAATGAGTATCAACTTATAATCGATTATAGAACAGTAGCATTTGCATCCTTCAGAATTTCCAGTTACATAGAAAACTGTGAAAACTGTGAAAACTGTGGGTGTCTGTCCTTTATTTTCATACTCCATGCCCATTATTTTATTAAAGAATCAGTTCTAAAATTATTAATAGATGGTTTTCAGAATCCTAAGCTGATAACTTGGAGAGATTAGACTTTATTTGTATCATAACATGAAGCAAAATACATACCATTAATGCCCTTGAGAGCTCCTCTCTTTTCACATCATCATCCTCGCCTTTTGGCTGAACAAAGTAGATTAAAACCAAATCAGTGTAGAGAACAAACATAGTAAAATCAAAAGAAATCTGCCCTCTCTCTTAGTGTACAAGCACCAACTTAAGACATACAGAACCATAGGTCGAGTCAGGCGATCAGCACAAATTTCCTAAAGTCAGATCATGAATCAAAAGTTTCAAAACTGAATACAACGCTGAGAGCTGTATTCTATCTGCACAGGATCTCACCACCGTATATCTTATCTAACTTAACAATGCCTTATCTTGCACTACTAATTCAGTTGCATTTCATTTTATTTTTCTTTTCACTTGGCTCTAGGAAGATCATTGTATCTATATTGTTCTCAAAAACCTAGTACCGAGAATTTCTAGGTTACGTCTTGCTTAGCTTACTACCAGTACCTGCCAATCAATTTTCTTAACCAGTGAACCAGCTTTCTTTTATTATGTCCCAACCATCTTTATTATATATCATAAATATAATCAGACCATACTTCGAGTTTTCCTAGAATATTGCAAACTCAATGCAATAAGAGTTGTCAGTGGTCATACGAAATTATATGAGAAGAAATGCAAAACAAAACAAGAGTTGAGAGATCTCACATGGGTAAAATGGATAGGGAAGTAAGAGCCTAAAATTTCGAACAGATCCTCGGCAAAATTTGCTAACGGGCCAGTATATAATCTTGCAAGACTCTCCACTATATGAAATACGAGCAATAAGCATTGAGGATCTTTTTCCCCATCAATAGCTTCACAGATTCCATACACAAGGTTATCTCCCTAAAACAAAAAAAACAATAGTGGCAAACTTTAGATCTTTGTTACCCATAATAAACAGTACTTGCACAGATCAACAGAAAGTTAAAAGAAAAAGGTTGAACAAAGCACATGATGCAACACCAATTACCAGTCCACAAAGTAGGGCGTGGTAATTGACCAAGAATGTAATATTCAGTTATTTACACATGTCTCAGCGCAGAATATGGTGCAGAGGAGAGAAAAAACAGAAATGAATATAAAGCAAATAGAATGCGGTCAAACATATTGATTAAATGTTTTATGACATCATTCCAGGATTTATGATTGTAAGTTGTAACACATGTGGGAATATCATAGACAATGAGACCTCATTATGTTCATCAACCTTGACGCTTCCAGAATAATTACCATCTAAACGTTTGAAATGAAGCTTACCTGTAAGCACTGGACTTGAAAATGGAGCGGGTCCAAGATCAAAAGGGAGAAGTTAGTCATTAGGATATGTGACAATGCCACAGTTTAAGTACCGAAATCCATGCAAGGAGACTAGGAAATAGATGTAGGAAGTTGCGGAAAGAATCAGTTTCCATCCCTAGTTTTCTTCTCGCAACAACTCATACAACAGGTAGCAGTTTTGTATAAAAATCTTAAGTTGGAAATTTTCCTTCAATCATTTTTAGGCAAAGCCATGAGAATATTAGGAGCAATCACCGAAATCCAATTTAAGATAATCAATCGTGAGTATTTGGTAAATACAGTTTACGGATTACGTGAATGCAACAACCAATAAAACTATAAATGTTCAAAAAAGTAGAAAAATTACCAAATCCCTTATTGCACCAGGGTAGCGATCTAATAAGCAATCCATGAGTTGAAAGCTTAGCTGCAAGGAATTTGATACACGATAATAAAATTATCATATACAGTTAGCATGGAAAGCAAAGAGAATTGAAATGTCACATGGTTTGTACGCGGTTTTACCTTTCTGTCATGTTGTCCCAAGGACTGCACCTGCAGATTTTGGAGATATGACTGAGCTACAGCCTTCGCTTCACTATCAGTTACTATTCCAACATCAACTTTTCTCCTCAATAATGCCAAGCAACCCACAATTGCACCACGTAGTGCTTTCCAATCTGCCTGATATACATAATCTATTATCTGTCTTTTATAATGATAGAATTGAATATCTAATGCGCGATTAACCAGATATATCAATGTTTTTCCATATCTTGTGTACTCACCAGTCTTTCCGTGAAGAATCCTATTAGACTATGTATTGAAGTACTATTTAAGGGCTTTGATGTTAGTTGTTCCAAAATTTCAGCGAGGAGCAGAGTTCCTGGATGATGGCATGTATTAAGTAAGACTCGAGAAGGATTAATATGTATGTTAACAACAAAATAAAACTTTAAAAATTATTAAAACTAGAAGGCAGAATGTAGTATAACATTACAAAATCATACACAAAACCACAGAAAAGCACCATCTCAGATGCCCACTAAAAAGGACACCCCCACCTTGAAATATAAAAGAATTGATACAACCTCGAAAAATCATCACACACATAGGCACAGGCTTACATCAATAACATCGGGCATAAGTACAGTAGCTGGAAAATGAATTGGTAATAGAGACAACATTACCTCTGGAGCGGACGATGCTATCTGTAGTAGTCAAGTACATCTCCATTTCCCTAACCTGCACAAACGAAAATAGCCATCGTAACCATTTCAATTTTTATCCAATCAAAGTTAAACATAGACAAAATTGATTACTGGAAACACATAAAAACCAAAAAAAAAAAGGAACAGAAAAAAAAAGATTTATCACGAAAAATTAATAACTTACAAGTGCATCCAGAGTTAATAAATCATTCTTCAACAGAGCAGCAACAGCGTCCACGCTGGCAACCTGTAACTCAAATTCACAAAATACGCTACTAGTATTAACAAACAGCCACTCTAGAGTTACAATTGAGCATAAATTTGAACCGATAACTTTGATAAAACCGTGTATTTACAATAAAGCACACATCTTTACTATAATGAAGCTCTTAATTTTGGGTCTTGAACAAATAGCAGGGGGAATGGGATTGCAGAAGGGCAAACGGAGAAAATACTAAATAGTAAATTAATAATTAGAAAACAATGGATTACTGCTCTACTGGTTGATTTTGCAATAAATTGGAACATTATGCAGAAAATACCTGCTGCGACGGAGTGGCGGAGGAGTTAACGTACAACTCGACGTGTTTGATCAATTGAACGGAATCGCCCATTGTGCGCGGAGGTGCCGGTGTTAGTGTCTGCAAACGGTGGAGGTGAGGGTTTAAGTGATTTTCCTTTTGCCGGGAGCGAGGGTTTTGACATTTAATTATTGTGTAATTAATTTGGTTTTTATTATTATTTTCTTATATTAATTTTAATTAATTATTTGATTAGTAATATGTTCAATTCCATGTAATATTATAATTTCTTTTTTTTTTTCTTTTATGTAATTTATCCCATGACATTATTAGTTTAACAATAAATCAATTATATTTTGCAAGGACATATAACTTGTTGACATATCCGCATTTCGGACACCTCTCGTACGAGATACTTGTCGGACACTTGGTGAATTTAGAAACACGTTTCGATAAAAAAAAAAAAAAATCTAAATATTTTTGTTAGTTCTTTACGATAATTTAAAAAAAATAGAAATACGTTCCGATTCAAGCAACGGTCATTTAATATGGGTCGTCGTTGGTAATCAACCAATCTTGACCATCGAAAATTCAAAAAATAAATTTGTTAAACATACGGGCCAACCCGCCGGTTCAAACCATTGGTTCGAGTTTCGACCCCATCTTTTAATCGCCCTAATAAAGTCACGGTTCCGGGTCAAAATCTGTTGACCCGGTTAAGAAGATAAAAACTGCACCATTTATACATTACATTTAAAATTTATATCTCAAAAATCCTCTAATGAAGGTCTTTAAGCTGTAGCTTTTGTTAACAACACAGACAATCTACACATACTTTCACTAGTTGAGCTCAAAATTTTACTAATGACAGACACAATATTATGCATCGAAAACCTCTTCCAATTTGTCAAGAAACCCTTTGGTAGTAGAATCTTCTACACACGAGCCATCGAAACGAGTACCATAAGTAGATGCTGCTTCAAATCTTGTCCAGAGTTCCTTCTTCAATGTGTTCTCCCCTGGATGCTTTCCAATTCGGAAACTGCTCACCGGCACCTTGATCATAGGTGTACTTTCAGCTAAATCAACTTTACCACCAATATCTGCCACGAGAAATAAACAATCACAACTGTAATTAGATTTCAAATTTTGTTTTAAAGTACTAACGGTAAAATGAGAAAGATTGCGCAATTATCACCTTTAAGCTCTTTAATTATCAACGAGTCTTCTTCCTGATTACCGGAAAGGTCTTTCAAGAGTTTTTCATCAGAAGGCTCCATTATAGCACATGTTTTAGGAGGTGATACAATCCAACTTGGTGAATATTCCGCCACCATTTTCTTCTCCAAATTTTCTGTTTTTATCCCCAAAATCTCTGGATACTTCACCTTCGAATCATCCGAGGACTGACTGCTCGAGGATTCAGAATCTAGGGACTCGCTAGGAATTTCAACTCTTGAAGGAAAAGGGGTAGATTTATGGAATGCCTTGTTCTTCTTTTTGGAGAAGGCAGATATTGGCTCGAGCAATATGCAAGACTTGGGCGGCGACATTTTCAAGCACGGAGTAGTCATCACAAACATAGAGCGATTCGTTTTTGAGAATTTTTCTGGAGAAACACACTTGGTCCGAAGATCGCCAACAGCTTTAGTTACCTCTTCTTTATCCAAAACCTCGTCTGGAACAGTTTCAGCCAGATTCTTATCCAAGTTTCTGGCTGAATCAAATGTAATATCTTCCAATGCACGAATAGAGGATGTCGGATATTTGGACGAAAATGCCGTTTTCTGAGGCAGGGGTGTGAGTAGAAACAATTGCCTACCACCTTCTGTATTGCATTCAGCCCGCCAAGACACAAGGGGAGATGGAGAGACAAGCGACTCCCACTTAGTTTGTACAGGGCTTTCGATGACAGCATTTGTACTTTCTTTCTGTTCACAAACTACGTTTCTTTCGATAGGCTGCTCAGACTTACTCTCGGGCATGAGAAGTGCCTTCTGAAATCTGGGAACCCATGGCTGCAGAGTAATACATTCAGAAATTAAGACATGGTAACGTAATGTGGAATTCGTAACGAATCAAAAGAATCAAACAGAGAATCAACCTTTAAGGAATTCTGAATATCAGACAAGACATCTGCAAATTGTTTGATTTCCTGCCTCCCCTTATTGCTTGTCACATTAAGTGCTTGGACCACAAGCTCGTCGATCTGCCAACAAATGAGCTGTGTAAGTAAATAGTCTAATTTTCATGAACAAAATTTAACAGTACAATAGCAGCAAATCTCACTTGTTTTAGCTTACTAAGAGATCAACTTAACTAACTAGAAACATTTCTCACTATGAAACCAATCCAGAAAAAAAGTTCCTTCGAAAATGAATGATGAGCAAAATCAGTTCAAATTAGGCATGCCACAAACCAACTATTTTCCTCTTAAATTATCCTCATCAGTAACTCTATGTAATATGAATAAATAATTTAGAACTCAAAGTAAAACATGACATAAACAACCCATAATCATCAAAAAAATCCACCATGAAAGTTGCTAATTCGCATTTAGAAAACTCGACAGACAAAATTATTGGCTTTTCACACAAAAATTGGAATTATCATCACAGAATCATCAAATTCCCCAATAAAATTGAACACGAGACAGTTCATAAGAAAATCCTCCTAAATGTAGTATTTTTTTAAATTGATTCCACAAAGAATATGTAATACCTGTCGCATGAGGGAGGAGAGATCGGAGTGTACGAGCAAGAGGTTATCGAGCGAATACTCTCCCGTTTGCCCTCCTCCATCTTCGGAGGTTTTCTTGGAATTAATGGCGGATTTGATGGCAGTTTTGGCATTTGAGACGTCTCGGAGTGGCTTCCTCGTCGATTTTGACCTAATTTTCGATTTCGCCGCGTCGGTGTTCTTCGGCATCGTCTTCTTCTCCTCCTCTCTGCGTTTTCTGTGTGTGTGTGTGTGTGTGTGTGGCGTTTTCCCAACGGTAACTAAAGGCTCGCTCGCTCTATTCAAATTTATCCATCGGCGAATGGTTTTCATACCCCTGTGGTAGTTTTATTTCTTCCTTGAGTCCTACAATTTATGTTAAATTAGTTTTAGACCCCGAAAACAATTGCTGCTTCGGTTTAGGGACATTTGATTCAAAATTGAGGCAAATGACAGCAGCATGGGCCGGCCCAATTATTATAAGGGGCCCTAGGCTAAGATATTTTTTTTCTGGGGCCCCATATGTATTTTATTTTATTGGGTAAATTACGTTCACTCACTAAGGTAAGATTAAATTACGAAAAAACCCCCTTATGTTTGGGTAATTACAACTACCAATAACTATGAATTTTCTTACGCGTCCACCTTTATGGTCAAATTCAATATAATCTTCCTATCACGAAAATATTTTCTAGTTTGTACATGTTTTGGGCAAAAAGGGAGTTTCAGATGCACAACAATCTGATATTTACAAGTCAAGAGACACATCTCATGATCATCTTGTTTCAAAATCTGGAGCTCGACAGGGTAAAATGGGACAAAGTGGAGAATATTTCACATAATCTAGAAGATTCTACTAAATTTGACAACGCAGTGGTGGACGTGTAAGAAGATTCGTAGTTGATGGGTGGTTGTAATTATTCAAACATTAGGGTCTTTTTCGTAATTTATTTATTCTTCTTTATTGAATGTCGAAAATACCCTACGAATTACCAATTTGCTGTTTATATCCCCATGACGTCATCATCATGGTGATCAGAATCTGGCGGCCTTCACGTCCAGATACACAGCACCCCCAAGAAAAGAGAGAGGATAAAAACTTTTTCAAGTCTGCTGCATGATTGGCTAATTTGGCTCTGTAAATCATGCCTGCAAATCCAATCTTCTTTGCCGAAACCAAACTCCCACACCAGAAAAACTACGGCGGAGCTCTTTTTCCCGCCGTATTGTCTCCTACCGCAGCAGTCGAACACTCCCGTAACCGGCCGTCTGTTTTAACGGCGGCCGTTAAGGACCAAAAGCCATGGCTGGACTCTCTTCTGCACAGACACGGCGCTATTCTATTCCGTGGCTTCGACTCTGTATCAACTGCGTCTGACTTCAACGACGTCGTAGAAGCGTTTGGGTACGAGGAGCTGCCGTACGTCGGCGGCGCCGCTCCGAGGACCAACGTCGTCGGCCGGGTTTTCACCGCCAACGAGTCCCCGCCCGATCAGAAAATCCCCTTCCATCATGAAATGGCTCAGGTCAATTTCCCCCTCTTTCAATTTTTGCCCCAATTTCTAGGTCATCCGTACTAAATTGAATTACGATCATCCGAGGGTTTCTTCTGTACTGAGATCTCGATAATTTAATATGTTGAAGCTGCCATTAACAAATATGAATAGCTTTCCTTAACATCTGTGTGAGATTTTGAAATTTTGCATGCAGGTACCAAACTACCCTTCCAAGCTGTTCTTCTTCTGTGAAGTAGAACCAGCAAATGGTGGAGAAACTCCCATTGTTCTAAGTCATATCATCTACGACAAAATGACCGAAAAATACCCGGATTTCGTCGACAAATTACATAAACACGGGCTTATATATACTCGTGTCTTAGGCGAAGAAGACGACCCGTCGTCCCCAATCGGCCGTGGCTGGAAATCGACATTCTTGACCAAGGACAAGACTCTGGCTGAAGAAAGGTTCATACTTGTCTGCAAAAAAAGAAAAATAATAATAATAAAATACCAACCTTTTACAATTTTAATTTCTGAAAAAACTTGTGTCGTTTAATTAACAGGGCTGCTGAATTGAACATGAAGCTGGAGTGGACAGAAGACGGAGCGAAAACGATAATGGGGCCAATCCCAGCTATAAAGAACGATGAAACGAGGAAGAGAAAGATATGGTTCAATAGTATGGTGGCTGCTTATACTGGCTGGGAAGATAAACGGAACGATCCTAAAAAGGCGGTGACTTTTGGAGATGGGAATGTTTTGCCGGATAATATAATGTACGATTGTTTGAAAATCTTGGAAGACGAGAGTGTAGCTATCCCGTGGCGGAAGGGTGATGTTTTGCTGATCGATAATTTGGCTGTTCTTCACTCGAGAAAACCGTTCACCCCTCCTCGGAGGATATTAGCTTCACTCTGCAAGTGAAAGAGAATTGTGTAGTGTAATATTTTCTTGATTTTGTTTTAAGAATTTAAGACAGTGTTTTGTACTTTGTTTGTGTATATTTTGGCATATCACATGAATGTAATAATAATAAAGGGTGCCTCTGTTATGAAGGAATGTGTATAGTTTACTAATGAATAGAGCAGATTTATGAAGAATTAATCGTACGGTAAATTACGGGCACCCCTAAGATGAGATCAAAATTACGAAAAAACCTCTATGAATCTTTGTAAGCATTCATCCTAATGGCGTCAAATTCAACAGAATTTTCTAGATTCCCTAGAATGTTTTCTGGTTTCTGATGCACCATAATCTATGTTTGCAAATCAAAGGACACATTTTATAATTATCTTGTTTCAGTATGTGAAACTGGAATGGGGTAAACGGTAGAAATTGGAGAATATTCAACAAAATTTAGAAGATTCAACTAAAATTGACTCCCCAATAATGGACGTGTAAGAAGATTCATAATTAAGGAAGAATATCATTATTACCCAAATATAAAAGATATTTTCGTAATTTACTTACCTCTTACATGGAATTTAAAAAATTTGAGTTGACTTTATTCAAAGAAATAAAAGATGGAAACAGAGGAGATAGAAAACAGAAACAGTCCCTCTTGAGTTGACCTTTTCTGGATATTGTCACAAGACAGAATTGTGTACTTACATATTTGGCAATAACATATGATGATATAATACTAATAATAAAGTGTACCTCAAGTTTTTTGAGTTATTTGTTCTTGGAAAGAAATATTCAGTACAAAAAATGAACAGAGCAATTTATGAAAGAATTATCTGCAAGAAAGGTGATCTATGTATAATTACGATATACGCTGCTATACACACAAAATACACGCAAAAAAAATGTGATATAAACGTTGCAAAAATTACTCTATCGCCCTTGAACGAGGCCGCTGAATACTTGGCTGTTCCCAGCAAGAGTCGCTTCCCATTCAACCGAAGATAACAGAATCTGCGAAAGCGATATCACTACTTGCTTCATATCTGGTCTTAAAATCGGATCATCGTCCACACATTGCTTCGCCAAAATAGCCATCTGGAAAAAGATATTATCTTATTTATAATCTAATCCAAAATTTAAATTTTGTTCGTTTTTTTTTTTTTTTTTTTTTTTGCGTACCTTGAAAAGACAATCGTGCGGGCAGAGATCCATGAGACTAGGGTCGATATGGTCTTTTAAGCTCGACATAGTCATGGAATCCGGTGAGTTCCTCAGTGCTGCCACCATCTGAAAACATTTAAAAAATATATATATATATATATATATAAATTATTTAAAATAATTGAAAGAAAAAAAATACATTTTATCTGATAAAAAAAATAAAAAATACGACTTACGATCGATACCAACGAACGCCTTTCAGCACTTCTAGTCATGGCCTCCTTTCCAGATACCATCTCGAAAAGTACCACACCGAATGCATAAATATCGCTTTTAATTGTCGCCAGCCCATCCCTCAAATATCTAAATAAAAAACCATAAATCGAAATCATTTAAATAAATAAAGAAAGAAATAGAAAAAAATTAATAAAGTGCATATATGATATATATATATCACTAATCACTTACTCCGGAGCTAAATAACCGTAAGTGCCAACAACTCTGGTGACTGATTCTTCTACTTCGTTAGCCATAAGGAGTTTCGCCAAACCAAAGTCCGATATCTAAAATAAATTTAAATAAAATCAGATGCAGTTAAAAACGAAAAAAAAAATTTATATAACTTGAGGCGGGATTAAATGAAATGCAAACCTTTGCTCTAAAGCTACCGTCGAGTAGAATATTGCTAGTTTTGATATCTCGATGCACGTAATGAGGTTTCGTGTGTTCGTGTATGTACTCTAATCCTCTAGCTGCATCTAGTGCTATTTGAACCCTCAATATCCATGATAGTGATGTATGACCTATCCGAAAATCAAGAATACATTTTCTTGTTTTAATTATTTTATCGTTAGCAATAAACAATTTCGACGAATTAAGGATAGGATGCTTAATTAATTACCTCTGTTATGAGGGTCGTGCAAGTGATTCTTGAGCGAACCCTTTTGAGCGTATTCGTATATGAGGAATAGGTCGTCGCCACTAGCTGCGTACCCGATCAATTCTACCTTTTGACCAATCAAAAAACACAAATTTTATAGTCAACCCTCCAATTCAAGAAAGTCAACCGACACGAAAAGCTGACGAAAATCAGTATTATATATAATTACCAGATTTGTGTGGTGAACTTTGCAAAGAACTTTCATCTCTTTCATGAATTCTTTCGTTTTTGTAGCCGTCATCTTTTTTATGGCAACTTCCTGGAATTTCAAGCGGAGACGACATTACATAAAAAAAAAAGTACTTAAAAAATTAAAAAATAAAAAAATCGGAAAAATCGAGATAGTTGTATGTATGTATGTATGTATGTATGTATGTATGTATGTATGTATGTATACCTGGTCTTGGAGGAGACCATAATATACAGAGCCATATGTTCCATGCCCCAAAAGATTAGAATCGGAAAACCCGTCAGTCGAAGAAAGAATCTCTTGGTACGTGAAAATTACGGGTTTCTCCACATCAAACACATCGGTTCCTATAACTGCATTGATAGTCGTAAACATACCAATATATTATTAGAATAAATTACATTGTCAACCAATTTATTCAAATTAGAAAAAATGCAATATGGACTTGTTAATCTTGACTTTTAGGCCATTAATTTACATCAAGTCAAAAAAGTCAAACCTGAAGGAATATTCATCTGGCGGTTACTAGATTCCCCGTTAGGGTGGTTGAAATCCCCAGATTTGCAGCATATGGACCTACCCGAAGCACAGCAGAAACTCGTATTTCGAAGAATCCGGAATTTGTGTGGAATCTTTCCGTTGGAATCTTTGGGTTGACTTTTTTGGGATCCACCGAAACATTTAGACGATCTCAACGAAATAAAGAGAAGCACCAACACAATAATGAGAACCAATCCAACCGCCAGACTTCCGATTATCCACCAATAAGGTACACGACTCTTTCCATTCACCTTATTCGCTGAAAAAACAAAACGAAAAAAAAAAAATTGTACTTGCGAATCAAGATTGAACTTTTGGATGACTTTTAATGATAAAAAAACCGACCGACGATGTTTCGAGTGGAAACTATTTTATCGATCGGATCAACAAAGACAGGGGGGTAATAAGTTATTTACTTCCATTCATAGAATCTTGAAATGAGTAATTGATTAGACTTTTTCGACCCATTAATCTTGAATTAATTATCGTACCTGCAGGCTTATCGATTGATGGAGATTGAACGGGAGTCGGGAGTGTAGCATTCTCTACCGGATAAGGGTCACCGGGAACTGAAACACGTGCAATAAATAATAATATATCAAAGTCGAAAACGGCAACAAAAATACAGAAAATTCAGCTAATACGCAACAACTCTTAGGCTGCGTTTGGATTGAAGGATTTGAAATCCAACATAACTGCCGAAACAATGAAACTAAAACGAGAGCTAACGATTTGAAACTCATTGTCAAATAACTCAATCCAACAAGCTCAACGGATTCATTACTACGGATTTGAAAACCCATCTCCCAAATCCTCCCATCCAAACGCACCCTTACAGAACGCGAATTACGCAGTTACAATTCCCACATTGTAGAAAATTCATAGCATTCGTAAGCACCAAGTAAAAGGAAGTACTAATGCAAACGAACTAATCATTATCGAACTACACACTTATAAAATTCCCGCATTGTCGAAAATTCATTGCATTCGAAAGCACCGAGTAAAAAAAATAACTACTAACGCAAACCAACTAATCAACCACACCAAATCCAGCTATAAAAAAAAAACTACCGAAAAACCAAACGACGAACGATAAGCATACCGGAATTCAACGGAATATAGTAGAGATCTCCGACGGTAACATTATCCGGATTCGCAATCCCGTTAACCGTCTCGATATGATCCATACTAACACCAAATCTACTAGCAAGAGACCCCAAGCTATCCCCATCTCTCAAAACATAGCTCATCAGATAATTCCACAGCCCACTCGAGCAACCGCACATCAGCCGCAACGAAACGACCGCCCCTTTCTTCGCCGCCCGGGTGAAATTCGACGGGAAATAAGCGAGCCCACCGTACGAATCGATCACCAAATCGTAAACGGAGCCGTTGTTCTCCCTCACTGTAAAAGTCGTGTTCGTGAGGTAGTAGTTCTCGAGCAGCCCACCAGAAGCGCAAGAGCAGTTCTTTCTGATGAAGACGTAATCTCGGCCGTTGCCTTCGATTGTGACGTCACCCGGCAGCACATCGAACATGCTCTGAATTACTGCTGGTGTTTGGTCGGAAGTGGGTTTGAAAGCTAGGAAAGAAGTGCACAATCGGGATTTGTCCGTACAGTTTAGCGGAGATGGGTATGCAATTGAGAACGGAATCAAAGCTTGGAAATGGAGGAGGAGCAGATAAAGAAGATGTACGGAGAAACCCATTTGCGGGAATTTAGTTTCTTATGAATTTCTGAGGAGAAAAATCGGATCTTTGAAATTGAATTTCAAGCAAAACAAAAAAAAAAAAAAAAACCCTATTATTTTGATGGAATTACACAGAGGAATTTTTTAATTTTTTTTTTAATTGAAGATGACTAAAGAATGGGGGATGGAGTGGTTACTGAGTGATAACTGCTGTGGGGGCAGTGGGGGTAAAAAGGGTAGAGAGAGAGAGAGACCGCCATTAACATGGAGGAAGCAGAGAGCTGTGAAACTGTCAATTTTTTAATTTTTTTATTTAAATTATATTTTAATATATTTCTTGTAATGCACAAGTTGCCTTGAGAGTGATGATAAAGATTTCTTTTACTTTTTGCTTGAAGTGGCATTTCAGCAAATATAACTAATTATTTAGTATTTGACTTAACAGTTAACAAACATACTCTGGTTTTTCTGGAGTCCATTTTCAGTAAGTTTGGATGAAACTGATTTAATAGTTCATTTATTCCAAGTTTTCTTTTTCATAATGAAATGATGATTATTATATTATTATTAAGATTTAAAGTGTAAATTATGACCACACTAAATTACGAAAAAAAAATCATGTTTTGATAATTACAATCACTCCATCAAATTCAACATAATATTCTAGATTCAGTGGAATGTTCTCTAGTTCGTACTCATTTTGTGCAAAAATGCAGTTTTAGATGCACCACAATCTGATATTTACAAGCGAAGTGACACATCTTATGATCATCTTGTTTCAAAATGTGGAGCTCGAATGAGGCAAAACGGATACAAACTGGAGAATATTTCACATAATCTAAAAGATTCCACTAAATTTCACATCGCAAAGATGAAAGTGTAAGAAAATTTATAGTTAAGAAAGATGGTTGTAATTACCAAACATAAATTATTTTTTAGTAATTTGACCTTACCTGGGATTTACTGTAATTTACCCAAATTTAAATCAATATCTCACTCAACAATTCATTTAATACATCCATTCAATACATTCATTAATATTCAATAAATTGAAGTGAACAACCATGTAACAAATTTATAGATGACTTGAATGCACAAGCCTATTCAAATTTATATATGATAAATAGAACTTTAACTCCCTGTATTTTGAACTTTATGTACATAAGACCCTTATACTTTCAAAATAAGCGCATATGATCCTATATATAATATAATTTGATTTTTATGCACATGACTTCCTTGTACTTTAATATAAGGGCATAATCCCCTTATTTTATTCTACTTGATGAATAATAATGCTCATTAAGAAGATGATTTTTTTAAGGTAAAATTATGTGCTTATATTAAAACTTAAAAGTATAAGGAGTTATGTGCACCAAATTACACCCGGTGATAAACACCGGGTGGGTCTTCTGCTGCCACGTGTTTCTTTTTTTATTTTTCTAAAACCCCTAAAGGTAAATCCTAACGGGGAATCTATTATAAAATAAAAAAAAGAGACACGTGGCAGCAGAAGACTCACCCGGTGTTTATCACCGGGTGTAGGGTTGAACAAATCTATATATGTACCCCCGGTCCTGGGTGGAGTTAATTTTGTAGTGCATTTAAATAATAAACCGCAACTTGCTGGATGAAAAAATAATTATTTTCCGAGGAAGGATATAATTATTTATGAGGGAATATATTTATATATTATTAATATAATACTTTAATGGAAACACTTAATTTAATTGGTTGGCACTTTGGCAACGAAACCTAGCTAGCTGGCTGAATGGTGGCTTTGGGGAAAAGGAAAGCACAATTTGCCAAGTGATGAACAGTTGGGATTGGGTCCCACCAATTTTGGCGCCCTTAATTGGATTCATTTAAAATATTAATTAAAAAAACAACCGCCTAAGAGAAGTACTTCTCTTCTTTTTACTGCAGTAAATAAATCATTCACTTTCAAGTGGAAGTAAGTAAATATCCATTAGAGTTGGGATCGAGTTGGTTTTTACCGAGCAAACAACTCATTACTGACCATATTTTCAGGTGATTAATTTTTTAATCGACTCATTAGGTCGGGACAAAAATTTTAAACTACTCATCTATAAAAGGTCGGTTGATGGTATCTAATATTATCAAAAGTCGGTTGACCGGTAATTATAAGAATTTACGGAATGTGCATATTTTGAATTAGTTTTAGTTTCAAAATTATATTATTTGTCGAATTTTTATTAACTATTTTGAACTAATTAATGACGACGATGCATGTCACCTGACAAAATGTGCATATTTTTATTCCAAATTTTGATTTTTTTTATGAACTAGGTGACGGAAATATCCATCAACCGGCTATTTCAGATCCAAATATTCAGTTGTCAACCATCAAACGGTCCTCAAAAATTGGGTCTGCAATAGTTTTCAAATTTGAGCAAAAATTAATTCGTCGGATGAATCAATTTTTAGGCCAGTTATCGACCGATTCCATAAATATTAATATTTAATTTTCATCCAAATATAGGCAAGGAAAATTATTTGAACTTTGATAATTACTTAATGGATAGCTTTTGAGAATGTATGGTAGTGAATAAAATAATTAAAGAAATATCGACAATGACAAAAGTATGAATCTATGATCTCATGATTTTTATATTGATTAATTTAAAATATTTTGTACACAGCAGCCCCTATCATTATCTTCTATTTAAATTTAAATCCTACAAAAACATAAATTCGTTCAATTAATTAATCCTAGTTTTATTTAATAACTAGTATAATTCTAGACTGATGTCCAGTAAAGCAAGTACAGATAGACACAATAAATAACTAATATACCGTCATTATTTAATTAATCTCTATAATTTAATGTAATGATGTTATTAGCAATTATTTGATGGAATTATAACATCAATTATTGATATTAAAAACAGTAAATTAATCGGGGTTCTCTTTCTTTTCATTGTTATTTACAGGCTGGAATTAGTGTACACTGAATGCAAAGACAGAAGCACCATTATTAGAATGTTGATCTGTTTATTAAAATTACCATAAATCGGATGAATCTGATCGAAATTCTTGTACTAGCAAAAATAACGTAAATAAAACAAATATTTCAAGTTGAAATTCTTCGAAAAAAGAAATTAGCACTCTTGAAAAACTAAAAAAAAATCTTTTTCGGAAGTGACGACAAATTAATTTTCATTATGTTCTAAAAAAATCAAGAAAGCTAGCGTAAAATAAACACTTATTTCAACGTTTTACTCACGATCATCGTATTCTACAATTTTAAAAACTTTTGCGAACACCACTCAACATAAACACAATATTTTATTTATATATTATCTAAACAAAGCTTAACATCTTAGAAACGGATGATTACAGTTTTGATCCCTATATTATACATCATTTTGATTTTGGTCCTTAATTTTTCCATCCAATTTCAATGGGAGATTGGAAAGTTAAAAAAAAACAGCTAACTGAGGACCAATTTCGTGGCAGGAAAAACAGTAAGGACCAAAAATAAAAATAATGTATAAAATAGGGACCAAAACTGTAATTATCCATCTTAGAAACATTTGTACGTTATTTAATTTCGGACACAAGCCCAAATATAATGTGCAATTATTTGGGCTTCATTATATGAACCCATTGGGCTGGGGGCAAGTTGATTTTAATCCACTGATAATTTAAAATGACGTCACCAATGACGTATGATAAAGTCAACGAAATTGGGCTCCGGTTAAACCCATTTTAGACGTGGAATTAATTGAAGGTATTTTTTTTCTTATAATAATAATAATAATAATAATAATAATAATAAATTTATTAACTTAAACGAACGAACTCGTCTTTTATTGGATGTCAAAGATTTAACTTTCATTTGCAGTTATTTTTTAAATTAATGTGGTGACTTCTTCCATACGAAGCATCTACAAATGAATACGGTAGGACTAACAAAATTCTATTAATTTAATAAAATATTAAATTATAGAACTAATAATTTAATATCTTTACATTCAGTATGGACCGAAAGAAATTATTATTTAACTAAAATAATTAATTTAACGAATACTAATTTATGGATATTTCTGTTATATTTCTATTAAATGATTAAATCTAGGAAAATGAAGTATAAAGAAGTCCAAAAAGTTGTCCAAAATAAAGGAGCACTAGCCGCAAACGAACTCCTACTTGACATGCAATAAGTCATTTAAATACACAAAAAATCCACGAGGAATAACTTTTTAATTAATTGATTAATTTATTTATTTTGAGACCTAACTTTGAGTCATGATTGGGGGGAATGTAGGGAACTAACTTATTTTTCAATTATTATTTAATACATTTATTTTCTTAAAATATATGTTTTTTGTGGGTAGTTGAGATCTAAAGGAATTGAATTATAATATCTTGAAGCATTATATTCAATTTTACCTAAATGGGAATTCAATTTCCATTCCCTTTTCCATGATGTATAGATTAAATTTTCCTCGTTTTCCAAAGGAAATTGGACCCCATGAAATCCATTATTATATTCAATTCAATATTTTAAGTCATATATTTATTTGTATTTTAATTAATCAATTGGAGTTCCACTTGTTTTAATTATACTAACATTCTTGCCATAATGGGGACATGGGCCATTTTCATTAGGATGTAGAGATATGGTGAATAATTTTTTGTATTAATTAATTAGTGTATGTTTCCTTAATTTAAGGTTCTCGCCCGAGGGTCGTTTTTATGCTACACCCAATGAAGTCGATAGTACTGAATGAATTTTTACTATTGATCTATACACACTAATGTTGATGTGTATACGTTTGAGTGCTGAGAAATTGTAAAGATATACCTGATGTATTTCACTCGGTATAGCATATATAAACTTGGTTAAGTATGCATGAAACCCTAATAAAAATAAAGTTGCTGACTTTCTCAAACTTGGAGTAATTAGATGCTACATCTAGTTATTTACACTTGATGGATTTGAGCCGCAGATCTACACATAATTACATACACACCAACGTTTATATATATACGGTTAGTTGATAATTATTTAATCAGATTTACGGTTAATATTCACCCGATATAAACAATCAAGTGTAACATGCAAGTGTCATACCAACTTGTCTATGATACATGATCAAGTTCAAATTTGCGTCTCTCCCACACATAAAGAATAGTGCAAATAAATAAGGTAAAGTGGGAATGCAACTCAATTTATCATGAAGTGATAGTGATGGAAGCAATCAGTTAACCGAATTTTGATAACAAAATATCATAGAAAGGGAATCAAAATCAATACCTTTTGGTGCATATATATATATATATATATATATATATATATATATATATATATATATATATATATATATATATATATATATATATATATATATATATATATATATATATATATAAAAGTTTGAATTTTAATTATTCTAATTTGAAATGTTTGTTAGTTATTTTTTAGTCCAAACTTAAATGTTTCATCTTTTTGGGTAATGTTGATAAAAGTACAATAATTTCCCATTAAAAGCATTATTTAAGTCTAAAAACTAACTTATATTAAACATTTTATTTTTTTAATATATATATATATCTTGAAAATTGAATTGATTCCATAGTGCTAAAAATACCACTACACTAAAAAGAAAAATTCAACCAACTAACCGGAGTTAAATGATTATAAGATGAGGTTGGAATATATATATAAAAAATATAATGCGATAAGATTGGCGACTTTAAGTCTTTTTTATATAGTGCGTTATGTCTAACTTCCCAATTTGTGAGACCCCAAAAAGCGCGCATCATTTGAAACACGACTCTCTCTACCTCTCAAATTGCACTTTTGATTTGACACCCATATCACGAGTTGCCCCCCCACCCCCCACCCACCAATTTCATGCAATCACAGCCGTCAGATCATTGTTCAACGGCTGAGATTCGCTCGGACATTTTTATTGCCATTTTGGACTGTAAAGCTAAGATGCGATTATGATGTGATGTCAGATGCCTAATGTCGCGCTTCAACTAGCGCGTGGGCGCGTGTTAGAGTCGCTTAAGTAATAGTTGTTAATATACTTTACACCCCTAAAAGTATACCAAATATAACATTTACCCCTTAAAGTATAATTTGTTACATTTATTCCCTTCAAGTAGCAGTTAAATTGTACTTTTAAATTTAGGGTCTATTAGATATAACCCCCTTAAACATTCAAATAATAGGGGTAGACCCAAATTTATATTTGCCATTTTGATAACAGTCCAAACTTTTCCTAATTACATAATTACCCTCAATCAAATCCCACAAAACTCGTTACTTTACCTTTTGAAATAAAATCAAATCCCTTCATATTTTCCCGTTAAATCACCATCATCCCAAACCCCACTATCGAATAAACTGCAAAACCTCCCAGAACAATTTTCCGGTACGACCGATTGAAAGGGGAAAACGTCTGCACTGCCGTGAAACGACGATTTTCGTGCACTCCGAGCAAGCTGCCGTAGGTACGTCGTCGTCACTCGCTGAATCACTATCATCCATCGATTTGTTGATATGTTTTGGCTAAATCGACTATCACGTTTGTGTATTTACAGATCTGTTATAATCGCATACCGCATTCGAGCACTAAATCAGTGATATTGCAACAATTGATGGGCAGGACATCACCAGAAGTGATATCGTTGTTGGCCGTCGCCGTCACCGTCGCCGTCGCCGTCACTGCTCCAATCTAGGGTTACTCAAATATAGGATTACTCAAATCTAGGGTTTTGATAATTCTTCGGCCCATAGTTGATTAACGAGATGCATAGTCGAATTACATATGTATTAATATACTATCCCATATCATTTAATAGACTATCCCACTGGCATAATTTTACTATGGATCTCGTTAATCGACTATGGGCCGAAGAATCATCAAAACCCTAGATTTGAGAAGTGACGGCGACGGATTTGTGTTTTAAAATTAATAGACTATCTCATATCTTTTAATAGACTATCCCATGTATCTAATTCGACTATGTGTTTAGTTAATTGACTATTGGAAAAATAATAATATATATGGAAACTGAATAATATGTTTGTTTGAAATACTAATCAATTAGGGTAATTTTTCTTATTATATGAAAACGATTAGGGTAAATAATGATATATATGAAAAAATAATAATATATATGGAAACTGAATAATATGTTTGTTTGAAATACTAATCAATCAGGGTAATTTTCCTTATATCATGTATTAGACTATCTTATTCATCTAATTCGACTATGGATCTCGTTAATCGACTATGGATCCCGTATTATTCAACCACATAGTATATTAATAATTTCAATATAGTACATTGATCTGCTATGATAGTATATTACGGTTATAGTAGTGATATGAATTGTGTTACAAACAATATACAACTGAAATGACAAGAACATTGAGAACAACACCAACGTAAAGTATTCCAACATAACCAATAAAATAGTACATTAATAATCTCATAATTTCAATCTAGAATTTTGATAAAATACATAAAACACATCATAACACAATCAAACCAATATGTCGAGTTAAAAAACTCTAGTACATTAATAATCTCATAATAGTATAATAACATGATAATGGTAGTATCATACGGTATTCATAATAGTATACTACTGTATTACAACGGTTTAAAACTTAACCGAAGTTACCGAGCCATTACATCGTAAACACCTCTTTATACCAACCAACCCACCAAATCTCAACAAAATCCTTACGAAATTCGCCATCGAAAAAACCTAAAATCATGAAACAAAATTAAAAATGCAGAATACTAAAAAATGATTAAATAGACTGCAAATACATTTGAATGACAATACATTAATATCATCAAAAATAAACTTAAAATGCAAAATCCATACGCTAATTTAAAAAAGACTACAAACTATATTTTAATGTACTACCCAACACACTTAAATCGGCTGTTATAAACAAATAAACCAACTATCGATCGGGATCAAAAACATGAACTCGACCATAGCGGACAATTATTCCGATTATTGCATAAACCAACTACGAAGCTCGTATAAAACAACTCTGGTCTGATCTGCGTGAACCATCCTCTTCTAACTCTGTCAATCCTCTTCCAAACAAACATCATCCGCCAAAAATAACGATGTATATATGACGACGTAATTTTGTTAAAAAACGTTCTACTTCATAGAATCAAGTATCAACACAACTCTTAAAATTTCTAACCACCGTAATCGACAATCCTAGACATTGAGCGAAAAATAAAAACAAATAACGCATTCATACCCGGTTAACAACGTCCAACAAAGAACGCTCAAATTCGATCATATTTCAACGACGGTGCAAAAATCTTCAAAGACGATAAAGAACCGCTGGAACGCTGAAGAGAACCTTCGTAAAATATTGTACACGATTTGATATAACGGCCAATGATCTCACGTAATTTTATTCCGTGATTTTAGGCAACGTATCAGCAAATTTCAAATCACGTAGTAAAGGAAATAAATGCCGTTTAAAAATAAAACAGAGGTATTAAAGGAAAATTATATAATATATTTTGCCAAGTTGGCAAAATTGGATCTATCTCAAAAAGGAGAAAAAAAATTGGATCCACCTCATTAGAAAATATGAACAAGGGGTTATCCCTAATAAACCCTTAAATTTAATATCTCAAAATATTCTCCTTTGTTGAAAGGACTAACTAAAAAGGATAATTATATAATATTATTTAAAATATCTATTAAAACATGCAATATTTATAATTTTAAAATGTTATATATCTGAATTGCTTTGGGTACATAACTAATTGTTGTAGGATCAATTAATCAAATAAGTTCGTATCGATGAATTTTAAGATATCAATACATAATTAATTGTGATCTTAGATATTTTAATTCGTTTTAGTTCATTAATTTGTTAAAATATATTTTCATGCATCATTATACAATATATATTATATTATATTTGTTTCTAAAAAAATAATTTTAGTTACTTTTCAATATCATATGATCCAACAATTTCATGATTTTTCATTGATAAGAGAACTCGAATCAACTAAAAATGCAGGGATAAACTCTGTTTCTTAATGCTCATTATTCAAGCTCGATTCGACTAATATAATCTAACCAAAGCCAACTATGTCAACTAAAACTCAATAAAATTCAAATAAACTTGAACAATTAATTGTCTGCCTATACATTGATGCATCAAAATTGTATATTTATTCTACTATTTTCTTATTTGCAAACAAAAATATTGAAATTTGCCTTTTTATTTTGCAATAAAATCGACATAAATGCAATCGTACACATCAAATGTTTTATTTATTTATTATTATTATTACAAATCAAATGTTTTCAAGAATCACATAAATACTATCATGGTCAAAATATTTGTTGACCAAAATTTCATTGCCTCGGCAATGTTTTCTTGGCTTGGTTACATTCTTCAGTCTCACACTTATTCATACAATCATCAGCTTTGTCAACATCTGCATTATCCAAAACATCAATTTCGTTAAAAAAAATCATAAATTTCGGAATTGAAATCGACGAGATTTTACAAAAATATCCCTTTTTAACCACCCATTATATGATAGATAATAACATTAATATAATAAATGCAATTTTCAAGTTAGAAATCGATTTTTCTTTTGGAAAATCCGGAAATCGAAAGTTTCAGAATTCAAAAACGAAAAATGTAATTCTTATGGACTAAACCTGCCGAAAATGAAATTTCTTGGATAATTAATTATCCGGGTAAAGTATATATATTAAAAAAAAAAATAGAATAAAATAAAATACATACCGCTAACAAATCGAGAGCACCGATTAATTGCACAATTAAATTTGCAAGGATCATCGACATTCTTAAGTTCGACCTTTCTGCACTTGAATAGGCATGTTATGAAGCATGTACCCGTTTGCCCAGCATTAAAGCAATTTGCCAGACAATCACCATAGCAACTCGCCGTTGCTTGCCCTGCGCACAATAGCACCAACACCGTTATAACAGTTATCGCTCTAACACTTTTGCCCTGATCCATGGCTAATTGTTAATCTCAATTATTTAATCTGTTAATTACTCCCTAATTACTCTAGTTTGTGATTAATTCGGTGGAAATTCGTACTTATATATAGTAATTTTTTCCTAGGAAATATCGGATTGAGATTTCGAATTTGTGTAATCGTAATCCGTGTTGGTTTACTATTGTAGTTAATAATTTGACTGAATTGTTATTTAAACAATTAGATTTATAGTGATTAATATCAATCTGTAAAGTTGTAATGATATTATGTACATATTTTTTGGGTCAATATTATCTAATGACGTTACTTTATAATTTATTTTCCATGTTGAAATCCGATTTTAGTAACTCCGATTTACTCAATGTGAAAAATAATATTGATAAGAGAACTCGAATCAACTAAAAATGAACTGAATAAACTATGTTTTGTAGTGCTCATTGTTCGAGCTCGATTCGACTAATAATATAACCAAAGTCAACCATGTCGACTAAAACTCAATAAAATTCAAATAAATTTGAACAATTAATTGTCAATGCCCATACATCGATCCAATAATTATTAGATCGTAATGTTATTTATTCTACCAATATAAAATTTTAAATATTGGATTGAATTTTCAATTGATATTTTCGATAAAATACTTAAATTAATTTTCAACTATTTCATCCAATGAAATTAGAAATATATTAAGATTTCATTATATCTTAAATTTTAAAATACAAAATGGTTGATGTTGATGGGATAAGTGTTACAAATAATACTTTAAGGGGTTAAACGTTATATAGATTTTACTTTAGGGGTACAAAATAAATTTAACCAAATAATTAAGGGTAAATTACACCTACACCCTCGAGGTATACTAAAATAACTTTAAGGTCCCTGTGGTATTGGTAATAACAGTCACACCCCTGAAACAATTACCGGAGTCAAGATTTCATGTTTTATGGACCGATATGCTCTATATTTATTTCCCGCGGGACCGTTAATGGTACTATAGACGCAAATTTATAAATCTCATATAAAATAATAAGAATTTAAGTAACTCTATGTTGTCTCCACCACAACAGAAAACTAATAGTCCGTTAGAACGCTAAAGGAATGACTTATCTAATGCATTATTCTGTTATGGTTTCTAACAACATTTCAGGGGTAGTTGTCATTATTGATACTACAGTGGTCTCTTACAGTATTTTAACATACTTAAGAGGTGTAAGTATAATTTACCCAATAATTAATAATGAAGTCAAATTTCAATTTAGAAATAAATATATAAATAATCACACTACGTACACTCCACGCGTGACTAGTGCGAGTGGTGGAACGCACTTGCAGAGAGACAATGCGCTGCACCTGCACAGTACGTAATAATAATAGCGCCGACTTGAGGGCTATGGCTAGTTAAATGTCGAGCATGTTTGATGGTCGGGAGTCTAAAAGAGTAAAAAGTGCAAAACAAGACTCACTCTGCCACGCGCTTAGCGTGTGGGATTCCTGCACACGTGGCGATCAATAGGACAAGGGTCTCTCACATGCTTGAGGTGGCGTCTCTCAGTATCCAAGCTGTAGCATGCCAGCCGAGCCGAGCTAGGCTTACGTCATCATCCTATTGCCTTCATTATTGAACGCTGAAACCCTACTAATTAATTAATATACTAATTAAGTTTTGTATTTAAGTTTCTAAAAATATATTAACTACTGTAATATGAATTTGAATTTGGCATCTATGAATATTACAATTGAGGAAATGTATTCATGATTAAATGCAAATGACAAGTCATTTTCGGTCAATGAATTAAAATATATCGAAATCTTTGACTTAAAATACCATCCACACGTGCTTATCTTTGCATGATTTTCCAATGGATAATGACTTGAATTTCTTAATAAAAACGATATGTATAGCCTTGAAATTATATATATTGATTAATTTTCAAATTAGAAAACCAAATTAAGTTAATTAATCTTGTATTAGGCAGAATTTGGAGTGCAAGTTAAGATGCTTGACTCTAAGGGAACAACAAAACAAACCTACTAATTGAATTTAAAGAATTGTATTTAATTTGTAGGTTGCCTCAATTTAATAAATGTTATTGAAAAATAGTACAATTATTAAGAAAATACACCATATATATGTATCTTGAAAATACACCATAGCTTTTAAACCATAAAATACGCACCACAAGGGACGGTCCAGTGGTTGGAGCAAGTGAACTCATGTCAATCGACCCAAATTCGAATCCTCTTACCACTGGTCGCTCGGTCGAGTTTGTTGCACATGATTAGCTAGTGTAATTTATGTATCTCGAATTATTTGCAAGCATATTCTACGTACCCAATGCACATATATGGTTATATGGTTGACTGTGAGTTTACTTGTCACACATGGTTAGCCTAGTGCGGTTTACGTTTCTCGTATCATTTACAAGCTAATTATTATACAAGAGTGAAGGTTTACTCAATGCACTTATATGATTGACTGCAAGTTTATTCAATGCACCTGTATGATTTTGCTGCAGATTCTTTTATTAAAAAAAAAAAAAACTATAAAATTAAGTAATTGGGTGAAGCTAATTTCTTTGGGTTTCAATGTAGAATAATTAAAAAAAACGTTGGTAAGATTAATTGACTTCTACTATTTAAATATAATCTCAATTCATTTTATAGCTAACATTGGAAAATATTTGTGGTATATATTGAAACCATATAACCGACCCAAATATATTATTAATTTTTTATGTTGTTATCCATTTTTTCTTCCTTTGACAATTCAATAACGGAGAAAAATGCTAAAAAAAATCGTGGACTATTTTGCACGCCGTTGGATCAAACGAATAACGACCGTCCATTTTTTGACCCATTTTCCTCTTTCATGATCTTGGGCGGCAAAATAAAAGCCCATCAACAGCAGACAAGATCATGGGATCTGCATGTTTTTATTGCTCCTGCAAATATATATTTATGGATCATGCAATTAATTAATTAATTAATTAATTAATTAATCCTATTTCTTTAATTTCTCTCTCTTGTTTTTGTACCATACCAATTGCCATACTCATTAATAGCAGTTGGTTTACAATTTTTGACAGGCGAGAACCATGATTAATTTAAAAGGGTTTGTTTAATTTCATGATTAAAAGCTAATCACACTTTATAAAGTCCAAATACATATTTATTAATATAAATACTTTTTTAATTTTTTTTTAATTAAATCAAAAGGTGCTCTAAAACGAAGTAAAGGGGCATGTTTTCTGGGGCAGTGTCCCAAATTCTGAACCCCTTTGCGTCATTGTTTAATTTGGTTTTTAGCGTTGTTTACACTTTTTTTCTCTCTTTCTTAATTCACAAGTGAGAGAAATGTAGAGAGAGAAATGGTAGAGAGAGAAACACGCTTTTTGCTTGTGGAACCGAACAACAACGTTATTATATAGTAATTTTAAGGGGTTGCGTGCGTTTTGTTCTAATTCCGTTTCTTGTTTTAGGGCTACTTTGAGTGAAAAGAATCTTACTTTTTATTTATTTTTTTAATTCTCTCTCTCTCTATCTCTGTGTTTACTTTCCACTCAGACACAGACCAAGTTCTTGTTTCTTTGTTCATCATCATCACACATACGGCTTAGAAAGATTAAACAAAGTATTTTAGAAAAAGCAAAAGAGGAGAGAGAAAGTATAGTAGTACGTGTATTTATCATAGAGAGAGAGAGAGAGAGAGAGAGAGAGAGAGAGAGGGAGCTATTATGCCTATGAATGACAAAAAAAACAACCCACCACACTCAATCTGAGCGTGCCTAAAAACAAAGCCATAAAAGCAAGATTTGCAATCCACAAGCAATAAATAATCTCTCTCTCTCGCATTTCACTCCCTTGTTTTAATTCCTCCCTTTTCCTGGTTTTGAGTTTCTCTCTCTCTCTCTCACTTCTTGCAAGAACAAGAAAAGATTCGATTTTTATTTATTAATCTGCCTGCTAATGCGTAAAAATGCGGTCTTTCTCCATGATTCTCAGCTTTGGCTAACCATTTCCATGTAAATCTTCTCTCCCATATAATATATAGCTACAAATCACTGATAAAAATTCAATCTTTAAGGTAATAATACTCTCTCTCTCTCTTGTTCTTGCAGAAACAGCTTTCTGTTTTATCACTCTTTTCTCAGCTGAATCTTGAAACAACGCACATATATACATAAATAATCTACTGTGAGTGAAGAAAGAAAAAAAATGGAGGGTTACACAAGAAAAGAAGATGGAAGTCCACAGCTGCTGGATTTGATTCCTAGAGAGAGAGAGTGGGTTGCCAAAAGGGCAGCAGATGAAAAAAGCCATGGCCTTTCAGGAGAGAGAAAGCTCGAGCTGAGCCTTGGTCCACCAACTGGTGACTGGACCATCGTCACAGACGATAAAAACAACAAACCTTCTTCCCAAAATGCCCCCCTTGAATCTCTACACTACTCCTTTGGCTACTTTCAAACCCCAGGTGCCTTGAAACCATCTCTTCCATGGCAGCAGCAGCAGATGAAAGCTCCTTCCTTTCTCCACCTTCAGTCTGTCATGAATGAACCGTCACAGCCATGTAACAATAGGGTGGAGCAGGGTGCAGCAGCAGATCAAAAGAAGGGATTTTCAGCAGCTCCTGCAAATATTAATACAGCTGTACCCAACAGTCAGAAAAGGTGGCCTCAGCTTTTTGCATTTGTTTTTGTTTTTTTTTAAACTATTTTTCATTCGTGAAAAGAATTAAATAAATATTCCATCAATTTAATTACTATCTTGGCTAATAATTACATGGCTGTATTGTATAGTGTAGCTTTTCTTGGCAATTTACTTATCCTCATCATGTTCTTGTTTACTGTAATAATTTTATATGCAAATCTTGCTTTATATGTATATATATATATATATATATATATATATATATATATATATATATATATATATATATATATATATATATATATATATATATATATATATAACTTGTCATAGTTAGGGTTTGATTAGTCAAGAAAGCTAAGAACTAACTTGTTGTAATTTTTGTAATAAAAAAAACAGGACTGCACCTTCTCCGGTGGTGGGGTGGCCTCCAATTCGTTCGTTCCGAAAGAATCTTGCGAGTGGGAATTCCTCCAAGTTGTCGTCCGAATCACCGGATGCGGACCCGGGCAAAGATTCCGGGTCGAAACCCGCGGAGAACGGGTCGAGTAGACCGTTTGTGAAGATCAACATGGATGGGATTCCGATCGGAAGAAAAATTGATCTAAAAGCGTACCACAGTTACGAGAAGCTATCGTACGCGGTCGATGAGCTCTTCCGAGACCTTCTTGCTGGTTAAAATTATAATTCCCTAATTCCAACGTTTGAGAAATTATTAATTATTCGAAAAAAAAATACTAGAATGTTGTGTATAATGTTCTTGATTCTTGTTTGTTTGTTTTGATTGGTGTTTGTGCATGTAGCGCAAAGTGAATCTTGTGTCGGTGAAACGAAAGACAGAGAAAATGGAGGGAAAGGGATCGGAGGATTGTTGGATGGAAGTGGGGAATATACCCTTGTTTACGAGGATAACGAAGGTGACAGAATGCTTGTTGGAGATGTACCTTGGCAGTAAGCATCTTTAATTAATTATCGAAAAACATATAAAAGGATTCCTTTTTATTTTAATTTATATATTGGTCTCTTGTGTTTTGGCTCTTATATGCACATGAAAATTCTCTGTCTTGGTTGAATAATCGATACACAAATGTACGATCATATATACTAGTTATTCTTGTTGATTGTCCACGAAATTTTTGCGAATGCTCGTATATTTGCATGTTTTCGACTAAATTGGAATTTTTTTTTAAATATATATTTATTTCGATTTTGTCGTGTTTTTTGCAGCATGTTTGTCTCGACAGTGAAGAGGCTTCGTGTGTTGAAAAGTTCAGAACTCCCTAAACTGTCTCGTGAGTTCGGGACTTTGCTTCCTTTTTAATAATGCTCAACTTTTTTTCCATTGTCAATTAATTTCTTTTTTGTTGCTAACGGATTAAATTTTGGATTTTGATGTTCTTTGTTGCAGGTGGAAGTAAACTGGCCGGGAAGCTCTGTTCTTGAGTCGACACTTGATTTGTGAGATAGCCGGTAACAATGGGGACTATTATTTTGTGTTTATTATCGGTACTTATATATTTAAGAGGAAATGACAAGGGTCTATTGTAACTTGATTAAACTATTACCCTTTGCTTGTGTTCGGGAGTATATGTTTTATTTATATGTTGTTGATCATTTTAGCCGTTTTCTGGTACTAGTTAGAAATGGTACTGCAATGTAAAGCTGCGCGCTGTTGTATAATCCGTTTGGAAGAATGAGTGGTAAATGGTTTTGTCATCACCTAATTAAAACACATGACTATAAGCCTAAGAAAATGAAATTACTGCCGAATAAATTAATAACAACATGGTAAATGCACTCTTTATTAGTGTATAATCCGTTTGGAAGAATGAGTGGTAAATGGTTTTGTCATCACCTAATTAAAACACATGACTAAAAGCCTAAGAAAATGAAATTACTGTCAAATATATCAATAAGTAAGTAAATGCACTCTTTATTAGTAAGTTGCACAAAAACACATCTAGTTTGTTTTGATACATTTCTTTGTTAGAGTCTCGCATGGACAAGTGCAGAACTACTTTGCTTTGACGACAAATACTAAACTACTTTGCTTGGATGACAAATACTAAACATTTTTTTCAACTTATATTACGTTGGATTCCTCGGCCCTATGATGCCTCGGCCCGACGCCGGTCTTCCTCTAGCCCGACGCCGGTCTTCCTCAGCCCGACGCCGGTCTTCCTCGGAAGACGGTAAGTTGTGTCAAGTCGGTTTACTCGTATTTATACTACTCCATCTTTAATGAATAATGGTGATTGATTTAATCATATAGTTATTGGTGCCGGTCTTCCTCAGCCCGACGACGGTCTTCCTCGGAAGACGGTAAGTTGTGTCAAGTCGGTTTACTCGTATTTATACTACTCCATCATTATGAATAATGGTGATTGATTTAATCATATAGTTATTGGTGGCTCTCTACATCATTCCATAATTCTAGGTACATTCTAGAGTATTTTTTTTGGATAAATTCCACTTTCCCCATTTTACTTTGGTTCGGTATTACTTTACCCATTCTACTCCCGATGACATCGATTCCCCCATGCACTTGAAAATTTCTATCAATGTGGCTCTTACTGTTAATTGTCGGACATTTGACCTTAACAACGTTCGGTCTAAACTCTGAAATTACAAAAACATGACCCCTCTCAGTTTAGATAATTATTAAAAAAATAAAAAATATTAATAAAAAATTGAAGAGAACGAGAAAACATAGTCCACGAAGGCAGCCATAATTTTTTTTCATTTTTTTTGAAATAATACTTTTCCAACTGAACAAAACATTGCATGAGAAATGATTGTCAAAGAACTCATAGAGAAAGGTAAAGCAACACCAAGTACTTGCATCACAGGGGCAAATGAGTAATCTTCTCGTTCTCTCGCCATTCTTCGATGGCAGTGAAACTTAACCTGCCCGAGTTGCCGGCAAACTTTCCTTCGTAGACCTTGATGGAAGTGAACGTGGTCGCCTCCTTAATTAGTTGTTGACTTCATTGACCACTTCATTATTAGTCGGTAACTATAACTAGTAACTTGACCCGTACGACTCACAGGCTATTGAAATACAACAATTATAAATATTGCACGTGCAATTATAAATAATGGGAGATGTGAATAGAGACATATAACCTGTAATATTGAAAATGGAGAGGAAAGCAAAAAACACAGACGAAAAATAAAAGGAAAAAAAACTTGTCTCAGAATTTGTTTGAAGTCATTAAATAAAAATAGTATCTATATAATTATTCCAACTTGCGACGCTTAGAAGAACTGGACTCCTCGTCACGATTAGCATCTTCACTCCATTTCAATTGAAAGCGGACACGGTTTTTACTCTTCGGCAATAATGCACATTCCGACAATAGTACAGGTTCCCATTGTTGATTATCCGCATCGAAGCTTTCGATCCTTACTTCCTCCAAATCTTCTTTCCTTGTAAATTCCCATCTCTTCATAGTTAGGAAGTTGCACAAAAACTCGGTGAGGTGCTTTTGATCCCTTTCGATGTGAGACTCTAGCACGTACGAGTGCTGAACTATGTTCCTCGGACGAAAAATACTGAACATACAGTCTAGAAAAGTTGTAAACGGAGACGGATGAACCATATTTAATCCCAATTCTTCCACATCAACACCATCAATATTATCAATAACCTCTCGTTTGATGTTGAGAATGTTTGGCATGGGATCTAAAAAAACAGTGAGATAAATTTGAGATTGACTGAACGCATGGAGAAGTACACTTAGCTCGAGGAACCAGTTTGATTCTGGGTGACGACACCGAAAGCCCAAAACCGATCTGCACTGCCTCGACATTGGCGTAGTAAAACTGATGGATGGGATACTATTGTACCCTAGACATTTAAAATGCAATATTTTCGGGGCATGCATACGTAGATTTATATCTTCCAATCCAGAACCGGTAATATCGAAGCTTTCAAGGAGTGGGAATTCGTAACATGAAGAAAAGTCGAACGAGTCGGTGGAGTATATCACGAACTTTAGAGACAGTTCCTTGAGATAAGTAAAATTATGGCCGTGAAATCGAAATCGAGTACTGCTGCCATGAATGTGGATTGTTTCAATAGTGGAGACCGACAGGATGTCAATGCCGCAGAATTCGTCTTTGAATTGTTTGTTAATGAAAGTGAAGTGCTTGAGATGTTTGAGGAATACGTCGATGTTCGTTAAATGCAAGCCTTTACACTCTTCGAGATGAATACTTGTGATCAAAGGGCAGGTCGAGAATATCTTATTGATAGTATGTTGGTCGGTGAACTCGACGTTGCGTAGACAAATTACTTCGAGACGATGAAAGTGTACGATGCGGTCGTATTGGGGGAACTTGCATCGAACGAGACGTAAACTGGTGAGAGATTCGGCTTGAAAGAAAACGGAGGGGAGATGAAAGTAGGACGACGACGACGACGAAGGTTGTTCGGGTTCGGGTGCATGGAGATCAATAGAAAGAAAAAAGTCCTTGACACCGATTGACTTGAGCATTGGGATCCAGTTTTCGAGAAGGGAAGCGGAATCGGAACTATTTAAATCGAGGTGAAACTCCTCTATACGATGATGATTGTCTTTGCTGAGGTGTGACTGTACAGCGTTGATGAATAATCTGGTGCGGTGAGGCCCACTGAATAAGGATGATCCCTCACTGTAAGAAATTGTTAGCCTGTTTTGCCAAAGAAAACGCCATGATTTGGACAAGACACAAGTTTGAGCTGCATCCTTTTTGGGCATGAAATATAGTATGTTGTACAGTATTTCTTCTGGAAGATTCGATATCCTGTCTTCTTCTTCAACTCTTTCATCCATCGCCTAATTAAAACCCTAGTCATGAAAATTTCAACTATTTATTTGAAAAAAATAAAACAAGTTAACCGCAAGTTTATAATTATTTATAGGGTAACATACAATAAGCTAGATGGTCAAATTACGAAAAAAATCCCTCGTATTTGGATAATTACAAAAAAAAAAAAAAAAAAAAACTATAAATCTTTCTTACACTACCACCACTGTGGAGTCAAATTTAGTGAAATCTTCAAAATTATATGAAATATTCTCAAGTTTGTACTCGTTTTATCTCGTTTTATCTCATATCCCATTCGAGCCCTACCCATATCTCATTCAAGCTCTACGTTTTGAAGCATATAATCATTAAATGTGTTTTTTGGGTTGTAAATATTAGATTGTGGTACATCAAAATCTGCATTTTTGCACAAAACGAGTACAAACTAGAGATCGTTCCATGAAATCTAGAAGATTATGTTGAATTTAATAACATACAAATGAATTATTGGGATCTACATGCATACGGCTGAACTAGAGAAAATTTTTCTATCGTGCAAATTTTATGAATAATAAATTCATCAATGAGACATAATCTATTAGCATGCTTAAATAAATTCAAATAAAACATGCAAAATCAAGTAATCAAGTAATTAAATAAATTAATCCTACTAATTAATGAGATTTGATTACATACCCGTTGAACATGCAAATTTTATGAACTATTCAATAAGCCATAATCTATTAATATGCTTTAGATCATGTGTTTAAATAAATTCAAATAAAACATGCGAATCAAGTTAAATTAATCCTATTATTTGATTACATACCTAGGTTCTCTATTAATTAACGAGATTTAATTACATACCCAACTCTTTAGATCGCAAACGAGATTTGATTACCCAAGCTCTTTAATCGCTGTCAAAAGTATCAAAAGTAATTTAAAAGAAGAGAAAAGTGAAGAATAACGTGAGAGTAGACGTGAGATTATGAAAATCAGGCGACGTCCTCTATTTATAAGCTTTATAAATCCTTCTACAAGTCTAATTTTAATTTCCAATTAAAATTAAATACCTCGATTCTTATCTTAGGAAGGAGAGACCCATCTAATTAACTATCCTTTTATAACTCTTTCTTTTATTTTTAATATCTCTCAAATCGTAACTCGAAACTTATAACAAATATATTTTCGTGACGATCATAATTTTCATTATTTTTTCAAATAATAATGCGAATTTTAGATAATTGATTTTTAATGAGAATTAATTAATTAATGATAATGGTTGAGAAATTGACTCTTTGAGGATGAATTTTATTTATCTAGCTTCTATAATTGTTAACACTAACTATGATATTTATTATTTTCAGATAAATAATTTTTAAAGCATTAGAGAGAGAGAGAGAGAGAGAGAGAGAGAGAGAGAGAGGGGGGGGGGGGGGGGGGGGGGAAACAGCAAGTCTGTATTCATAATTTGAGAAAGAAATATTAGAATATTTCTGAAATATTTAATTATAAATGGGCTGAAATTAATAATAATTGGATCATGGGCTAGCATCTCAATCGGGCCAATTAATCAAAATTACTGAAGCCCATGTAAATTATTTCAAGCGGCCCGGTTGGCCAAAGACGATGTCGTTTTGTTAATTTCAAATTCTCCACAAACAGGTGCATGCATGCATGGCTTTATTATTATCAATCAACAATCCAGAAGATTCAAGTGTGATTGAGAAGCATGTGGACAGGCTGGAGATGTCATACTCTGAGGTCGCTCGTCATTCTAAAGATGAATCTCAGTTGGTGGTACTATGCCTTTTCTTATGTGTTTTTTTCTCTTGGTTTTTTTTTCCTTTCTTAATACCTCCTTGTTTCTTACTACTATTCATTTGATTTCCTCTTATTTATATAGTTTTTTTCTTATTTTCTTAGGATGAACTCAGTAAATTACCTAACTTAGAGGATTTGCTTGCTGCATTTTCCATTAAACCTCTTCAGGCTCTAATGTAAGCTATCATAATCTACATTTTTGTGCATGTTCTTATCTTGGTAATATGTACATAACTTTTAAATGAATAATTGGAATGGTGCACTACATGTTCGTGATAGCAAAAGCATTCTCTCAAAAACAATGTCAGAAGGGAGAAAGTGGAAAAATAGACATTGATAAAGCCAATTTTTATTAATTGCATAATGGAAAAGAATAACATCCAAGAAAAAAATTACTAACATTTTTTTTCAGATACAATGTACTGAGTTTTATTGTCTTTAATTTGTTGACAGGAATGAAGAAACATGATAATAAAAAATGAGGCGGTAATCTCAGATGAATGAGTGAAGGGACGGGAAGTGAAAGAATTCCTAGTTTTTTTTCTTTGTCAGAAAATTTAAAACTCTTACCAGTGAGGTACCAGTGAGGGTATATATCATATTGGTCAGCCAAATATAGTAAAACTTCTTTTTGTTATCGTAATAGAATTTTACAGATTATCATTTCAAGTTTAATGAAAATGTCATTGTGTATATATTTTTGTTATATGTTCACAGAATAAATTATTTTCAAATATCTTTCTATGAGGAATAAATAAATAGAAATTCAAAGTTGTTCTAGGAATGAGGTGTGGGTCTATAGCAAAAATGTTGGAGGAATAATTAATTTATCATAATAAGTTGCAGAAGAACTTATTCCAGACAAAGAAGGAGAAGAACATGTTTTAAGTATATTCTAAGGGCAATTTTGTAACTTCACGCATCAATCCAATTGTGTCCTGCAAACCTAAGATGACATTAATCAAATTGAACTTAATCCGAATGTATTTGTCTATCATACCTAACATGACATTGAGTCCAAAATTATCAATTCCAACAGTGCAATCCAAGGGGACTAATCCTATCCCATTCAATCCCATCTTTAAAAGCAAAAGGCCCCCAAGTCTGTATTCATAATTTGAGAAAGAAATATTAGAATATTTCTGAAATATTTAATTATAAATGGGCTGAAATTAATACTAATTGGATCATAGGCTAGCATCTTAATCGGGCCAATTAATCAAAATTACTGAAGCCCATGTAAATTATTTCAAGCGGCCCGGTTGGCCAAAAACGATGTCGTTTTTGTTAATTTCAAATTCTCCACAAACAGGTGCATGCATGCATGGCTTTATTATTATCAATCATCAACAATCTATGAAAATATGTTTGTCCGTGAAGTTCACATAGCGTAGGCGAAGTACTTTAAGACGACCACCAAAGAGCATCGGAATATTCTTTTGGCCCAACTTGCGACGAAAGAGATGTAAACTCATGAAGAAAACGGAGGGGAGATCAAGGTAGGACGAAGAAGGTCCGGGGAGAACACAAAGAAACAACTCCTTGACACGAATAGATGTGAGCATCGGAATCCACTTTTCGAAATGTGAAATGATCGATTAGTTCGGAACGGTTGGTGAAAACAAGTTGAAACTCTTCTATACGATGTTTGTGATCGAGGTGTGATTGTAATGAGTTGGTCACACGGGAGATGAATAATCTGGTCCACTGAATAAGGATGATCTCTCGTCGTAAGAAATTGTTAGCCGATTGGTCCAAACACGACGCCATGATTTCGACAAGACGCAAGTTTTAGTTGCCTCCCTTTTCAACATGAAATAGAATATTGAAACACGTGAATTATTTCCACGTTTTATTTTTAACTCTCTTATTTTTTAAACTAAATTTTAGTTATGGAATAAATAGTGCTTAGTGGGTTAAGTATAGTGCTTAGTGGGCTAAGTAGTGCTTAAGTGGGTTTAATTGTGAATATTATTCTAACTCCTTAAACTAACCCACTAACCCACTAACCCATGTTCTTGAGTGCTCTTGTAGTTGGTTTTCTTGCAGATCATGGGCTGAGGAGTGGATGCTTGGAATGCCTATAAATACCGACTTCAATACTCAAGGAAGATTATCGATTCTACGAAATAAAAACCGAGGGCTGAAGAATATTCACGAGAGTTTTAGAGTGGTTTTAGAATCGGTCGTTTGTACTCCTCATGAGTACAATCTTTACGTACTCCTTATGAGTACATTCTTTACGTACTTCTCATAAGTACATTCTTTGTAGTCTAGATTGTATAGTATATATGTTTCTAGACTTGGTTGTAAGAATGATCAAGATAGTGATTCATTCATAAGTTCTTTACGTACTCCTCACGAGTACATTCTTTGAAATCTAGAATTTTTAATATTTTTCTTTTAGTATCTAGATTTGGTTGTAAGAGTGATCTTGAAAAAGATTCATTCATAAGGAAGAAGTTTTCGCACTCTTCTGTTTGTATTCTTAGAATACTGTTTTAATATATTTTTCCGTCCTGTAAAGGGCAAGTTCACAAGTCTTTACTTGTGAACATTTTTAATTCTGAGCATTGTCTTTTAATCTTTATATTTCCGCTGCATGTTGTCTCAAGTGTCACAACATTTCAGATAACATCTCTGTATAATACGAATTCGGGACCATAAATTTTTTCAATTGGCATCAAGAGCCAACACTTGACGTATACTAAGTGTTTGTTCCTATTTTTTTCAGAAACGAATTCGTGATGGATACTCAGATGACTGCTTCTATGCGACCTCCTGTACTTGATGGCACAAACTACACCTACTGGAAAGTCGAGATGAGGGCGTACATCAAAGCCTGGAGATCTATTCTTACTCGATGGAAGCCACCAACTATCACACATGCGGATGTGGATGTATTTCCAACACCAGAATTACGGTGGACATCAGACGATCTATCAAATGCACTCCAGACAGAACTAGAAAAGGAAGAAGTTGCTCCGGAATATGATGATGATGCAGAAGAATGCCTCAACAATGTGGCATTTCAGATTCAGAAATTCAATAGGGCGTACAGACGAAGTGGAATCAAGCCCAGGCAGTTATTTTCAGAAGGGTCTCCACAAAATCGACAAACTCAGCCCCGGAACAGATCTATTCCACAGAGAACATTTCCTCAAACACCTTCTCAAAACAATTTAAAAAATTCTTCTTTTATTCGTTCAAATTCTGAACCACCTAACTTGGATCATATTAAATGCAGGGCCTGTTCAGGATTTGGACATTATGCTAATGAATGTGCAAATACCTTGAGAAGGAGAGGAATGAGTTTGATTTGTGCTGTCAGTGATGAGGAGGAAGAACAACCTGAACAGACAGAGGAACAGCAATCCTCTAAACAAGCTCTCTCTGTCAGATATATCACTGGAAATACTTCTGAAACAGAATCACAAGGAGTTCCTCTGGATGCTGCAACACCTTCTGAAACACTTTCAGTAACTGAAATTTCTGAGTTAAATACTGATCATTATACATGTTTAAACTCTATTTCTTTGAATGCAGCAGAACCCAGTAATGAAGCAGTTAGTGATGAGGAAGAAATGTACAAGAAATTGTTCAGTGACTTGGAGAAGAAGACTCATGCTCTAGATGCAGTCAACAAGGAAAATCCTTCTCTCAAAGAAACAATCACTCATTTGGAGGTTGATATCACCAAGAAGGATCTTGAACTGGCAAAGGTGAAAGATGAACTCAAAGAAGCGACTCTAGCAATCAAGAGGATGAATACCGACACAACTAAACTCAAAGAGATTGTGTCACTGGAGAAGTACCACAAAAATGAAGGTCTAGGGTTCAAAAACCAAGTGAAGAAACACAAGCCAGTAAAGAAGAAGGAGATTGTCTTTGTAAAAGAGAAGGGTTCAAATGGAAAAGAATGCAGAAATTCCACAGTCACCACTTCAGAGTCCAGAATAAGGGGATACATTTGTCATGACTGTTTCTCACCAGGACATACCCGTCCATTTTGTGAGAAACTAAGTAGTGACAAAATGTTGTACAGGATGAGTCACAGCACTCCAGGGAACACCTCCAAGAAAAATGTAGAATTTACCAAAAAGGAGTGTAGAATATGGACTCCCAAAGGTAAACTTATGTGCAAAGCAGTATACACTTCTTTAAATGCTAACATTTCAGGTTCATGGTACTTTGATAGTGGATGCTCTAGGCACATGACTGGAACTAAAGAGTTTCTATCAAACTACTATACACTCAATGGAGGACGTGTAACCTATGGAGGAGGAGCTAAAGGCAAAGTGGTTGGACGTGGAACACTCAGTCTTGAGGGACTTCCAAAACTTTCAAATGTCTTACATGTTGAAGGATTGGGGTCAAATCTCATCAGTATTAGTAAATTGTGTGATGATGATCTGCGTGTTCAATTTGATAAATACTGTTGTTCTGTGTTTGATAATCAAAATCATTGTGTACTTACAGGTTCCAGATCAATGGATAATTGCTATCAAACAGGTGACACCATCTCATGCAAGAGCTCAAGAGTAAGTGAAGTAGAGCTGTGGCACCCGAAACTAGAGCACACAAACTTCAAAAATCTGAAGCTGCTCAACAAGTACAATGCCATAAGAGGAATTCCTGATCTCAAGATCAAGGACATTCCTATATGCGGAATGTGCCAGAAGGGAAAGCAAACTAGAGTACCACACAAAGTGTTACAACCCGTTGGTACCACCATTTGTTTTGAACTTGTACATATGGATCTTATGGGTCCTATAGAGGTAGAAAGCCTAGGTGGTAAAAAATATGTATTTGTGTGTGTTGATGATTTTTCAAGATATACTTTGGTGTATTTTTTAAGAGAAAAATCTGGTCTAGAATACATGCATGTGTTTGGATGTGTTTGCTATGTCCTAAATGATAGAGATCATCTAGCTAAATTTGATTCAAAAAGTGATTTGAGTTTGTTTATGGGATACTCTAATAACAGTCATGCTTATAGAGTATATAACTTAAGAACTCAAACCATTATTGAATCTGTAAATGTGGTATTTGATGACTTTGCTGATCTCCGCAGTAAAACAGCTGAAGATGAAGTTGATGATCTGATTGCTGAAGGAGAAACAACAGGAGGAGACACTACTGCCACAGATGCTCCAGATATAAACAGTCCAGTATCAAGAGAAGAGGGTGTTGAGCCAAGTGTTACCACATCTGACTCAATACTTCCTACAGAGAGCACAGAAGCTGAACTGCAGCCAACTCATGATGTCTGCAGAAAGGAACCATCAAGTAGAATCCAGAAAAATCACCCATCGACTCAAGTTGTAGGAGATATCTTTGATGGGATAAGGACCAGAAGAAAAGAGAGAGTGAATTACAGAGATATGGTAAGATTTGCAAATTTATCTTCTGAATGTACACTAACTGGAACTACTTGCTTTGTATCTTCAGTCGAACCAAGGAATATTGCAGAAGCACTGAAGGATGAGTTTTGGATTAATGCAATGCATGAAGAGCTGAATCAGTTCATCAGGAATGATGTTTGGTACTTAGTTCCCAGACCAAGTCATGTAAATGTGATAGGAACTAAGTGGATCTTCAAAAATAAAACTGATGAAAAAGGTACAGTTGTTAGAAATAAGGCTAGGTTAGTAGCACAAGGTTATACTCAGATTGAAGGTATAGATTTTGATGAAACCTTTGCTCCAGTAGCTAGAATTGAATCTATTAGGTTACTTTTTGCTATAGCCTGTTTTCTTAAAATCAAATTGTATCAGATGGATATCAAAAGTGCATTTCTGAATGGGGTTTTAAATGAGGAAGCATATGTAGAACAGCCCAAGGGTTTTGAAGATTCTGCCAAGCCTAATCATGTTTTCAAGCTTAAGAAGGCACTGTATGGTCTTAAACAAGCTCCTAGAGCTTGGTATCAAAGACTCACAGACTTCTTACTTGAAATACAGTTCAACAGAGGAGAGGCAGACAGAACCCTATCTGTTAGAAGAACTAATAATCATATCATTAGTGTTCATATATATGTTGATGATATTGTTTTTTGCTCTACTTGTGCTAACCTTTTACAGTCTTTTGTAGATTCAATGTCTCACACTTTTGAAATGAGTATGGTAGGGGAGTTGAATTACTTCTTAGGACTCCAAATCAAACAGACAGGTGAAGGAATGTTTGTGAATCAGAAGAAGTATGCTCTCAACCTGGTTAAAAGGTTTGAGTTGGAATCAGCCAAGCACATGAAAACTCCAATGGGATCCAGCCAAAAACTGTCTAAGGATGATGTTGCAGAAGATGTCGACAGCACTCTCTACAGAAGCATGATTGGAAGCCTTCTGTATCTAACAGCAAGCAGGCCTGACATTATGTTTAGTGTTTGTGTGTGTGCCAGATATCAAGCAAATCCCAAGGTCACCCATCTTAAAGCTGTGAAGAGGATTATTAGGTATGTTGCAGGTACAGTAGACTTAGGGATTCAGTTTTTCAAAGACACAAATACAAACTTGATAGGCTTTAGTGATTCTGATTGGGCTGGGGATATTAGTGACAGAAAAAGCACATCAGGTGCATGTTTCTTTTTGGGGAATAATCTAGTTTCTTGGTTTAGTAGAAAGCAAAACTGTGTATCTCTTTCAACAGCTGAATCAGAATATGTAGCTGCTGGAGGGTGTTGTGGTCAACTAATTTGGATGAAACAAATGTTGGGAGATTATGGGTTAACCAGTGATACCTTGACCATATATTGTGATAATTCAAGTGCTATTGACATTTCAAAAAATCCCGTTCAACACTCACGAACTAAACACATAGATATTAAACATCATTTTATTCGTGATATAGTTGAGAAAAATATAGTGTGCTTAAAGTACATTCCTACAGAAGATCAGCTGGCTGACATCTTTACAAAGGCATTAGATTATGAGAGGTTTTCTAAACTTAGAAAATCTCTCGGGATGTGTACTCAATAAACATGTCCTGAAAAATGTTGCAGCACCTCATCAAATATCTTAAGCTGCAACATAATTTACTGAAGCTTAGCTTCTTTAAATAATGACTTCACTGTGATGTATTATTTTCTAAATCAGTAACTGGAAGTCTTTCACCTTGAAACGTGATCATGCTTCATGTAAACATTTAGCCAATAACTACACTCACATAAGTCAAACTCATCTATTTTGATAGTCATATCTTAGTAACTGAGGAACCTTCAAACTGAACACTTGATCATGTTCCATGTGAATTGTTTGACTTGAAAATAAGAGTTTATATATATATATTTAAAAAAAAAATAAAAATAAAAATAAAAAAAAAAAAATATATATATATATATATATATATATATATATATATATATATATATATATATATATATATATATATATATATATATATATATAATAGTGTCTATGCCTGTCAGCGAATTTTTCTCACTATTAATCATTAATAAATGTATTTTTCTATTAATTGTGAATATTTCTTGAGTGCTAC
This sequence comes from Erythranthe guttata, assembly GCF_056151865.1. Taxonomy (NCBI): domain Eukaryota; kingdom Viridiplantae; phylum Streptophyta; class Magnoliopsida; order Lamiales; family Phrymaceae; genus Erythranthe; species Erythranthe guttata. Next base: position 15,360,943 of record NC_142541.1, on the reverse strand, counting down.
GGTTTTATTGATTTTTCTCTTTTCATTTTAATTATCCCTATTTATATGGGTCATGGGTACATGGGTTAATTCCTTATTTTCCACTAACTCCACTCCTTATTGTGCCATGTGTCACGTTTTTATTTTAAACTGCCAAGGAAATGTTATTCTCCTTAATCACACTTTCTCCAAGAAAAACGGACACCACTTCTTCACCTTCTCCACTTCAATTTTTTCTTTCTTTCTTCAACAAAAATTAGGGCTTATAAATTTAGTGCTTCTTTTCTCAAAAATCTCACACTCAAAAATCAAAAGCACAAAGAAGCTATTTTTTCCTCTATCTACTGTATCATGGCATCCCCACCTAGAAATCCTCCTCCAGCCGCCGATGGTGATGTCCACAACGATGCTGCAGCACCTGTACCAGCAGACCCAAATCTGGCCATCATCGTTCATCCAATCAACTTTGAAGCTGTTCCAATCAGTTACATTGAGCCCGGAGATGAGCTGAACCCGATTGACCCAGACAATTTTGATTTTGCGGGTCCCTCTTCCACCGCCGGAAGGTTTCCAACGCGCCGGTCCAAGCGCACAAACCCCTTTCCAGATCTGAACACTGCGGTGCCACAACGCCGGAGAGGAGAAAACTCTCCCCGGAGAGGAAGCAGAGGTGGAAGAAGAGGAAGCAGAGGTGGCCGCACTCCAGTCCAGTCAAACCCACGAAGAGGTCTTCATCTGGTAGATGAAGAAACTGATGACGAAGCAGGGGATCCTACCTTTGTTGCACCACAGGCTCAAGCCTTGTCCTCCAGCTCCTCTGAGTCTTCATCCAACAACTCACCTTCCCCAGCATCAACTCAGGGGGAGACGTCGCAGCCCAGCATGGCAACAACAGCCTCTCAACATTCTGTTCCTGAAGGTGTTGCTGCACCTGTCTCAGAAGGTGTTGCTGCACCTGTTTCAGAAGGTGTTGCTGCACCTGTCTCTGAAGGTGTTGCTGCACATGCTCCAGAAGATGCTGCTGCACCTACTGCTTCAACAAATGTTCCTCAGAATGCTGCTGAGGATGCTGCTCCCTACCAGGATGAAGAAATGCCTGATTTTTCAGGGATGTCCTCTGCCGAGCATGTTGACATTCCCACTGTTAATGCTCAGGACTTTACCACTACTGAAGAAACACCTTCAGCTCCTCATGAAGATCCTCTGGAAATTCTAGCAAAGGCAGCTGTTCAAGTGGATGCACCACCTTCCCAGGCTGAAGAAGAAGAGAAAAGTGATGACAGCTGGGAAGTTCCCATTGCTTTTTTTCCGCAAGAATTTACCATCCTCAGAGTCAGATAGTGATTCTTCCGAGGACTCATCTCAGATGGAAGAAGATGCTGCTCCACCTGTTGCATCACCTGAGCCAGCATGCATACCAGATGAACTTGAAGACTCAGAAGAAGAGGAATCTTCAGAAGAAGAAGAGCTAGACTTGGATGGGAATGAACTGTCAACTCCTTTTGAGGTAAAACAATGCTTTCAGTTATATATTTTATTTTGAATCTGATTCAAATTGAGGAAAAGAAAATTTTCAAATGATGAGTTTGATAGGCATATGATCACTGCTTTTCTTGATCAAAGTTGAGGTTGCCTGTCCTTATGATCTTTCTGTTGTGAAGGAATTTTTATGCCAATTTACAAACTTTTTTTAAAAAGAAAAATTCTCCAAACTTTAAAAAAAAAATTTGTGCGAAATTCTTTTTTTTTTTCAAAATTATCAGCTCTCATTTACAAACTCCTACTGTGATTGATGAGGATAATTATGGTGATTTTACTGAAGTTTGTAAGACTCTTTCTGGCAATCGTTTTAAATCCTTCTCTCATCCACTCCATTCTGATTTCTCAAAATTTTAAGATCTTCCCTGGAATGGAGATAATTTCCTCTCAACTGAATCAGGTCAAAATAATCTTGGTACTGAAGGTGTTGCTCCTCATGTTGACAACACTCCTGACATCCTTATTTCTGTTTCTCGAGATTTATTTTGTTAAAACAGCTTACTCACTCCCTAGTTCAGATCACCTATCATCAGTGCATGGTGGAAATACTTCAGAGAGATCTTTCTGATCAAAAAGGGGGAGAAAAAAGCTAGTCATGAAGATTGAAGCATGGACTTCTCATCCTTTGGATGCCAAAGGCAGGGAGCAATGAGTCAATGAAGAGGGAGCAAGGAATGAGGGTGAAGTTCAAGGAGCAGATGAAAGCAGTGGATCCAGTGCTAGTGATAGAGGAGCAGCAGCTGATACTGAGGAGACTTTGGATATTCTACTTTAATTTGTTTTAATGAACAATACTTGGTTTTGTTCAGTTTTTATTTTCCCTCTGAACTTTTATGTTAATGTTGGTTGTCAAATTCAGGGGGAGTTCAAGCAATGACTCAGGGGGAGTTAAGCTAAAATTTAGTTTTGATCAGAAAGTTAAAAAGGGGGAGTTTGAAACACGTGAATTATTTCCACGTTTTATTTTTAACTCTCTTATTTTTTAAACTAAATTTTAGTTATGGAATAAATAGTGCTTAGTGGGTTAAGTATAGTGCTTAGTGGGCTAAGTAGTGCTTAAGTGGGTTTAATTGTGAATATTATTCTAACTCCTTAAACTAACCCACTAACCCACTAACCCATGTTCTTGAGTGCTCTTGTAGTTGGTTTTCTTGCAGATCATGGGCTGAGGAGTGGATGCTTGGAATGCCTATAAATACCGACTTCAATACTCAAGGAAGATTATCGATTCTACGAAATAAAAACCGAGGGCTGAAGAATATTCACGAGAGTTTTAGAGTGGTTTTAGAATCGGTCGTTTGTACTCCTCATGAGTACAATCTTTACGTACTCCTTATGAGTACATTCTTTACGTACTTCTCATAAGTACATTCTTTGTAGTCTAGATTGTATAGTATATATGTTTCTAGACTTGGTTGTAAGAATGATCAAGATAGTGATTCATTCATAAGTTCTTTACGTACTCCTCACGAGTACATTCTTTGAAATCTAGAATTTTTAATATTTTTCTTTTAGTATCTAGATTTGGTTGTAAGAGTGATCTTGAAAAAGATTCATTCATAAGGAAGAAGTTTTCGCACTCTTCTGTTTGTATTCTTAGAATACTGTTTTAATATATTTTTCCGTCCTGTAAAGGGCAAGTTCACAAGTCTTTACTTGTGAACATTTTTAATTCTGAGCATTGTCTTTTAATCTTTATATTTCCGCTGCATGTTGTCTCAAGTGTCACAACATTTCAGATAACATCTCTGTATAATACGAATTCGGGACCATAAATTTTTTCAAATATATATGTAGTGCAATATTTCTTCTGGAAGATTCGATATTCTATCCATGCCACCATCTTCTTCCATGGTTTCGTTCATCACAATCTGGTGCGGTGAGGTCGACTGAACAAGGATGATCTTTCGTCGTAAGAAATTGTTAGACGATTGGTCAAAACTGGGGTTGATGAGGTGGATGATGCGACTTTTTTATTGGAAGAATATGATAGTGATGCAGAAAATGATCGGAAATCGAAAAACGAAGAACGGTGAAGCGGAGGATTTTTTATCGAGCGGAGAAGAAGAGGAAGAGGAGGTGGATGCCTGGATGGGTTGGGTGAGGAGGAAGTGGAGACTCGGTTGAAAGTTTACTTTTGTAGCAGGACACATTCTCAGATTTCGCAGTTTATGAAAGAGCTGACGAAGACTAAATTTGCTACTGAGTTGAGGGTTGTTTGCTTGGCTTCGAGGAAGAACTTATGCATCAATCAAGGTACGCGAATGTTTTTTTTTTTAACCCACCCTAGTTTACATGCTTGTATTGCGATTTTTGCAATAGTAGGTGTTTGAATTTGAGTATGATGAATGTTTTCTTTTAGAGGTGCTGAAGCTGGGGAATTCGACTCGTGTAAATGAGAGGTGCTTGGAGATTCAAAAGGATAGGAAAAACGGCACTTCTAAATTCAAGGTATATTTGTAAGTGTTTCCTTGGATAAAAGTGGATTTGATGAATATTACGAAAATTTTCTTACCTCCCCGTTTATGATTAGAAGAGATTAGCGCCGCATTCTTTTGACAAATCAAGGGTCTCGATATGTTATGCTTACCGGAGAAAAAATATTTTCCGAGGTTTGCCTGATTGCTAACCCTGCATCTATTTTATCTTCGATTTTATTTTATTTTTTTTAAAAATCACGATAAACAATTAATTTGGATAGGTTGTCGATGAAGCTCATGCTATCATATTGGCTGGAGGAACTTTGCAACCTATAGAGGAAACAAAGGAAAGACTCTTCCCATCAATACAGCTGCATCAGTTACCATTCTTTTCGTGCGGTCATATAATTCCTTCTGAAAATATTTTGCCGTCGCTGTTAAGCATGGACCTTCGGGTCAATCCTTCGATTTTAGTTTCAAAAACAGAAGCTCACCAACCATGGTACGAAGCTCACTTTCCACTCTGGTTAATACAATATACTAAGTAGAATATTATTTGTTCGTAAACTCCACTTTGGACTGAAATTGCAGATTGAAGAGCTAGGACTTATGCTGTCTAATCTAGTATCAGTTGTTCCGGAAGGTGTAGTTGTATTTTTCTCGTCATTTGATTATGAGAGCCGAGTCTATGATGCATGGAAGGCATCGGGGATTCTTTCAAGAATTAGTAAGAAGAAGCAAATCTTTAGAGAACCGAGAAAGAGTACAGATGTTGAAGCTGTCTTGAGAGAATACAAACAAACGATTGATGATTTGGCAGTTAATTGTCCCGCATCTTGCAATGGTGCGATTCTACTTGCTGTTGTTGGTGGGAAAATATCCGAACGTATCAACTTCAGTGACGGGGTGGGTCGATGCATAGTAATGGTTGGATTGCCCTATCCTAGCCAATCGGATGTTGAATTGATGGAAAGAGTGAAGCATATTGAAGGCCTTGGTCGAACAATCCCGAGTAATAATCCTATGTGTGCTGAGACAGGTTTTCATGTTCTTAAAAAATGTAAGGGCAAAGGAAAAGATTATTACGATAATCTTTGCATGAAAGCTGTGAATCTTCGATAGGTAAGTGCATGCTGCTTGAAGATCGTACGTATGGCTTCTTATTATATATAGTTGTGATTTTCTTGATTGGTGTGATATTCTTTGATTTGTAGGCAGAACAATTCGGCATAGAAATGATTATGCAGCGATCCTATTGGTCGATGCACGTTATGCTTCTGATTCGACAAAAAGAGGGTTTTCCCACTCGACGGAAAAGCTGCCAAAATGGATCAAGAATCAGCTGGTTCCTACAGTTCCCAATTACGGAGAAGTTCACCGATTGCTGCATCAGTTCTTCAAATTCCACAAAAAGAAGGGATTCAACGAGTATATAAATTGTTGGTATTTATAGTATAGTTATTCAGAAGTTCATTTCTTAGCCAAGGTAGATACAAATTACCATTTATGAATCGTCGATTATGAGTTTATTAGCATTAAATGTGTTCAACTGATCCAGAAAAAAAATAAAAATATGATTGATTATTCTCTTTGATTGCTGCAATACACACACACACACAGATGGGGGACAACATTTTCCAATTTCCACAGACCAGCTGACCTGGTGTGCACTGTATGAACGAGGAGGAGGATAGTCGGAGAAATTCCGTTTACGAATCGAAAGTGTGTCGTTGGTTTTCGGGTGGTGTAGTTTGCCCTTTTGGTGATGACTGCACTTTTCTTCATGTAATTGAAGAGGGAGTTCGTAGTGATGTGGGCTTGTTGTATAGGGAAAGTGGAAGTGATCAGATTAGATGCTGGAATTTTAGTTACGGTGGAAACTGCGATAAATCGGTTTGGAAAACGAAGCTCTGTATGAAGTGGGAGAGGTTCGGTGACTGTCCTTATGGAGCGAAATGTAGCTATGCCCATGGGAGAGAAGGTTTTCGTTATCGATTATTTTCTTCGCTCGAGTTTCTTCGTAGTTTGTGTGAACGAATCTTTTCTCGTAAATTGCTGATCACTCTGTTTCAAATTGTGTGCTCGATCGAGTATATGTGTTTGAAATAGACCTGCTAATTAATCCATGTGATGATTGATCGATTTCTTGTGTGGAGGTTCAAGAAGTGTAATTCTTAGCAATCTAATTATTTTAGGAACATTGCTTTCAAAGTGGCTTTATAATTGAATTTTCTTGTATGCAGTTAATAAATATGAAAAATTCGTAGATCACTTGTTTTGTATCTCGTGGGATTACTTGTTTCGTATCTCTTTCCCTTTAATGGTGTTATTCTTTCTTACACCGATTAGTTTTTTGATGGACAGAACTTCAAGAAGTCGGTGCCTATGCTAAGATGGAAAATAGATGTACGAGATTTGCTTGGAAACGTCAAAATGCAGCATCGTTGTCCGAAGTAGGAAAGAAGATTGCGAAGAAGATGCAACTAAAAGGCAAAAGGTGTTTGATGGAGTGGAAGTTTAAAAAGACCAATCAAATCTATGCCGATTGGATAGATGATACCCACAATTTCGATGTTTCGTTCAGCAAAGTCGGGACACATTGTTCTGTGGAGGTGACCCGATTTATTTTTCCGACATCTGTGGAGGTGACCTATTTAATCATCTCGTGATAAAATTCTGCTGGTTTTTTGTTTTTATTTTCACGTTTGATACATTTTGAGGAATGAACTCGTTGGTTCTATACTTCTACTAGATCGGTATGTTTGTGTATGAACACTTCGTTGAGGAGAAAATTTCTGCTGTTTTTCTGTGTTTTGGGGCTGAATTCCAATGGTATGTTGTATGGTTGCGTTACTGCATTGGGCATGGGTTGATTCCCCCAACACAAGCCACACAAAACGCACACACAATTTAAATGGAGACAGGAATTTTCTTTAAAACTTCAGCCCGTATTTCACTAGATAACCGAGCTTCTTTGTTTTCGTACTATACGTTTTGATTTTCCTAAAAAACAAGCAGGCGCAACTCAATGGAATGGATTACGCCGAGTACTCGGATTCACCGCCTCCTCTCCATGCTCCACCGTCTGATGAGAAGCTGTAGAAGAACTGCAGTCGAGAGCATGCCCTTCCCGAAGAGATCAGATACGATTACCACAACGAATCTTGCCCGCTAGCAGAGCGAATCATCCGATCTATCGTTCAAGAGCTGTGCAATTTTCAGTCCAATACTGCCCCTGCTCTATTGGGGTTTGACTTTCGACCACTGCTCTGTCAAGGTGACAAGATTTACTTCTTGTTCTTCCATTTTTCCGTTATCTATTTTGTGGTTTTGTTTAAGTGATTGACGATACCTTTTGGGGCTGCATTAAATCAGATTTTGTGGAAGTGACTTATTATTCCTCTCATGATAAGATCTCCTTTAGCTTTTTTTTTTTTTTTTTTTTTTTTTTTACGTTTCATACTTTTTGGTAGCAGAGCTTCTTCGAGTTTTCTACTAGATTCTACGGTTGGTTTATTCAACATTTTGTGATTTCGTTACTTGTTTATGCATGAACTCGTTAGTTCAGTTATTACTTGACTTTTGTTCAAGGGTTTAGTTAATCTTGTGGATAGAATCTCTGCTGTTTTTTCTATGTTTTGGAAATAAATTCTATGTAGTTTTCTCCTAGATTCCGAGGGTTTTGGTTTGCTCAACACTTCTGTGTGATTGCATTACTATTGGGCATGAGTACTTTCATTCATTTTTTTATTTGAGGTTTTGATGCATTTGACAACAGAGTAATAGTGTCATACCATGCACTTTTGCTTCGTGAAGAATTTTTATATTATTAATTCAAAAATGGACTGTGTGTGTTGTGAACCTATTTAAACCAACTTTTGTGGAGATAATCAATTTAATCATCTCTTGATAGGATATCCTGATAGAATATATGTTGCCTTTTTACCTTTTCACGTTTGACACTTTTTGGAGGCATAAATTGTTCTAATTTTCTAATAGATTCTATGGTTGGTTTATTCCTTTTGTGATTTCGTTACTTGTTTGTTCATGAACTCATGAACTCTTTGGTCAGTTTTTAATCGAGTTTTACTCAATGTCTAGTTCATTATGAGGAGAAAATTTAAGCTGTTTTTTCATTGTGATGGGATTTTTGCTGTTTTTCTACTTTTTGAGAATGAACGAACTCGCTCGCTGTAGTTTAACTCCACTGTGTAGTTTTTACTTGATTTGTTCGAGGTTTTCATTATTTCACTTGATTTGCTTATGGAATTCAGAAGTTGATATTTTTTTAGTGAATTTAATGTAGTGGTACAGTGACAACTCTTTGTTATTTGATTCTATCCATTCAACTGCTAGTGAGAAAGAGGTTTCCCTTAATGACTCGCCATGCTACCGCAGCAACATCGGAGGTGGTTCTGGCAGCAGCAGCAGCAAGAGGGCCAATCTAGTGGCGCCAGAAGGCGCGATCGATCTAGTGGCGGCAGAAAGGGGAAGCAATCTGCAGGTGGGGGTCAGAGCAGTTCTGCTGGTGGTGGCGATGAAGATGGTAACTGGGGTGATGGTGGCAGCGGAAAAAAGGCACACGGTGACGATAAAAATGAAAGTGAAGATGTGAAACAAGGAAAAGTTGAAAATGCTGAAAAAATATTAGAGCAATAAATGGTCTTTCTCACCTAAGTTAGCCTACTACTGATTGTATAAATGACATGTCAAACTAAAAAAGAGGTGAAGAGGACTTCAAGGAATGATTAAAAGATTTTTCGACGAATAATAAAAAGGTACATAAAGTGGTAAATTCCAAGGCTTATCAAGCCGCATTGAAATGTCCAAATACTGGATCCTCCTCCACCGGCTTAAGTAAGAAACAAGAAAAAAGAAGGCCGTCTGCTAATGATGATGGCTGCTCAAAACCCAAGAAGAGAAAAACTAGGCCTGCTGTTGATGATAGATCAAAAGAAGCTAAACCTAGAGTGAGCAATTTTGTAATGAGAAAAACAACATAATCAATCTTTCTTTGTTCAAAAGGTTTGATTATGTTGTTTTTTCTGGCCGAACGACAGAGCTCCACCGGCACATTTTTCCACATTATGCACGCAGTTAAGTGCAGTTAAGTGAGATGCTGCCCCTACTCTATCAAGGCTTGGCTTCCACGACCTCTCTGTCAAGGTAATACGATTTATTTTTTTGTCTTCCATTTTCGGTTGCCTGTTTGCATTTTTGTAGAATTGGTTGATAATACATTTTGGGGATGAATTGAACTCGTTGGTTCTAGTCTTCGACTAGATCGGTATGTTTGTGTATTAACACTTCGACGACTAAAACCAATCTAGTAGAAGACTAGTCTTCTACTAGATTGGTATGGTTGATAATACACGATCTACTCGTATTTATACTACTCCATCTTTAATGAATAATGGTGATTGATTTAATCATATAGTTATTGGTCACTCTCTAGATCATTCCATAATTCTAAATACATTCTAGAGATTAATTTTTTTTTTGGGTGGAATAAATTCCACTTTCCCCATTTTATGTTGGTTCGCTATCACTTTACCCATTTTACTCTTGATAGCATCGATTTCTCCTCATGCACTTCAAAATTTCTATCAATGTGGTCCTTTCTGTTAGTTGTCGGACATTTGACCTTAACAAGGCCCGGTCGAAACTCTGAAATTACAAAAACGCGACCCCTCCCAATTTAAATAATTATTAAAAAAAAATATATATTAATAAATAATTCTAGAGAACGAGAAAGCATAGTCCACCAACGAGTTCAATTCATCCTAAAATGTATTATCAACCAGTTCTACAAAAATGCAAACATGGAACCGAAAATGGAAGAACGAAAAATAAATTGTGTTACCTTGTCAGAGAGGTCGTGGAAGTCGAGCCTTGATAGAGCAGGGGCAGCATCTCGCTTAACTGCGTGCAGATTGTGGAAAAATGTGCCGGTGGAGCTTTGTTGTTTGGTCAGAAAAACAACATAATCAAACCTTTTAAACAAATAAAGATTGATTATGCTGTTTTTCTCATTACAAAATTGTTCACTCTAGGTTTAACTTGGGTTTTGAACAGCCATCATCATTAGCTGACGACCTTCTTTTATCTTGTTTCTTACCTAAGCCGGTGGAGGAGGATCCAGTATTTGTACCTTTCAACGCGGCTTGATAAGCCTTGGAATTTACCACTTTATGTACATTTTTATCATTCGCTGAAAAATCTTTTAATCATTCCTTGAAGTCCCCTTCACCTTCCTTTCAGTTTGACATGTCATTTATAAAATCAGTGGTAGGCCAAAGGCCAACTTACGTGAGGAAGACCATATATTGCTCCAATGTTTTTTGAGCATCTTCAATTTTTCCTTTTTGTTTACATCTTCACTATCATTTTTATCGTCACCATGTGCCTTTTTCTCGCTGCCACCACCACCCCTGTTACCATCTTCACCGCCATCGCCATCAAAACTGTCCCCAACACCAGCAGCAGAACTCCTCTGACCACCACATGTAGATCGCCTCCCCTTTCTACCGCCACAAGATCGGCCGCGCCTTCTGCTGCCACTAGATTGGCCCCCCTTGCTGCTGTTGAAGCTAGAACCACCTCCGATGTTGCTGCGATAGCATGGCGAGTCATTAAGGAAACCTCTTACTCACTAGCAGTTGAATAGGTATAATCAAATAACAAAGAGTTGTCACAGTACCACGACATTAAATTCATTAAAAAATATCAACTTCTGAATTCCATAAGAAAATCAAGTGAAATAATGAAAACCTCGAACAAATCGAGTAAAAACTACACAATGGTGTTAAACTACAACGAGTTCGTTCATTCCCAAAAAATAAAAAAACTGCAAAAGTCCCATCACAATGAATAAACAGCTTAAATTTTCTCCTCACAGTGAACTAGACGTTGAGTAAAACTCGATTAAAAACTGACCAAAGAGTTCATGAACAAACAAGTAACGAAATTACAAAAGGAATAAACCAACCGTAGAATCTAGTAGAAAATTAGAACAACTTATGCCTCCAAAAAGTGTCAAACGTGAAAAAGGAAAAAACAACAGATATTCTATCAGATGATTAAATTGATTACCTCCACAAAGTTGGTTTAAATTTGTCAATTGTACTTTCGGCAAGATGACCTTGAAGAAGTCTATTAGCTTCAGGTAGAATATCTTCTTTGCTGACTTTCCTACCAGTACTGAACAGAGGATAGAATGGGCCGCCAGTCTAGAACTCGAAAGATCACAAGATATTTAAATTTAATGGGTAGTGCATATAGGTTAGACAATACATACACAATCCATGTCTGAATTAATAATATAAAAATTAGACTATTAATATTCTTCTCGAAGCAAAACTGCATGGTATGACACAATTACTCTGTTGTCAAATGCATCAAAACCTCGAATACAAAATGAATGAAAGTACCCATGCCCAATCAGTAATGCAATTACACAGAAGTGTTGAGCAAACCAAAACCCTCGGAATCTAGTAGAAAACTACAGAGAATTTATTCCCAAAACATAGAAAAAACAGCAGAGATATCCACAAGATTAACTAAACCCTTGAGTAAAAGTCAAGTAATAACTGAACCAACGAGTTCATGCATAAACAAGTAACAAAATCACTAAATGTTGAATAATCCAACCGTAGAATCCAGTAGAAAACTCGAAGAAGTTTTGTCCCCCCCAAAAAAAAAAGCAAAGGAGATCTTATCGTGAGATGAATAAATTAGTCACTTCCACAAAATCTGATTTAGGGCCTGTTTGATTGGTCTTAATGAGCCTCTTATTGACAACTTTGCTATTCGTTAAGCATTTGGTAGCAATAGCTGAATGGTTCCGAAAGGATCTGAACTATTCAGCTAGAAAATCAATGCTGAGCGAATAAGTACAAAAATGAATGAGAATTGTACCCTCACTACCCTCGTTATTGCTACCTCGCGCAATACCCTTTTTGTTTCCTCAAAGTGTTTCTCCACTTTTGAATAGATTTATTATTTATATTATATCCATTTGACTTATTCTATCCATTTATCAATTTGTCTCTTAAATATTAAACTCAATTTCTAATGTATATTAACAAAATTCTTTCATTTATTTTAACAAAATTCGTATGTAAATTCCATGTTTGTCTTAACAAAATATTATATGCGTTAATTGTTTTTGAAGAGTCTACATGGAGGTTTCAACTTTCAAGCCAAATATTATTTTTGTTCATAGAACTTCTTTTAAGAGATGTAGAATAATTTGTGTGGAATATTTTCGTATTTTTCTAATTTAGTTAATCATGCTAAAAAATTATATTTATACATATATGTCTATAATAATTCAATTAACAAATATTTTAGTATTTAGCCAAGGTTAAAACAGTAACATAATATTATTCATACATTATTTATCTTAAACTATCAAACGAGCTTAATCGTTTAACATTCAGTATTCAGACACAACTCTTAACCATTCAACTATAAATTCAGCATTGAACATTCAGTGTTTAATCGTATCAAACACAACCTTAATGCAGCCCCCAAAAGGTATCATCAATCACTTAAACAAAACCACAAAATAGATAACGGAAAAATGGAAGAACAAGAAGTAAATCGTGTCACCTTGACAGAGTTGTGGTCGAAGTCAAACCCCAATAGAGCAGGGGCAACATTGGACTGAAAATTGCACAGCTCTTGAACAGTAGATCGGATGATTCGGTCTGCTAGTGGGCAAGATTCGTTGTGGTAATCGTATCTGATCTCTTCGGGAAGGGCAAGCTCTCGGCTTCAGTTCTTCTTCCAGACGGTGGAGCTTGGAGAGGAGGCGGTGAATCCGAGTACTCGGCGTAATCCATTCCATTGAGTTGCGCCTACTTGTTTTTTTAGGAAAATCAGAACGTATAATACGAAAACAAAGAAGCTCGGTTATCTAGTGAAATATGTGCTGAAGTTTTATAAAAAAATCTTGCCTCTATTTAAATTGTGTGTGCGTTTTGTGTGTGGCTTGTGTTGGGGGAATCAACCCATGTCCGATGCAGTAACGCAAAATCACAAACAAATAACGGAAATATTGGAAAAAAAAAAACAAAAAATCGAGTCACCTTGATGAAGCTGTCGTGGAAGGCGAGCCTCAGTAGTGCATGGGCAACGTCGGGGCGAAACTCGTATAGCTCTTGAATGCTAGATCGGATGATTTTCTCTGTTTACGGGGAATATTTGCTGTAGTAGTCGTATTTGATTCCTTGGGGGAGTATATTCTCGCCACCATCGTTCTGCTGCAGCTTCCGATGAGACGGCGGAGCTTGGAGAGGAGGCGGTGAGTCCGAATCGACATAACCTCTTCTATTGATATCTGCCTGCTTGTTTTTAAGGGAAATTAGAACGCAGAGTAGGAAAACGAAGAAGCTCGGTTTTCTGGTGAAATTCATGCTGAAATTCTACTAAAAATCCATCAGATTCAAATTTCGGCCTCTATTTTCACTGTGTGTGTGTGTATTGTGTGTGTTTTGTGTTGGGGGAATGAGAGAGGGTGAGTTGCAGAGCGTTTGATGGAAGAGCTGTATGCAGAGTTGGTTATAGTGAGAGATGAAAAATGAGCGGGAGATGCTGACACCAATGTGATGTACCTGCCTGCAGCTAGGGGTGTGCCCGAGTCGGTTCGGTTCGGTTTTGGCTAACACCGAACATGAACCTAATATATCGGTTTTCGTGAAATTAAAAACCGTGTATGTCGGTCTTTTATCGGGTTTCTTTCGTTTTCGGTTCGGTTTCGGTTTTTTTCGGTTCAAGAGTAACTACATATTCAAGTTGTACAAACAAAAGAATACAATTACAATTACTAATGCAATGAAAATATATAATTCCATAGGACTTAAGTAATTTAGATAATGTATTATGCTTCATTTTTTTTTCTACTTTCATCTACCACATTATTAAAACCATGAACTCAAGCAGATTTTTAATTACTAAATAAATAAAATACAATGTCTCAATTTATGAAAAAAATGCTAAGAATGAGACAAGTAATTGATAGATAGAAAAAAAAATTAGAGTAAAATAGTACATATATTATATAAAATGATGTCATTTTATAGTTTCGGTTCGGTTTTTCGGTTCGGTTATTTACCTTTCTAGCATAGCGAACCAAATAATTCGGTATTTCAAAAATAAAAAAACCGTACATGCGGTTTGCTATTCGGTACGGCTTGAAACGACTCGGTTTTTCGTTTTTCGTTTTTTGATTCGGTTTTTCGGTTTTTCGGGTTTTTTGCTCACCCATATCTGCAACAACTGGATGTTTATTACGGCGTCGAATGGGGATTTTTTTTTTTTCTTTTTTTCTTTAATTAATTTGTTTTTTCTGTACAAAAATAATTATTTTTCCAAATATTAATGTGAATTTTAGATAATGGATTTTTAATGAGAATTAATTAATTAATTAAAGATAATGGTTGAGAATAATGAATTTTATTTACTTAGCTTCTATAATTTTTAATACTAACAATGATATTTATGTTCAGATAAATAATTTTTTAAGCAATGGTACATGTGCAAGTATATAAATAAATAAATAGGGGTTTTTGTGCATAATTTCCCAACAAAACATTTTTATTATTATAGTTTAAAGGTTATATCTCTTTCACCAATAAGCCCATCTCTTTAATTTTTATAAATAAAAGAAACATTCATGTATATGCCAATACTACCCTAAACCCTTTATACTCAATTTTTAATATGCTCAAATTTCATCCTTAACTTAATTTAACCTCAATTTGACCCCAAATTTCACAAATTATTCAATTTTGACCCCAAAATTTCTTTTTTTCAAAAAAAAAAAAATTCAAAAATTATTTTTTCCCGCCGGATTCCGGCGTTGACTTTACAATTTTTTTTTCTTTCGGATTTTTTCGCCGGTTTACGGCGTTGACTTTTTCGAATTTTTTTTCTCTTTTCTTTCTTTCTTTCTGTAACTTTTTCTTTTCTTTTCTTCCGGACTTTTTCGCCGGTTTCCGGCGTTGACTTCGTTTAGTGTTTTTTCAAGTTTTTTTTTACGTCCGCCGCTAAACGTTGACAGTAATTGTGCTGTCATTGACAGTATATTAACGTAATTATACTGTCGATGACAGTTAATTAACGTAATTGTACTGCCGTTGACAATACATTTATGTAATTGTTCTGCCGTTGACAGTAAATTAACGTAATATTATTATTTTTTATTTTTGTAGTTTTTTTTTATTTTGTTTGATTTGTTGATAAGTCAACGTAATTATATTACTGTCAACAACATCAATATTATTATTATTTTGGGGTTTTTGTTTTGTTTGAATTATTCACGGAGTAACGTAATAATATTACTGTCTATTATTATAATATTACTGTAAACACAATAATATTACTGTGGTTGACGGTAATATTACTGTTGTTATATTAATATTGGTGTCAACCACATCAATATTATTATTTCGTTTGGATTTTTTGTTTGTTTGAGTTATTCACGGAGTAACGTAATAATATTACTGTCAATTATTGTAATATTACTGTGGTTGACGGTAATATTATTGTCACTCACAGTAATGACAGTAATATTAATTATTTTGACTTTTTATTATGTTTACATTTGTTGAACGGTCAACATAATAATATTACTCTATTACACAATAATAATGAGTTTTGTAGTGTTAATATTACTGTGCTAGAGATTAATATAGCAATATTACTGTGTTAAACTGTAGTTTAGTTAATTTTACTGTGTTTAACAGTAATATAGTTAATATTACTGTCACAACAATATTGTTGTTTAAATGTAAAAAAAAAGTTACAGAAAAAAATAAAAGAAGAAAAAAAAAAGAAAAAAAAATCGAAAAAGTCAACGCCGGAGACTGGTGTTGACCGCCGGTTAATGCTGGAAACCGCCGAAAAAATATGGAAGAAAAAAAAATTGAAAAGTCAATGACCGCCGGTATCCGGCGGGAAAAAGAAAATATAAAAAAAAAAGTTTTGGGTCAAAATTGAATAATTTGTGAAATTTGGGGTCAAATTGAGGTTAAGTTAAGTTAAGGATGAAACTGAAGCATATTAAAGTATGAGGGGTTATTTTAGTCCTTTACAAAAATCTAAACCATGTAGGGACTTATTAATAAAATAATTTTTTGGTTGAATCTCTTTACGAATTGGAAAAGCTTTTTGAAAGTGATTATGAGCTTTTTTTTGTTCATAATCTGTTTTCACGTGTTTGCAAATCAACTTTTGCTTTTGCTTCTCTTAAAATAATCTGTTTTAAGCTATTTTTTTAAAAGCACCCCTAACCCTGCTTTTTCTATTTATGTTCATTTTCCGGAATATTTGCAAACATGATACGGGTAAAACCTACGTATATATTACCGCAAGTGTACAGTATCGCGTTTTGTAGAATAGTGAATTCCAGATATCGATCCACAGGGAATTAAGTTCCTAAATCTGCCAAGTACCGTAATTATACTATCCTAAACTTTATCTAGACGGGAGAAAAAGATGGGAGATGACATGAAGCAAAAAGGAAACAAAAATAAAAACAACGGTCCGCCAGTATAATCGAGGAATTCCGACGTGTGAAGGCTTCTAGGGTAAAATCCACCAGTGTACTATCGATAAAGATCTACAAATCCGAATCTAATGTCAATTCTATGTTCGCTAACCCAGACACTAAAGTACCCTAACCCCCGTCTCCAGTGTAGTTAGAGTCTACCCACAGGTCCGACGTCTCCGTTCAGAACCTGATATTAAGAGAGCATTTAGGTCAAGTCCTTAAGGGCTACCCGAGGTGCATCACGTCTCCGTTTCCACAACCCGAGCTATGCTTTCCTAAAATCAAACGAGAAATCCTCTCTCGAGTTCATTCCCATTTAGAATCAATTCAACTGTTGGCCAAACAATCGAAAGCATTTAATACAGGAAAACATAAACAGAATCAAAGAACGACAAATAGATCACAGATCTGGAAATCAAAATCAATATATACAAGGTTTCATTTCCCTAAAAGAAAATGCTCAGTTCATTACAAACATAGCATCCAAATGAAGAACACGAGAAATTATAAACTAAACGTAAAGAAAAGCTTATGAAAAACCCGAGTCGAAACCCTCGTCGAAGCTTCCCGCGAAGAACTGGCGAGAACCGAAGAGAAACCGAAGAAGAGGTCGAGAGAGAGTCAAGCTATTTTCGAGCTATCGAAAAATGAAAAGGAGACCTTCTATTTATAGTGAGATATCAAAGAAAAATATCTAGTCTCGATTTCTGTGCCCAGATCGCGATCTGGGCTTCTTGGATCGCGATCTGGCAACCTCGAAAACTGCCCACCGCTTCCCAGATCGCGATCCAGGAAGTGCGGATCGCGATCTGCCCCAACTTTTCGCTGCTACTGGAATTTGCCACCAGATCGCGATCCGGTGATGCTGGATCGCGATCTGGCCTCTGCATCAACTTCAAACACTGTTTTGACCCTTTTTCAGCCCGAATTCGACAATTGTGCATTTCCCAAAAGTTGTAGCCCTTGAAGTTAGCTTTCTAAATCCACTTGAATCAGCTCAATCGGAGGTCGTATGCAAAAGTTATGCTTGAAATACCAAACACTGCCACAATCCGCGAGAATGCACTTTTGCACGTGTTTGGTTTGGTTCTCGGCTTCGCTTCCAAAATCGTTTCGAATCGGCAAAAATAGCTTCTCTTTACCTAAAATATAAATAAAACAAAAACAACATAATATATACAAATAAAGCCGAAAACTCGGACGAATGAAGACCAAAACACGAAGATTAGATAAGTAAAAGTTGTGCAAAACGAACACTTATCAAAACACCCCCAACTTTTAGAAATAAACACTTAAAACTGACTTAACACACAATCACGAACTTCTACTTTTAAATAATCATTTGCAAACACCACCTAAGTACCCATTGATGGACTTATTTATAATGATCCCAAATAAATAAATGAAAATAGTGTGGGTCCGACTTCAACCCAAATGGATTTCACGAATAGGCCTAACTCAACTTATAATAATTTCACAGCACTCACAACTTCTATGGACCAATATTTTGTTTTTATTATATTTTTCATTTTTTAATATCAATTTCTATTTTTCCTCAAAAATAAAATAAAAATAAAAATATATATCAACCTCTATTTATGGTGCTATAATTATGATACAAATTATGGGTGAAAATTTGAACGAAACTCGTACCGCCAGTTTTGATTCGAAATTTCGAATTTTGGAACATTATCTTTATATTATGAATTTTAAAAGTTTCAACTCTCTCTCTCTCTCTCTCGATTTTTTGGGACGAAATTGGAATACATACTTGATCTCAAATCGTTGATTTTTTTTCTGGATTATGATTTAAGCTTGAACGAAATCTGCAAATGATAGAAAAAGTAGTCCGGATTTTTTTTGGGACGAACTTGAAGAAATACATACTTGATCTCAAATCGTTTATTTTTTCTGGATTGTGATTTAGGCTTGAACAACATTTGCAAATGGTAGGAAAAGTAGTCCGGACTTAGGCCAGAGTTAGCATTCTGACGGTCAAATCAGTGATTTTACTTAAAAGAGTTCTCTTATAAGTATTAGGGTTATTATGTTTTCTTGCCCCATGGCCTGAACTGTCTAATTATCCTAGTAAAATATCTCCATATACCTTGTCGTTTCAAGTGAATAGTGAAATAGTCGCACATGCCAAAAGCAACAAACGTTCTCTGCACCTGTCAGTTGATTGGACGTGCATTAAATAATGTCACATGGATGAGGCGGCTAAATCTCTCGATAGCTTGTGGTCGATTCTTCTCTCGCTAGACTGTGGTCGATTCTTCTCTCGCTACGAAAGTTATCTAGAGTTTGTCTCGCATGTGGACTTTAGTCGCAGACACCTAGTCTCGTGGGATATTCATGTGGGCTTAGTCTCTCGTGGGCTGGGCTGGATCTGCTTGATGGGCTAGGAGCCTAGGATAGTTGAATTGATCCACGCATCAATACTTGACTTTATCGACCTAATTTTAATTTTCAAAAAAATAGAAAACAAAACTGAAAATCACTTTCATAAAATCAATACTATTGTTTAGTTTATATTAAAAAGTTTCTAAGAAAATGTTAATTTAATTTAATTTTATTATAGAACAAGTTTTTTTATTCAAAATTTCAAAATTCATTTGGAACAAAAATTAGTTTCATTTATGAAAGTATAATTCACATGAGAGTACGAAGTAGAGAACTGTGCCGCCAATAGTTATCATCTCTTCAATGGTGGATGGTGATCTGGGGCTTGCTTGGAAATCAGGTCCAGTTTTCTATTTGGGGTTTTTTTTCTCTGTTTTCAATTTTTCTAGGGTTTCATTTTTTTTCATGTCTGTTAAATCCCTTCCAAACATAAGATCTCCGAATCTAAATTGTTATTTTGGAGTTCAATTTCGGATCGTAGTTTTCTATCCCATGGATTTTGAAGCGTAAATTGTAAAATTATCCTGCAGTTATAATCAACATTTGCCACCGCCGCGAACTAAAACCCTGTCCGATCTGCTGCTGCTGCTGCTGCTGCAGCACCGCCACCAGTTCGCGGTGGCAGTCAGTATCTGCAGAACCAGTGGCAAAAGCAGGGGTTTGAGGCATGGATTCTATGTAGACGGAGGAGGAAAGCCAAACAACAAATTAGGGGTTCTGAAAAAAAAAAAACAAAATGCCGGAGAAGACTCAATGTTGGCTTCTGGTTCACATATGGCCTGCTGGAGTACTCGTTAATCTAGACTCACTCGTTGGTGAGTCATTTGTTAATTGTGAATCCGTCGATTCTGCTGTTAGCTACAATACCTTGTGCCGAAAAATTACTGGCAATTTTTACTCTGTCTATATTATCAGCTACTTTTTTCTGTAGTTGTTTTAGTTCCAATGTTGAATATTATGCGTAAACGAACATTAATCGATCCGATTTTAATGAATATATTTATTTCCGCATTGAATTTTCAAGACAGCCTTATTAGATTTCAATAATCTAGGTTATGCGTACACGTTCCAGTCATCACGGATTTAATGTGTGTACACATCATATATGTTACTTTAATTTGCGTCTTGGGTACGTATGATGGTATTAATTCTGTTGCTCTTTACATTTTCTATAGTGGCTCGGCTGATTCAGCATTTGGATTGTGCCGACACTTGGAGGAGCAATGCCGGTCATTATTGCTTTTTCATTAATGTACATTTGAGCCCGAGTTCTACAAATTGAGCGTCTCGAGACCAAATTCAAGTTCAATTGTGAAAACCCCCCTACCCTAATCCAGCGCCGCCGCCTCAATTCCTCTCGGGAATTTTGACCGAATATCCGTCCACATTCAAGCCTTCTTCTGTGTCAATAAGGTATGTTTATTCGATTTGATCTTGTGATTTTTAGGTTGGCCAAAATCTACATCACCGTATCAAAATTCACGAATTAAAAGTTTCTTAGATTGTTAATCTTTGCAGGTCTTACGATGTCTGATAAGGGTTCAAGCTCCAAGTCTTCTTCAAAGCTGAGAAATAAGACGAAGATGTCTGATTTCTTGTGTGATTTTAGGTATGGGATTAACTTTTTAGATTTCTCGTTGATATAACCGATATGCACTAGATTCTTTTCTTTTCTCGATTATGTTGCATTTAAAATAATATATGCCTTGGTTGTCAATTTAATTGGTTTGAAGTGTTATTGTATCTGATTTCCAAGAAGGGTCAGTCCCTTGATTGCTTCTAATTCAATGTTTTCCTCCTAACACTTTAAATGCAACTTTTACTGATGTTGTTAGATATCAAGATCTCTCTATTTATATTTACTATTTATCAAACAAAACAATGGAATTCGTTATAGTAAATACTGCTGCTCCTATATTTTTGTAAGCAGAATGTGAGCTGTAGGTATTTTGCTCTTTTCAGGTTCCGAAATGAACTGCCAGATCCATCTGCAAAGATGAAGCTTCTGCCTATAAAAAGAGACCCCGATCGGTATGAAGATCTTTTGTATTGTACTTATGTATCTACTTTGTTACACTATTGGCATATAGTAGTTTTTATTTTTGAACTTTAGTGATGGCTGTGTGATCCCACAGCTATTAGCACCTTGCCATTGCATCCATTTCAGTGCTAACATTGACATTGATATTTCTTTCTATCTGTTAAGTTTCCCCCCCTTTTTGCCCGGTTACTTGTCCACATCTGGTGTTGAGCACGGAGCCTAAAAAAAAGTACAAGAAACCACAAATAACCACCAAAGTTAATGACAAGGGTTTTCTTGAGCTGTTTATGTTTGAACTTTTTCATTTGTGATTCATCGAGCTGGAAAAAATATTGCGTTTTAGAGTAGTCTATTTCATTTCAAAATGGAAATTTTTGTTATTAAGATGGAGGCAGTATTTGTTTCGCCGTTATAAACCTATTCTGTTTTCATGAAACTTTAGCTAGCTTTCAGTTCGTCAGCCAGCTGATAAATAATTGCCTTGCAAATTTAAGTCATAGTAAGTAGAGGTAGAGCCATAGAGGTGAAACAACTTGTCAGAGCAAGTGTTATGTGCTTATGTTGGTTTATGATACATGCATGTTCCTGTGGAGGTATTTCCATTTCCACCAGTGTATGAATATCCATTTAAACTTTAATGTTTGCGCTCCTGTATATTTTGAATTTTTTTTTTTGCGACATCTAATAACAGTGATCTAGGCACTTATATAACATGATGATATAAAACTACACTTTTCTGATGATTGATGCAATTATTCTACTGGTAATCATAAACTTGATACCTATGTTTATCGAGAGTTGTACTTTCAGCTTCCTCGACCTCCTTGATAGAAAATAACTTAATTGAGCAAGCTTACTTAAAAGTGAAAGAGGCAGATGGCCAGACTACTGATCGTTGTATTTCCTCGTCTTACTTCATTTCTGAAAAACAGTCTACCAAAAGTTTAAAAAATATATAATAACAAAATAGGAGCAAGGCCATTGGTGTGAACGCAATGCCCCAATTTTTGGGTGTGGCTGTGGACAGCCTTTTGTTTTCCCGCTCTCTTTTTTCGAATTTTTATTTAGGGATCTTTCTTTGAACCTGCAGATACTGCAAATATCGAGTTACATCATTGGAGAAAAATTGGAAGCCACAGCTATTTCCTGGAGCAGACCTTGGTTTACCGCTGGACTTTCTTGATACGAGCGTATACAGGTTAGCTTATTGTGCCCCTCACCATATTTTCTCCTTACTTATAATTTTTTTTTGGCTGATTATTATATCATTCTCCTTGTTGACCAGTCGACGCAGGGGTAAAGGCATACCCCTTGATCCAGAGGATGAGGCGTTGTTACGTGATGATGATATTGATCCAATAGCACCAGTCAAGAAGGATGCGAAGAAGAAAGAAAGGCTTAGTGGTTTACCGCTGGACTTTCTTGATAGGAGCGTATACAGGTAAGCTTATTGACCCCTCACCATAATTTTTCCTTATTTGTAATTGTTTTTTTAAATTTTAATTTTTTGCTGATTATTATATTCTCTTTGTTGACCAGTTGGTGCAGGGGTAAAGACATACCCCTTGATCCAGAAGTTGAGGCATTGTTGCCTGATGATGATACTGATCCAATAACACCAGTCAAAAAAGATGCTGTGAAGAAGAAAGAAAGGCCCAGTGGTTTACCGCCGGACTTTCTCGATATTAACGTATACAGGTTAGCTTATTGAGACCCTCACCATAATTTTTCCTTATTTTTAATTGTTTTTTTGGTGATTATTATATCATTCTCCTTGTTGACAGTCGCCGCAAGGGTAAAGCCGTACCCTTTGATCCAGAGAATGAGGCGTTGTTGCGTGATGATGATATTGATCCAATAACACCAGTCAAGAAAGATGCTTCGAAGAAGAAGAAAGAAAGGCCCAGTGGTTTACCCCTGAACTTTCTTGATATGGGTGTATACAGGTAAGCTTATTGAGCCCCTTGTCGTAATTTTTCCTAACTTTTTTTTTTGGGTGTTATTATATAATTCTCCTTGTTGACCAGTCGGCGCAGGGGTAAAGGCAAACCCCTTCATCCAGAAGATGAGGCGTTGGTGCATGATGATGATATTGATCCAATAATACCAGTAAAGAAAGATGCTTTGAAGAACAAAGAAAGGCCCAGTGGGAAAGGTGTTTCTTTGCTGTCTCAGTATATTCCTCCCCTTAGTTCGAGTTCAACTAAGCAGGTATTGTATAGTTATTTTTTATGATTGTTATTGAATTTTACTGCATTAAATAAAGAAGGTGCTGTTTTAGCTTTTCCTTAAGAAATAATTACTGCAACCTCTGCTGAGAACTGAACTAGATCTGATGTTCATGTGACCTGCAGTATCTGACTAAAAAGCAAGCCAAAGAACAGCGGGACGCTCGACGTCATGGCCTTTTGTTGCCGCCCAGTAGTAGGTTAGTTATATCTTACTTTCATACTGTTTTTATTTGGAGAATTTATGGCCGAGTCTTTATAACTGTTTTCGTAAATAATATTTTTTCCCTTTTTTTTTTCAGGGAAAGTAAAATTCTGGATATTATGGCTTCATTTGAGGCTATCAAGTCCCAACCTGTTCATAAAGGCGATTGTCAAGTAAAGCCAAAAAGAGTTATACCGCTCTTTCCTAAATTTGACCGGTATAGTCTCACTATTGACAATCACTAAGCGCCTGCGAGCTATTTACTTCTTTATCAACTTGTACTATTGTGTAAAATAATCGTTATTCATGTCGTTTAGGTCTTGTTATCTGATAAGATATCTGTTGTTTTTTTGTGGCCTGTTTGAAATTAGCTTTTTTCCACAGCTTACATATATTGATTGTAACACATGCTTCCTAATAAAGTGACGCTTTAGTTCTTAGTGAGATTCTTACAGGGTGTTGATTTGCATAACTTCCCTAAGCTGAGTTTTATCTGATTATGACTTTATATTTTCAGGAGTGATGATGATCAATTTCTAAGTGCAAAATGTGTTGACGCTGCTACTGCTGATTCCGAAATCTACAAAGAAGAATCTAGAGTAAGTTATAATCAGATATCGAACATGTACTATGCTTCCAGAAAGTTAAACTAACCCTGTAAAGCATATTTGCAAAAGGATTAAATTGGGCATTCTTTGTAATCAAGAAATGCACAAACCACAATAGTATGATTGATAATAAAATGGGACGGACAAAGGAACTGATGCGTTTTTTTCATTCCCTTTCTAATCTAGAATCAGCTTTTATCCAGTTCTGCTATTGTATTTGCTTGTCCTACCGTATATTGCTTTTCTTCATTCCTAAGCTTGTTTTGTCTTAATTTTCATTCGGTTTATCTTATTTGTTATTGTGGGCAGCTAGAGGAGGACGTGTATGACCAAAATGAAGACAGGTTAGAGGCATTGGTCGGAAAGTATCTCTTGGATGTACGTTTTATGTAATTTACTTTTTCTACATTTGACTATATATTATATATATTAGCGGTAGAGCTGCTTCTCATATTATGTCCTGCCAACTTAGCAGTTGCAGGGTGGCAATGTGGATGATCCGAAAACACACCCTGTAGTATCTGAGGAATCAGAAGAAAAATACGTGGTCAGTGTTTTTTTTATTTTTATTGTTTTCCTAAATAGGGCTTCGCCTTGTGCATATGTTTGTACTAATCCGTATCTTCATACAGCCTCGGCCAAAGAAGGTCGTAATAAGGAAGAAGGTGACGAAGGAGGCAAAACCAGACAAGGAGTTGAAGTATTATCCTCTTCCTATATCAATGATATTAAGGTGTGGATTTACAGTAGATGAAAAGGTATGTTCGTTACTCTTCGTTTTTTTTTTCTTCCTCGTTTCATCTTTGAGCTATATGTAGCACAGGCCTGAATTTTGCACTTTGGCAGGGTTTTGTAGTTTCAAAGGCAACAAACTACTCCAAGTAGGGGAAGTGGAAGTGGCTCTTGATTAAAATAATAAAATAATGCAATATTGAGAAGAAATCCTTGAGAATTATTATTATTATTATTATTATTATTATTATTATTATTATTAATTTTTTTTTTTTGGCTTTGTTATTATAATGCAATGTTGAGAAGAAAACCTCTACTGTATTGATTTACATATGCTTTTAAGTGACCTAAAAGTCCAGTACATACTATATATCAGGTGTAGACTGATTAACATTTACCATATACTTACTTACGGCCACTAATAATTAATACACATAGTTAAATATAGTCTACACCATTAAACTATACGTTTCGTTAGGTAATACTTATCCTTTGAAGTATCATTTGTAACACATGTCTCCTCAAATATAATGTAATTTGTATTTTAAAATTCTACTCCCTCCGTTTCATAATATCTGTCGCTTTGGAGAATTTTTTTTGTTTCATATTATCTGTCACTTTAAATTTCCAACACTTTATTAATTACTTAATTTTCATTATATACCCCTATTAATTATTTCCAATACTCTTTTTTCAACTAATTTATCTCTCTTATTAATTATAAGTCAAGGTCATTTTAGTCAAAATGCATATATTTTTCTAAAATCAAGACACATTTAATAAAATTCTTAATCTTTATGCAAAGCTAAAAAACGACAATTAAAATGAAACGGAGGGAGTAATATCTTAAAATTTTCTATTTTATTGAAAGAATAAGTAAAAGAACAATTAAATTATACAACTAAAAATATATGTTAAAAAAAAGGATAAATTACAACAACCTCCTAATGTATGGTCAAATTATGAAAATAACTCATTTTGTTTGGATAATTACATCTACCCTCTCAACTATGATTTTTTCGTAAACCTCCACCCTTATGGTGTCAAATTCAACATAATTATTTAGATTCCGTGGAATGTGTTCTAGTTTGTACTCGTTTTGCGTAAAAATATATTTTCTGATGCACCACAATCTGATATATACAAGCAAAAAAGACATGTTATGATCATCTTGTTTCAAATTGTGGAGTTCGAATGGGATAAAACAGGTACAAAAATAATAATATTCCATATAATCTAGAAGATTCCACTAGATTTGAAACCGCAAGGGTGAACGTGTAAAAAGATTTATAGTTGATGGGTGGTTGTAACTACCCAAACCGCGCAACTCAATGGAATGGATTACGCCGAGTGCTCGGATTCACCGCATCCTCTCCGAGCTCCACCGTCTGATGAGAAGCTTAAGAAGAACTGCAGTCGAGAGCATGCCCTTCCCGAAGGGATCAAATACGATTACTACAATGGATCTTGCCCGCTAGCAGAGCGAATCATCCGATCTACCGTTCGAGAGCTGTGCAATTTTCAGTCCAATGCTGCCCCTTCTCTATTGGGGCTTGACTTCGACCACTGCTCTGTCAAGGTGACACGATTACTTCTTGTTCTTCCATTTTTCCGTTATCTATTTTGTGGTTTTGTCTAAGTGATTAATGATACGTTTTGGGAGCTTTTTTACGTTTGATACTTTTTGGGGGCAGAACTTTTTCGAGTTCTCTACTATTTAGATTCTACAATTGATTTATTCAACATTTTGTGATGGGACTTTCCCTTTTATTCTACTTTTTGGGAATGAATAAACTCGATTTGTAGTTTAACTCCATTGTGTAGTTTTTACACGATTTGTTTGAGGTTTTCAATATTTCACTTGATTTTCTTATGGAATTAAGAAGTTGATTATTTTTTTTAAAGGAATTTCATGTAGGGGTACAATGATCATTGTTATGTGATCTTGCCCATTCAACTGCTATTCAGAAAGAGGCTCCCCTTAATGTATCTGGACAACCACCAATTTACCGCACTGCCACTGCCGGCAGCAGTAGCAGTGGCGGCGGCGGCGACACTGTCCACCAAGACACCACCATCAGTGACAGTGTAGGTGTTGGAGGCAGCGGTGTTGGAGATAGCAGTGGAGCGGCCGGTGCTAGCAGTAGTAGTGCTGGAAGCGACGAAGAAGAGGATGATGAAAAAGTGGGGCTAAACGAAGGGGCTGACCAATCGGAGGAAGACGAAGACGAAGACGATGACGATGACGATGAAGATAGAGAGAGAGAGAGAGAGAGAGAGAGAGAAATTACAAATATATGAGCATCTGGTTTTGCTTGAGGAACAACTAACAGAAGACGTAATCAGCGATGACGAATACCAGGCAGGTCTTAGGCAATATAAAAATTGACGAGGCGAAAAAAGACTCAAAAAACTTGAGAAAGAACTGAAGAAAGGATGGATAACCGTGGATCAATACAATTCTAAGAAGGAGGATAGGGAATATTACATCTATAATAACGAACCATATTACGGGCACGATAAATGGTATTCTAGCAGGAGAGCATACGACCAGAGTGAACGTTCCCGGACATATAATTACTTCGCCGAAGTGGGATCAACAAGCGAGCCTGTGCCTAAAAGGAGAAGAAGGATCAACAACTACGCTGCTGCAAACAACAACCCCCAGCTGCAAACAATGACTCCCCTCTCCCAGCTGCAAACAACAATATACATTGAAAGATTGCTTGATTGCACCTGTGAAACATGCAATTTCTTGCTCTGTTTTCTTTTAGATAAACCATTCTAGTTGATGATTATTAGTAGAGACATTGATTCTAATTGATGCTTATATTGTTGTTTAATACATCTGACAAGTATTACAACAGGTCTATATGGTCTATATGTCTATATTCACAATGTTGCTTTTTTTTAGGCCTTTCAATAAGAGTTTTCTCTATTTAGCTCAGCCCACACGCATATAGTTGAAAAATTCGTTAGGGTTTCAGGTGCAAATCCCATTAGGGTTTCTCAAAGTCGAAAACAAAAAAAAAAAAAAAAAAAACAATGGAAAATATATTTGCTTGAATGGTTACAAATGAAGTCCCTACTCCTATTTATACTAGGCCACCTTCTCAATGGATGGTGGAGATCTATTTGATGTAAGGACTAGGAGTTTCACTAGAACATTCCAAAGAATTCCTACTAGAACAGTTCGAAGAATTCTTACAAAATATATACAAAATGAGGATTCTAGAAACTCTGTTAAAGCTTGTCTTCGACTGCTTTGTCAAGGTGCCGGCGGAGAGTGAAAAACGTCATATCCACTTTCAATTGGAATGAAGTGAAGATGCTAATTGTGAGGAGGAGGAGGAGGAGTCGAGTTCTTCTAAGCGTCGCAAGTTGGAATAATTATTATAGATATTTTTTTTATTTAATGACTTCAAACAAATTCTGCGATTTTTTTTTCTTTTTTATATTCCTTTATTTTTCGTCTGTGGGTTTTGCTTTCGTCTCCATTTTCATTTTCATTTTTCATTTTCATTTTTAGTATTACGGTTCTACATATAGTGCCTATATTCACATCTCCCATTGTTTATAGGGCAAATGACAAATAGGCCTATGACAATGGCATTTAATTAAAAGAGGGACATCCAACTTTTTTGTCTTTTAAATAAATTCAGTTCATTCAAACTTATTTGCAAATAAGGAAAATCCTCTTATATATACCAAAATTACCCCCAATTCAACTCCAATTTCACGATTTACATCCCAATTTAGCCCAATTTCATCAATTAACCAATTTTAACCCTAATTTCAATTTTGACCCAATTTTGACCCGCCACCACCGGAGACCGCCGGTCGCCGCCGTTGACTGCCGAAGACCGGCGTTGACTTTTTTTTTTTAATTTTTTTTTAATAATTTTGTTTTTTCTTAAAAAAAATATTTTAATTAATATTACTGTATTGGCTGCTAAATTACTGTCTCCATCAGTTATTTAACTGTCGGAGACAGTAATTTAACAGTTAATTGACTTTTTTTTTTATTCAAAATATTTTAATTAATATTACTGTCTCCAGCAGTTATTTAACTGTCGGAGACAGTAACTTAACTGTTAATTGATTTTTTTATTTTTTTGAAATTTTTTTCTTAAAAAAAATTAATTTAATTAATATTACTGCCTTGGCTGCTAAATTACTGTCTCCAACAGTAATTTAACTGTCTTAGACAATAATATTAATAATATTACTGTTCGGGAAAATAATATTCATAATATTACTCTTCCAAACAGTAATATTACTTGTAAAGTATAAGGAAATGTTGATATCCGATCTCCACACTCTCTATTGCGGATATTAATATTAAATGATACATTTTCTTTTCACTAATAGTTTAAGCTTTGGTTAAGGTTGTCATTCAACAATTATATGGTTCATCGAGTTAAGTCGATCCGACATTTTTCTCAGTGTTTCCCTAAGTCCAAGGGAACATCCTAGACATTATATATATATGCATGCACATGTTTATGGTGGAGAATTTGAAATTAACAAAAAACGACATCGTTTTGGGTCAGATGGGGAAATGGGTTTTGGGTCAACCGGGCCGTAAATTTACATGGGCTTCAGTAATTTTGATTAAATGACCCGATTGAGATGCTAGCCCATGATCCAATTATTATTAATTTCAGCCCATTTATAATTAAATATTTCAGAAATATTCTAATATTTCTTTCTCAAATTATGAATACAGACTTGCTGTTCCCCCCCCCCCCCCCCCCCCCCCCCCCCTCTCTCTCTCTCTCTCTCTCTCTCTCTAAAAAATATTTATCTGAAAATAAATATCATAGTTAGTGTTAACAATTATAGAAGCTAAATAAATAAATAAAATTCATTCTCAAAGAGTCAATTTCTCAACCATTATCTTTAATTAATTAATTCTCATTAAAACAATCAATTATCTAAAATTCACATTAATATTTGGAAAAATAATTATTTTCGTACGGAAAAAAAATTCCCCATTCGACGCCGTAACAAACATCCAGCTGCTGCAGGGCAGTTACGTCACATCGACGTCAGCATCTCCCGCTCATTTTTCATCTCTCACTATAACCAACTGATGGGTATCCGTCCGGAGAAACAATCGAAATAAAAATAGCCATTCTATAACATTAATTTAATATGCAAAACAATTATGGGAATAGGGATACAGAAATTCAATTACTACTGATATTATTTAAACCTAACAACAACTGCAAATCATAAGCATAACAATTATGAAGACATTAACAAATCAGAATAATTGCAAAAAGGTAAGAAACAAATAAATACTATAAAACTAAAGTAATAAAGGGGGGAAAACGAAACCACGGCGAATCACACAGATTCGCGGGAAGATGAAGTTCTGATGACGATTGAGGTTCCCGACTCAGTCTCAATTCCCATTCGTCCTCGTCCAAGACTCACCAGTCGCAGCCCCGCGCCCACCGGAACTAGCCCAACAGCCCAAATTCCTCACAGATCTCGAACCGAAAAAACCCGAAAAATCCCAACTCACAAAGAACCAAGAGTTCGAATAAATCAAACACACACAGCACTCAACCCAACACCCAACCACTCACAAAGAGTCGAGACTCACAAAGAGTCGAATCAATCACGAAGAAAAGTTTTTAGAACAAGGTGTAAAGTAGGTTGAATTTTCTTGGTCTCTTTTCTCTCACGAAGAAGAGGTCTATTTAATAGCCCCCAAGAACCGATTTCAGCAGAAATCGAGGAGTCCAGATATTAGTGTCACAGATTTCCGGCGGAGAAATCGGACCAAAAAAGATGATGGAAAAAGCAGAGAGCCGAGATCAGTATTTCGGTGGAGAAATTAATCGCTTTTCACGTTTTGACCTCTTAATTGGGTCAAGACCAATTCTCCACGTGGGCTTTTCAAGTATGGGCTTGCTCCAAGATGGGCTGGTTGCATGCTGGTATTGGGCCACAGATGAATAGATAACATTTTGCAAAATCCCAATACCAACTCTGCACACATCTTTTCCATCAAACGCTCTGCTGCAACTCACCCTCTCTCATTCCCCCAACACAAAACACACACACACACACAAAACACACACACACGCAGTGAAAATGGAGGCCGAAATTTGAATCTGATTGATTTTTTCGTAGAGTTTCAGCATGGATTTCACCAGAAAACTGAGCTTCTTCGTTTTCATACTCTGCGTTCTGATTTCCCTTAAAAAAAAGCAGGCAGATATCAATAGAAGGGGTTGCGTCGATTCGGACTCACCGCCTCCTCTCCAAGCTCCGCTGTCTCATCGGAAGCTGCAGCAGAACGACGGTGGCGAGAATGTGCTCCCCGAAGGAATCAGATACGATTACTACAACGAATCCTGCCCTTCAGCCGAGAAGAGTCGCACCGAGCACCACCCATCATGACTAAGTCATACGATAAGGAGATCGATGAAGTGCTCGGCCGACAATTGAAGCGACGTAGGGGAGTTCCACCGAGTATTCAATGCCTCATCAAATGGAAGAGATTACCCGAGTCCGAGGCAACGTGGGAGACGAAGGAAGACTTGTGGCAATTTCAAGATCGTCTCCACTTGTTCGAGGCAACGAGGACGTCGCCGTATTAGGCGGGGGAGGATGTCACGGCCCGCTAGTTTTGGCCCAACCCCTTGCCAATTTCCCTTGGGTTGGGGAGGTTAAAAGTCCAAGATTTAGCCCAAATAGGATTAGGCCCAAGTTGGCCCAAATGTATCAAGGTAGGTAGAGGTAGGTAGAGATATTTTAGGAATTCTTTGGAGTGTTCTAGAGAACCACTCCCAACCGTTAGATCAAATAGATCTCCACCGTCCATTGAGGAGGTGGACTAGTATAAATAGAGGTAGGGTCCTCATTTGTAACCATCCAAGAAATTCAACAAGCACTCAAGCAATAAAGTACTTTCCTACAAACTCTCTTATCTTCTTAACTTCTTTCTTCGCTTCCATCACTTAGCATTCGCAACACATATGATCAGGACGAAGTAGAAGATGATGCTGAAACACATATGATCAGGACGAAGTAGAAGATGATGCTGAGTAGAAGATGATGCTGAAACACATATGATCAGGACGAAGTAGAAGATGATGCTGAAGATGAGGGGGAAGATAATGAAGTTGATGATGAGGAGAACCCCAACCACTACAACGATTTCGACTATGATCAGGAAGTAGAATAGAAGATGATGCTGAAGATGAGGAGGAAGATAATGAAGTTGGTGATGAGGAGAACCCCAACCACTACAACGATTTCGACTATGATCAGGAAGTAGAAGATGAAGGGGAAGACAATGGTTATGGTGAAGTTGATGATGAGGAGAACCCCAACCACGACAACGATGACGATTTTATTTTTAGCGATCCGCATGACGAAGATGAGGATGAAGACGACGATGATGATAATTGGTTCTAATCAATATGGACTAGTAACGCTGAATTTGACATTTATGATAAAATCCATACTTGATCAATTCTATCACTTTCTTTAATCCTCACTTACTCACTCAGTTGTGATTAATATGCACTAGTAACTTTGTCAACTTGTGATATTTGTGATCCACCATGCATTTTTGTATGTCTGTTTAGGCCTTTTAAAATCCATACTTGATGAGTACATAGCAGTGGAGATCTATGGAAAAAACTCCTCGCAGTTGTACCCGAACTCTGTATTTTTACAAAACTCAAGCTAATTACAAAATTTACCCATTAATCTTTTCTAAGGTTTTAATTTAGTTTAACCCTTCAAAATTTATATAATTTTCATATAAAACATAACATAGGTTATATTATCAATTACAAAATATATTGTAAAATAGTATTATATATTCTAAAAAGAACATAGAAATATTTTTAATAACTTATTTTTATATTTTTATAATCCAGAAAAATGTACCAAACAATGTTTAAGAGCTTATAAGTTATTAAAACATCGTAAAAGATGATTTGAAGAATAATCTTGAAGCTCTGTGAATTTTTATCCGGTTATTTTGCGTTAAACAAATTACAACTTTAGTTTTTTAAAACTGTGGGTTGTTCAGAGATGTTTGTTTTCACAAGAAAATGATTTTTTTTCACGATTATACTTACATTGATTTACAAGCTGATTACAAGATTTGTACCGAAAGCACACAGATTAGACATGCATCGCAAGGGAAGGTAAACCAATTTTGACAATATTTTTCTATTTTTTGTCAAAATTTTGCAAAAAAATCCTAAAGAGTGTTCCACAAAACGCTAGGAACAACAAATTGAAAGATAAATTTTCTTATAAGAAAAATTCAACATAACATTTATGATACCCATTAATTAATTATTAGGGTTCTTCTGTGAATAATAATACTTCGGTGATGATTAGGGGTAGAATTCGGAATGAAATTTCTGATTTCCGCCGATTCCTATCCGAATATTTCCAATTTTGAAGCAATTTTTTTATAGTCCAATTTCCGAAATTTTCGAAAAAAAATCGAATTGGAATCGGTATTTGATATGGAATATTCGGAATTTCCAATCCGCAATGAATTCGGAATAATTCCCGAAAATTATATTATATATTTACATATTATGTATACGGATTTCATATTAAAACCAAAGTTGGTGTAGTGGGCTTCAACTAATTGCTTTAAAAACTTTTAATGGCCCATAAAATATTGGCCCATTTTACAAACGTATTTATTTGGTTATTCTCTTGATTTCAAACGTATCCTCCGTCGTCCTTCCTCGTTTTTATTTGGTTCCCACCTGCGAAATTGCTTTACGGAGCCATAACTCTCTCTCCGGTGGTCGGAATTCGATGGTTTAACTACCGTTGGATTCCTCTCGTCAAACTTTTCGTTTTGATGTTGAGTATTTGTCGTCCGTGGAAAATAGGTCATGACCTCTCGTATGTGCTAGGAGGAGAGCCTCAAAAGGAACTCTCACTCAGTTTTTGTGGAAATTTCTAACTATGAAGAGTTCGGACACTGATCAATTTAGCTCTTGGAAAGAAGATTTGGAGGAAGTATGGATTGAAAGCTTAGATGCGGATACAAAACAATGGGAACCGGTAGCATTATTGCCGGAGAGTGAAAAACGGCATATCCGCTTTCAATTGGAATGGAGTGAAGATGCTAATTGCGAGGAGGAGGAGGAGGAGGAGGAGTCGAGTTCTTCTAAGCGTCGCAAGTTGGAATAATTATTATAGATATTTTTTTTTATTTAATGACTTCAAACAAATTCTGAGAATTTTGTTTTTTTTTTTTAATTTCCTTTATTTTTCGTCTGTGGGATTTGCTTTCGTCTCCATTTTCATTTTCATTTTCATTTTTAATATTACGGTTCTACATATAGATGTCTATATTCACATCTCCCATTGTTCATAATTGTACGTGCAATATTTCTAATTGTTGAAGATGCTCTAACCTATTAATTTCAATAAACCACATTTTACATATGCTTTTAAATGACCTAATTACATTAATTTACTAATTAGTCACGTGCATGTGAAATCCCATGCCGTTTATAAGGTTAATTAGTGAACTTCACTTTTGCATTAATTGGTCACTTTGTTGATATATGTAATGCATATGTTTTTTAGCACAAAACTCCTAAATAGTGAGATTTTAGGGGGAGTTTGCCAAAAAAAGGAAAATTACATAGGTTTTTTATATTCAAATAACACGGGGAGTTTTATAGAAATTAGAAAAATAAAGGGGTGAAAATGCAATAAACAAACTAAACACAAGCAAGTGTCATCATGTGAAATTGTTTTACATCGAAACTACGTGTTTTTTTTTTCCGTTGTTTTGATTGGATTGAGGGTCTTACATACATGCGACTAAGCTAATGCAACTAGGGTTGGTTTAATACAAACATTGTCTCTAAGCCAAAGTGAGATTTTCGAGCAATTCATTCGACTGTTGTTCGTGTTGCGAATTCCCACGCCTTCAAAATCTTGAGCATTTACAACTCATGTTATGGATGGTAACAATTTCAAAATCGGCTATACATATATATATGCCCTGCCCTCGAATTATCGTATATTTCCGACTTACTGAATGCGATTTCACATCCATCACTTTTACATGAAAAAAAAAAAAGTACGTCGAGAGTATGGAGATTGGATATCAACATTTCCTTACACTTGTTACTTCATTATTATTGCATATATTAATATTAGATATATTAATATTAAATGATATATTTTCTTTCACTAATAACTTAAATTTTGGTTAATGTGGTCATTCAACAATTATCATGATTCCTCGAGTTAAGTCAATACGACATTTTTCTCAGTGTTTCCCTAAGTCCAAGGGAACATTCTAGACATTATATATATTGTTGATTGATAATAATAAGCCATGCATGCATCCATGCACATGAATTTGAAATTAACAAAAACGACATCGTTTTGGGCCAACCGGGCCGAATGAAATAATTTACATGGGCTTCAGCAATTTTGATTAATTGGCCCGATTGAGATGCTAGCCCATGATCCAATTATTATTAATTTCAGCCCATTTATAATTAAATATTTCAGAAATATTCTAATATTTCTTTCTCAAATTATGAATACAGACTTGCTGTCCGCCCCCTTCTCTCTCTCTCTCTCTAAAAATTATTTATCTGAAAATAAATATCATATTTAGTGTTAACAATTATAGAAGCTAAATAAATAAAATCCATCCTCAAATAGTCAATTTCTCAACCATTATCTTTAATTAATTAATTCTCATTAAAAAAACCAATTACCTAAAATTCACATTAATATTTGGAAAAATAATTATTTTTGTACGGAAAAAACAAATTAATGAAAGAAAAAGAAAAAAAAATCTCCATTCGACGCCGAAACAAACATCCAGCTGCTGCAGGGCAGTTACGTCACATTGACGTCAGCATCTCCCGCTCATTTTTTCATCTCTCACTGTAACCAACTCTGCACACATCTTTTCCATCAAACGCTCTGCTGCAACTCACCCTCTCTCATTCCCCCAACACAACACACACACACACACACAATACACACACACACGCAGTGAAAATGGAGGCCGGAATTTGAATCTGATTGATTTTTTTGTAGAATTTCAGCATGGATTTCACCAGAAAACTGAGCTTCGTCGTTTTCATACTCTGCGTTCTGATTTCTCTGAAAAAAAAGCAGGCAGATATCAATAGAAGGGGTTGCGTCGATTCGGACTCACCGCCTCCTCTCCAAGCTCCGACGTCTCATCGGAAGCTGCAGCAGAACGACGGTGGCGAGAATGTGCTCCCCGAAGGAATCAGATACGATTACTACAACGAATCCTGCCCTTCAGCTGAGCAAATCATCCGATCTACCGTTCAAGAGCTGTACGAGTTTCGCCCCGACGTAGCCCCTGCTCTACTGAGGCTCGCCTTCCACGACTGCTTCGTCAAGGTGACTCGAATTTTATTTTTATTTTTCCCTTCCGATTCTTCCATTATCTGTTTGTGGTTTTGTATTAGTGGTTGATGATAACTTTTGGGGGCTGAATTAAATCAGATGTTGTGGAGGTGACTGATTTAATCATCTCGTGATAAGATCTCTGCTGCTTTTTGCCTTTTCTCATTTGATACCGTTTGGGGGCAGAACTCGTTCTAGGTTTGTACTGAATTCTAGGGTTATTTTACTCAAAAAAATTGTGATTCCGTTACTTGATTGTGCACGAACTATTTGATTCAGTTTTTACTCGACTTTTATTCAAGTGTTTAGTTCGTGGTGAGGAGACTATTTATGGTGTTTCTTCTATGTTTTGGGGCTGAATTCACTGCAGTTTTCTCCAACAGCACTGATTTGTGTAATTTCATTACTGATTTGTGTATGAGCTCTTTGACTCAGTTTTGACTCGATGGTATTCAATGTTTTAATTCATCGTGATCAGATTTTTGCCGTTTTTCTACGTTTTGGGGATGAATTCTCTGTAGTTTGCATATTTGAGGTTCGATTTAATTGCATTTCCTTGGCTGTTTGATTCAGTTTTGGCACGATGATATTCAAGGTTACATTTTATCGTGATGAGATTTTAGCCGTTTTCCTACGTTTTGGGATGAATTCGCTGTAGTTTTGCATATTGAAGGCTCACTTTAATTAAATTTCCTGAGCTCTTTGATTCAGTTTTGACTCTATGATATTCAAGGTTTTATTTCAACGTGATGAATTTTTTTGCCGTTTTTCTACGTATTGGGGATGAATTCGCTGTAGTCTTCTCCTGGATCCCTAGGGGTTTGTTTGCTCAACAGTTAGTGTGATTGCATTACTGATTACTGATTGGGCATGGGATCTTTGATTTGTTTTTTACTCGGTTTTATTTCATTTGACGGCATCTTTTGCTTAGGGAAGAATTTGAATGGTCTAATTTATATTAGTTCCGAAATAGGCTTGTCTAGTTTTCATGAATTTAATGTGGTTTCCCCCAAGTCATTTCTATATATGCATATACAGTAGTAGTTTTTTAAATGGTTTCTGCCGTATATTACTTGTAGGGTTGTGATGCCTCAATTTTATTGGATCCTACCAATTCAACCGCTAGCGAGAAAGAGGCTTTTCCTAATCAATCTCTGAGGGGATTTGATGTGATTGACATTATCAAGTCAGAAGTCGAAGAAGCATGCCCTGGAGTTGTTTCTTGTGCTGATATAGTGGTTCTTGCTGCAAGAGAAAGCGTTCTCGTGGTAACTTATATTAACTCCTTCTTTCTCTTGCGTTTGTTTTGTGTGTGGTGAATCTATATGTATATATCCATTAAATTTCTTGTGATCTTTCGAGTTCCAGGCTGGGGGGCCATTCTATCCTCTGTTGACCGGTAGGAAGGACAACAAAGAAGGTTCTCTAGATGAAGCTAATAGACTTCCCAGTCCTCAAGATCATCTCTACGAAACACTTCACAAATTTCAACCAAAAGGGTTTACTGAGAGAGAGACAATCACTCTACTAGGTATATTACATTCATACTCTTTTTTCATGACAAGGAAATGAGTATGTTTGATTTCCTCAAAGCTGGGGATGCCAATCTCTTTCAAATGCAGCATATAGTTTAAAAAATATGACATGATCAAAATCTAGTTTTGTATAATACTCTATATGATTGTACGACTGTTGTTTCTAGCCTTCAGTATTCATACATCTTTCCGCAACCTATGCAGAGGATTTTTTTTCGTTCTTCTTACTTTATTTTTTCTCTTCTTGTACATAGGTGCCCACAGCGTCGGAACCATCCACTGCAGCTTTTTTAACGAGCGGCTGTTTAACTTCAAGGGAAGTAATGCACCTGACCCTTCGATAGATGCTGAGTTTCTTGGTGTTCTGAGATCAAAATGCAATAGCAGCCACTCAAGATCAGCTTCACAATCCGCTTCGGCATACTATTCACCATACTATTCATCTTCACCATCTTTATCACCATCACCATCACCAACAGAAAATAGCTCGTCTCAGAATCCAGGAATGAAGATGGACTACGAAGGACCTAGAAAAGATTTTGGCACACTATACTACCGCAGTCTATTGCAACGCAAAGGATTACTGTTTGTTGATCAGCAGCTGACATCCATGGCTGAAGCCCAGGTTTGGGTCCAAGCATATGCCTCGGATTTATCCCTCTTCAAGAGAGATTTTGGCCTTGCAATGATGAAGCTCTCCAACCTCCATCTTCTGAATGCATCGGTCGGTGAAGTTCGACTCAATTGCCGAAAAGTAAACTGAGTTTTACAGATGAAGTTTCTCAACTCTAAAGTCAGTTTCCTATCCACTTTAACCTTTTCTGAAACTCTGTTATGAACGTGTTTCCTTAGTACAAATAACCTGATCCAGTCTTCATGTTCTAGCATGTTGTGTTCCCTATCATTTCTTGGCAATTTTTCATTATCTCCAGGTTTATGAATAGCTTAGTAATTGAATAAAACATATCAGTATGAATAATGAAAGAAGCTACTTATTTTCCTTTTTATTGGTGGAAATGGTAAGAATTCAGCATACAATAAACATACATTGAAGAAGTTAGAAACTGCAACTGAGCTTACAGAAACACACAGGGACGATAATGGAGGAGACAGACGATGAATTCATGTGCAGATGCCATTGATATTTTTGATTTTTTTTTTTTTAAACTTCAGATACTTATAGCTTTAAAGGGCCAAGACTTCTCATTGAACTGTGAACACTGGCTGAGCCCAGTTTCCGCATTGAATTGTTGACACTCCTCGATGGCTGCGGTACGTGAAATTCCGAGTACATATCAACGAAAAAATTGTCGACAATTTCAAGATATGCAGGGCAGGTAAGTCTAGAGTAGTAATGAAGCACCTCCTCTACATCCATCACATGATCCATATCATTCACATCCATCATGTCTAATTCTTTCATCTTTCGAGCTAAAGCATCAGCTGCTCGAAAACTGGAATCTCTCTGCTTTCTTGCAACATATTTGCTTTCCTTCTTCTCTCGTTTCAAGTCTTCGAATTCATTGCAATCTGCAATACTTACGGAGCTTTTGCTGTCCTCTTCGTCTTTCTTTATTCGCACTTTTGGTGAGTGTTGACCCTCTTTCTTCTCCACCACCTTATTAGTAGTAGAATCCCACTTATCGGAGAAACTCGTGTAGAAACTATTCAGCTCCTGCCTTTGGTTGCAGACCCTTTTGCTGGTACAAAAGATGGGATTTTTGGGTAGTTTTTGGCGCCTCGATAAAACCAAGGATTTGAGGTTTCCGAGAGTTTTGTTGCAGTATTTCTTGGTTTTATAAAGGGTTTCTTTTACGAGCATTTTCGGCTTTACTTTTGTTGTGGTGCTGCTCATCTCTGTTTCTGTATCTGCAGTTACAGAAAGAAAGAAGCACCAAATTTGCTGATCTTATGTGCTATAAGAATTGCAAATTTTGTATGCACTATAATATAATACCAAGCAAGAAAATGACAAGAGCTTAAGTTTTGTTTTGGGGTACCTTGAAACAAATGACAAGGATGAAGGGATAAACTTCTGAGCTTTGGCCAACCAAAGTGTTATTTAAAGGAGAATAATACAAATATAGATTGAATTAGACATTCATTCCAAATAATTATTAATTTTAAGTACACAACAAGTACATTTAGGTAGATAGGCTCTGCAGTCCTAAGTTTCATTAGGCCATTGTTAGATTACCACATTATCATGTGCTAATTGAAGTGTACTAATTTGTTGGATTGCTAATTATTAAAAAATAATAAAATTAATAATAATAACAATTGTAGGGAAAAAAAAAAGGTCATAAATAGCATTAATATGGAAGAGTTGTTTTTGGACCCCTACTACAAGTCATAAGAAGTTAGGGAGGGTGATGTTGGTTGAAAAAAGTGGGATAAGGGACCATTTAGCAAAAAGTGATTGAAACAAGAGAATAGAGATACAGGCAATTTTAATATATGCACAAGCCAGTCCCTTTCATTAGAGTTTTTTTTTTAACAATATATATCTATCTAACCTCTGCTTTATCATTGGTTTTTTGCCATTCATTTTGTTGATGCTAAGTGAACCTAATAATCCAACTGCTATAAAATTGGAATTTTTTTGGGGGAAAATTATAATTAAATGTACTATGTATCTATCCATACAGTGCACACCAGGTCAGCTGGTCTGTGGAAATTGGAAAATGTTGTCCCACATCTGTGTGTGTGTGTGTGTGTGTGTTGCAATCAAAGAGAATAATCAATCATATTTTTATTTTTTTTCTGGATCAGTTGAACATGTTTAATGCTAATAAACTCATAATCGACTTGATTCGTAATTGGTAATTCGTATCTACCTTGGCTAAGAAATGAACTTCCGAATAACTATACTGTAAATACCAACAATTTATTTACTCGTTGAATCCCTTCTTTTTGTGGAATTTGAAGAACTGATGCAGCAATCGGTGAACTTCTCCGTAATTAGGAACTGTAGGAACCAGCTGATTCTTGATCCATTTTGGCAGCTTTTCCGTTGAGTGAGAAAACCCTCTTTTTGTCGAATCAGAAGCATAACGTGCATCGACCAATAGGATCGCTGCATAATCATTTCTATGCCGAATTGCTCTGCCTACAAATCAAAACAAATCACACCAATCAAGAAAATCACAACTATATATAATAAGAAGCCATACGTACGATATTCAAGCAGCATGCACTTACCTATCGATTGATTCACAGCTTTCATGCAAAGATTATCGTAATACTCTTTTCCTTTGCCCTTACATCTTTTAAGAACATGAAAACCTGTCTCACCGCAGACAGGATTATTACTCGGGATTGTTCGACCAAGGCCTTCAATATGCTTCACCCTTTCCATCAATTCAACATCCGACGGGCTAGGATAGGGCAATCCGACCATTACTATGCAACGACCCGCTCCGTCACTGAAATTGATACCTTCGGATATTTTCCCACCAACAACAGCAAGGAGAATCGCACCATTGCAAGATGTGGGACCATTAACTGCCAAATCATCAATCGTTTGTTTGTATTCTCTCAACACAGCTTCAACATCTGTACTCTTTCTCGGTTCTCTAAAGATTTCCTTCTTCTTACTAATTCTTGACAGAATCCCCGATGCCTTCCATGCATCATAGACTCGGCTCTCATAATCAAATGACGAGAAAAATACAACTACACCTTCCGGAACAACTGATACTAGATTAGACAGCATAAGTCCTAGCTCTTCAATCTGCAATTTCAGTCCAAAGTGAAGTTTACGAACAAATAATATTCTACTTAGTATATTGTATTAACCAGAGTGGAAAGTGAGCTTCGTACCATGATTGGTGAGCTTCTGTTTTTGAAACTAAAATCGAAGGACTGACCCGAAGGTCCATGCTTAACAGCGATCGGCAAAATATTTTCAGAAGGAATTATATGACCGCACGAAAAGAATGGTAACTGATGTAGCTGTATTGATGGGAAGAGTCTTTCCTTTGTTTCCTCTATAGGTTGCAAAGTTCCTCCAGCCAATATGATAGCATGAGCTTCATCGACAACCTATCCAAATTAATTGTTTATCGTGATTCAAACAATAAAAAAAAATCGAAGATTCTAGAATAAAATAGATGCAGAGTTAGCAATCAGGCAAACCTCGGAAAATATTTTTTCTCCGGTAAGCATAACATATTTTATGTATCCTCCTTCGAGACCGTTGCATGTTTGTGTAGGTGTCGAGACTATTATTTTGCCGTCGCTGTCATTATTTATCAGAGAGGAAAGCATGTCGGTTAATGCCCTGAAACCAGATATTGCACTTTCCCCCTCACTAATTGCTTTCCCTTCACCAACGATTCTCGAGGTGGCAGCTTTTTCTCCATACCCACTGACCTAAGACGACGTATAAGAGTATTTGATATTCAATTACAATGGAACAAATGTCGAATAAGAATAAGAAAAACCTTTTTACCTTGTGAATTATGTTACTCTCTTTCATGTACTGCAACAGTTTGACCAGGTTTATGTTGTCAATGTTCAGAGCAAATAAAAATTCGTTGATGGTCATTGTAAAATCAGACGTACTCGTAATCTCCTCAGTATTATTACACACGGGATCGGTTTGGTTCACAAATTTATTACCAGCAGACAGAAATTGTGAAAAGGCCCGAGTGAGGGTCATCAAAGTCTGTATATATCTCCTATTCCCCGGTCCTAAAAGATTACGAAATCGTCGGAAATATCCATCCAAGTGAGACTGCAATTGGTTCAACTGAAAAAAAAAGGAGAGAAAATCGTTGAAAGAAAAATGAATCGAGAGTAACTAAGCAATATTTCAGGAAAAAAAAAACGACATAACTAATATTTACCTGAGGGACTGTAATTTTTGCATCGTACATACTGATGAGAGTATCGGCTAGATTGTGAGCTTCGTCTATGATAATAACACTGTCTTTAATATTTAAACCTAATGATTCGCGGGATGATTTTGAAAGAAGAGACTGATAAGGAAGAACAACGAGATCGGCTGTAGGCAACATTCTTCTCGAAACGTAATAAGGGCAACCTTCCAAATTGCGCCCCATTCGAACAAGATCTTCAATATCCAGAGCTTCCGTTTTTTGAAGAATCTCATTCTTGAAATCCTCTATTTTCCGTCTCCTTAGCATAGAACATCCGGAGGATGAACTCTTGCAACGTATTCTTTTTCCAGAAACCAACTTCTGTTAAATCAACACGATGACTTCAATCAAACAGAACATTATTTTCGTAATATTATAATGCTTTGGCCCTGTTGTTAATGACGACGCTATACAAAGCACAAAATGCAAGCCATCACACACAAAATGCAAAACCCTTGATTTGTCAAAGAACACAAAGCTAATCTCTTCTAATCATAAACGGGGAGGTAAAAAAATGCGAACAAGAAAATTTTCGTAATATTCATCAAATCCACTTTTATCCGAGGAAATGCTTACATATATACCTTCAATTTAGAAGCGCCGTTTTTCTTATTCTTTTGAAGCTCCAAGCACCTCTCATTTACGCGAGTCGAATTCCCCAGCTTCAGCACCTCTAAAATAAACATTCATCATACTGAAATTCAAAGTCCTACGATTGCAAAAATTGCAACACAACCATGTAAAGTAGGGTGGGTTAAAGCAACATTTCTCGTACCTTCATTGATGCAGAAGTTCTTCCTCGAACCCAAGCAAACAACCCTCAACTCACTAGCAAATTTAGTCTTCCTCAGCTCTTTCATAAACTGCGAAAGCTGCGAATGTGTTCTGCTACAAAAGTAAACTTTCAATCGAGTCTCCACTTCCTCCTCACCCAACCCATCCACCTCTTCTTCTTCTTCTCCGCTCGATAAAAAATCCTCCGCTTCACCGTTCTTCCTTTTCGATTTCCGACCATTTTCTGCATCACTATCATATTCTTCCAATAAAAAAATCGCATCATCCACCTCATCAACCCCAGTTTTCACCTTCACATTTATCGCCTCACTGTCGTCACTCTTTTTTCCCTTTACACCAAGACTGTGTAAATCACTAAATACATCTCCCTTTTCCTTCGAACGGGACCCAATTTTTTTCTTGTGTATTAGATTTTTCCTCTCAGGTTCTTTATTCGGTACGAAGTTTCTCATCCAATCGGGCTCATCAGCGTCAACGTTGTCGTTACCCTCACCCAGATTTTGCAAACCCTCCAGTTTTTTTCTGTCCACAAGCCATTGCAGTGCACTACATATCATACTTAGGGTTTTTCCGGTCCCTGTTACCATAACCCAATCACCCATTTAACTAACATCTACAAACAGGGGGGAAATCCGGATTCGAGTGTTTACAGTAATTATGCATACAAATGAGAAACAAAAAAATTAAAAAAAAAAATTGAATCAAACGAAGGGTGAACTCGATCGTACCAGTGGGGCTCTCGAGCATGGAAATTCCGCCTCTGTCAAGAGATTCGTACAAGAATTTCATGAAATCGAGCTGAATGGAGTAGGGTTTGTACGGAAATGCTGGGAATTCCTTCTCGCCTTTTTTCTCCATTTTCTTCTTCCCCAGTCGAGGAAAATTAATTAGCGGCCTTAATTATTAGTATAACTTTAATTTTAGCTTCAATTTTCCCGCGCTCTCAAGATAATAATATTATATGCACAGGACAAAATAATAAAATTAAAGGAATAATCTAAAAA
The DNA here is from genome assembly GCF_056151865.1 of Erythranthe guttata. Taxonomy (NCBI): domain Eukaryota; kingdom Viridiplantae; phylum Streptophyta; class Magnoliopsida; order Lamiales; family Phrymaceae; genus Erythranthe; species Erythranthe guttata. The sequence continues at coordinate 15,316,594 of NC_142541.1, read as the reverse complement.
AAGATTATGTTGTTCTACTTTAATTAGGAATTACGATTTTAATGGAATTTGACTATTCAATATTAGTATAAATAAGGGTAAATTACAACCAGCCCTTGAGGTATGGTTAAATTATGAAAAAATCCCTCATGTTTGGATAATTACAACTACCCATTAACTATGAATCTTCTTACCCGCCTATCCTTACGGTGTTAAATTCAATATAATCTTCTAGATTCCGTGGAAATAATGTTCTCTAGTTTGTACTCGTTTTTGTGCAAAATGCAGTTTCTCATGCACCACAATCTGATATTTACAACCCAAAAAACACATATGATGATCATATTGCTTCAAAATGTGGAGCTCGAATAAGATAAAACAAGTACAAAATTGAGAATATTCCATATAATCTAGAAGATCCCACTAAATTTTGACACTGCAGTGAAGGTAGTGTAAGAAAGATTTATAGTTGAGGGTGGTCGTAATTATCCAAACACGAGAGATTTTTTCCGTAATTTGACCATCCCTCAAGGGGTCGGTTGTAATTTATCCCATAAATGATTATAAATTTGCGGTAACTTGTTTTACTTTTTTTCAAATAAATAGTTGAAATTTTCATGAATAGGATTTTAATTAGGGGGCGGCAGGCAATTAATTATCTGGGCTCTTCTGTGAATAATAATACTTTGGTAATAGATTAGGGGTGGAAATCGGAATGAAATTTCCGATTTCCGCCGATTCCGATTTGAATATTTTTTATTTTGGAGTAATTTTTTGTAGCCTGATTTCCGAAATTTCCGAAATAAATCGGATCGGAATCGGAATTTGATATGGAATATTCGGAATTTCCGAATTCGGATCCGCAATGAATTCCATATAATCCCGATATTTTCCGAAAATTTTATCATATTTACATATATAATTATGTATATAAAGATTTTCATATTAAAACCAAAGTTGCTGATGTGGGCTTCGACTAATTGCTTTAAAAAAAATTTATGGCCCATAAAATATTGGCCCATTTTACAAACTACACTAACCCTACATCTGTTTTTACTTTTTACGTAATCCTCCAATTTCTTCTTTCTTTCTTCACAGTAATCCGTGGAGAGATTAACCGTTGTTGGTTTTTTGTTTCTCTGCTGTGTGTTCGAACTTTTTTTTTTTTTTTTTTTATTCCGAAAATTCCGATTTCCATGCCTAATCGTATGATGATGGATGAAAGAGTTGAAGAAGACGACAGGATATCGAATCTTCCAGAAGAAATACTGTACAACATAATATATTTCATGTCCAAAAGGGATGCAGCTAAAACTTGTGTCTTGTCCAAATCATGGCGTTTTCTTTGGCAAAACAGGCTAACAATTTCTTACAGTGAGGGATCACCCTTATTCAGTGGACCTCACCGCACCAGATTATTCATCAACGCTGTACAGTCACACCTCAGCAAAGACAATCATCATCGTATAGAGGAGTTTCACCTCGATTTAAATAGTTCCGATTCCGCTTCCCTTCTCGAAAACTGGATCCCAATGCTCAAGTCAATCGGTGTCAAGGCCTTTTTTCTTTCTATTGACCTCCATGCACCCGATTCGTCGTCGTCGTCGTACTTTCATCTCCCCTCCGTTTTCTTTCATGCCGAATCTCTCACCAGTTTACGTCTCGTTCGATGCAAGTTCCCCCAATACGACCGCAACGTACTCTTTCATCGTCTCGAACTAATTTGTCTACGCAATGTCGAGTTCACCGACCAACATACTATCAATAATATAATCTGGACCTGCCCTTTGATCACAAGTATTCGTCTCGAAGAGTGTAAAGGCTTGCATTTTACTAGCGTCGACTTGTTCCTCAAACATCTCAAGCACTTCACTTTCATTAACAAACAAATCGAAGACGAAGTCTGCGGCATTGACATCCTGTCGGTCCCCACTATCGAAACAATCTACGTTCATGGCAGCAGTACTCGATTTCGATTTCACGGCCATAAGTTTACTTATCTCAAGGAACTGTCTCTAAAATTGGTGATAGTATCCACCGACTCGTTCGACTTTTCTTCATGTTACGAATTCCCACTCCTTGAAAGCTTCGATATTACCGGTCCTGGATGGGATGATATAAATCTACGTATGAATGCCCCGAAAATATTGCATTTTAAATGTCTAGGCTACAATAGAATCCCATCCATCAGTTTCACTACGCCAATGTCGAGGCAGTGCAGATCGGTTCTGGGCTTTCGGTTTCGTCCTGAATCGAACTCGTTCCTCAAGCTAAGTGGATTTCTCCATGCGTTCGGTCAATCTCGAATTTATCTCTGTGTTTTTTTAGATCCCATGCCAAACATTCTGAACATCGAACAAGACGTTATTGATAATATTGATGTTGTTGATGTGGAAGAATTGGGATTAAATATGGATCATGCGGCTTCGTTTCCAACTTTTCTAGACTGTATGTTTAGCGTTTGTCGTCCGAGGAACATAGTTCAGCACTCGTATGTGCGAGAAGCTCACATCGAAAGGGATCAAAAGGAACTCACAGAGTTTTTGTGCAACTTCCTAACTATGAAAAATTGGGAATTTACAAGGAAAGAAGATTTGGAGGAAGTAAGGATTGAAAGCTTCGATGCGGATAATCAACAATGGGAACCTGTACTATTGTCGGAATGTGCATTATTGCCGGAGAGTAAAAAACGTGTCCGCTTTCAATTGAAATGGAGTGAAGATGCTAATCGTGACGAGGAGTCGAGTTCTTCTAAGCGTCGCAAGTTGGAATAATTATATAGATATTATTTTTAATTAATGACTTCAAACAAATTCTGAGAAAAGTTTTTTAATTTCTTTTATTTTTCGTCTGTGTTTTTTGCTTTCCTCTCCATTTTCAATATTACAGGTTATATGTCTCTATTCACATGATCCTTATAATGGTGCAATATTTATAATTGTTGAATTCCAATGCATTTACCATATACTTACACACAAATATATGTGTAATATATATACACACACTCATGAGAACACATTGAAATGTAAATTACAAAAGCCATCTGAATTCCATCAACAAATCAATCACAATATTATATAATCAACAAACGGGTCAATAATCGATCCTTGAACGCATTGACCAAAGAGGCTAAAAAGATCCTCGGAATATTCCGGGAAAAAATATATGATCGTACCACAAAGTTTCATCAATCAAACACTTAAGACTGATTGTGTTTTGTTTTTTTCCCAAAGCAAGCTTGCAATAACAATCGTCTATATGCAAATATCATTATCACGCATTTTTATAGTCACTTAATAACCGGAAGATACAAGGACATTTTGTTCCTTCAACCGTTTTTGAAAATGAGCCAATCTGTTTTGTAACTGTAAGATACCGTTAGCCTTCTGGGATAGTATTGAGTTCAATCTCGAGATATAATCGTCTAATTGATTCCCCGGTTGATCTGCTTCGACCAACAGATTCATCTCCTGATTTAAAAAAATATTAAAAAAATCAACCAAAATGCCTTACATTTAAGAAAATTGATAGAGGAAAAAAAAAAGTGATTTTGACGAACCTCACGAACAATATCCATAGTCTCCTCCACTTGCTTCCTGTGAGCACTGATAAGATCTTCCTCCTCCTAAAAAAAAACCCGATATAAACACTAACAGAATGGATCAAGTAATGAATATCTTTTTTAAGAATTAAATCTTCTTTTTTATTTATTTTTTTCTTTTTTACCTTCAACAGAGCAGTTAAATTGTCATCTGAATTCGAATGTTTTATTTCTGCTTTAGGAGGCTCAGCCCACTTTGCCTGGCCATTGGCTCTCTTCAACTTATCATCCATATTGGAGAAGCTGTAAGATTCAGCTACTTTCGTGTTTGCCTTCCATGAAGGTTTCTCCGGTTCGTAGTACTCTTCATCGTATTCATCAATTTGTTCAGGCCAAGAATCGCCCGTAATATTATCGTTTTCAAAATTCGAGGATGCTGGTGGCAAGAATGAAGACAAGGGCTGATTCATCGACTCCTTCAGGTTTGCGGTTGAAGACAAAACATCCTTTTTGGAGTTGTTTCCTTTCGAGAGGCTCTTCACTCTGGAATAAGAACAAACTGCAAAGGTAAGGCCTAAAATGTTTATCGGGACGAAAAAGTAATTTAGAAAATAGTCAGACTAACCTGTCGGCGTATCTTAATGTGTTCAAGGTATGTTCACAAGATCCAGAGTTTGGCGAAACGCAAGATATCATTACTGTGCGGGAGTTTCCAACAAACGAATCCCTCAAAACTTCGGTTAATTTGCTTCCTCTAAACGGAATGTGTCCCTGATCATTGTCAAGTGCTCTAATACACTCCTTCAGTGCAAGCAAACTTTTATTGATCTCAGCTCCTTCCATTCTGTATATATTCAAAACACCGAATACCAACTTAGGCAAGAATTTCTATCTCATACAACAAATATTCATATATCTATGTATACATATATCTATGTGTGTGTGTGTGTGTGTGTGTGTATGTATCTATGTAGCAAGGAAACGGAAACGGCGATACAGGGAAACGGGGAAACGGCATGTTCCAAAAATGGGGATACGGAAACTTGGGGGAAACGTGAAAAATATTAAAAGTATAAGGGTATATTTATAAATATTCTACATAAATATATATATAAGTTTTTATTTAGATATAATTTTTTTTTATATATTTTTATACAAACATATTCAAAATAAATTTTACTATCAACTATAAATTTGCAATTGATCATTAAATCATGTAAATAATCTGGGAAACAACATAAATATTTAAAAATTTGCTATTCAGACATGTTTCTAACTTTTCAGAAATTGTAAAATGGCCCATACGGTGTCCGGCATGTGTCTTCGAGTTTCGAGTTTCTGACACGAAACGTTTCGGAAACTAAGAAACGTTAACATAGGTATGTAAGTATACCTGGTCTGCTTATCGTTATCAGTAGTATCCGCACCACGTTCACTTCCAGCAAGGTCTATAAAGGAGAGTTTGCCGACAACTCGGGCAGGTTTAGCTTCACTGCCATCGGCTGATCTCTTAATTGTGAGCTGAAGAATGGCGTGAGAACGAGAAGATTCCTCATTAGCCCCTGTGGTGCCGGTACTTCGCGTTGCATTTCCTTTCTCGATGAGTTCTTTGACAATCTCCACATCAGCTACTCGGTACTCTTGCAAGCCCACAATACAGACTTGCTGTTTGCCGTCCTCTCTCATGCAGAGTTTTCTGCAAGGGCAAAACAATTATTAAAAAAAGAATCATTGAACTCTAATTATGCATGGCGAAAATAAGACGGATTACTTTCTATCGCTCAGCAGATCGTAAAGTTTTCCTCCGTATATTTCGAAGAAACTGACGAACAACTGAAATCCTTGGTTTCTGTAAGTGTGCTGCATTAGCCTCAATATATCTCTAACTGCTCTGAGGGGCAGTGGTTTCATAGTATAAGTTTTGCCACTTCCTGAAGAGAAGGAGAAGAAGCAAAATAGAAGGTAAACAAGAAATGTGTAATACCTCAAAAACCCCCCACATTTACCCGAATTTGTGGTGATTGAAATTGATTTCTAAATGACACAATTGTATAATTATTACTTGCAACTAGTTACCTGTTTGACCATAAGCAAAGCAAGTGGCTTTTGTACGCTGAAATATTATTGGAACAATAGGCTCCACAGTTTCACGATACACCTAAACGAATAAGATTCAGACCACAATTAACAAAAGATCACGAAAACATTTAATTCGCATCAACATCAGGTCTAGTTCAAGATCACTAACTACCTCATCATTTGAAACTTCTTCATTCAGCACTGCATCAAAAACAAATTCATGTTTCTCCATATATTCTGTCAGGTCAACCTGCAGCATAGTCGGATTTAAGAAAATCAAGATTATAATGAACTGAGTCAACTCGAAATAAAACACTGCAAGGATCATTCAACTTGTGACTACGAATTAGAAAATACAACCATAGAGAATGGACCTCGTTGTGTAGTGTAGATAGCCAAGATAGATACAAATTAGAAATCCAAAGCATCACATAACTTCAAAAGAATAATAACCATGGGAACAAATGAGTAGTACATCTGTAAGAATCTTAGCAACACAGAAAATAAGCTCAGAAGGTTATATTATTTCTCAGACCTTAAGTTTTGTCTCATGGACCACGAGAGAATTCGAACAGGTTTCTATGATATCTTCATCATTCTTTGCCAGTTCTTTCTTGTTTAGAGGTCTTTTCCGCACCTGCAATAAATTAATCATCGTTATCAAATTACACTACAAGCAGAAAGGTCATTTAGTTTAAGAGTGCAATTCCCGAAGCCACTTAATAAAATTCTGTGTACATTTGTCAAGAGAAAGACCAATACAAATTTTCTATACTAGAAATTGAAACTTGACGAAGTAGAATATACGTACCACTACTTTGATCTTTGCAACACTGCTTGCCTTCACATTATCAGGTGCGAGACTTTTCAGAACATTGCTTTCAGGCAAGCCACGAGCCCTGCCAGTTTGTTTATTGCTTGCAAAGTATGCATCAGAGTCATCAAAGCTTCTTCCCCGCGAATAATTATTCATTGATGGACCATCATGCACACCAGGAACTGAAATCTATTCTCCGCATTCACAACCAAAAAATAGGCAAAATAAAAAATTGGAATTTCCACCTTATTCTAATCTTAATGTGCGAAAATGCACATTAAAAATTTCACCTCTGCAGATTATCTAGTTCAAAAACTACAACTCACATACTCAATAACCACATTGACAATTCCACCGTACACTACATCGGAAAAGTAACGTACGTCATTGAAAAAAAGCAATATACCTCAGTAAGTAGCTCGGTATCGAAAGAATGAAGATCCAAAAGCCCCGGACTATACTCATTCGGCGAAACTTGTTCCTCCGCATTTTTCCTCCGCGAATTCTCCGGCGGGGTTAATGGCTCAGCAAACAAATCGCTGCCTCCACTGTAAGTCCTCTGCGCCTGCACACTCCTGTACATTCTAGAACCCTGACCCCCTCCGCCATTATAGTACCCAAAATCCTAATTCAAAAAAAAATTAATAAAATCGAAATTCGGGGGTTTTAGATTACGGAATCAGATCTAAACAAAGTTTGCATTCAATTGTCACGAAAATTACAGAAATGCACCTGAACTGGAGGAGCCGCATTGTTTGATGACTGTAGATGCTGCAGACCAGCTGACTGCAGCCATCGCCCGTTCGACGAAGTTTCTAGAAAATTGTCGGAGTACTGCCGCTGGTGGTGCGCCGCCGGCGCACCGGATCTCTGCCTCCCCACCGTGTTCATTCTCTCTCCGATCAAAAAAAATCAAATTAAATCAAGGGCAAAAAAAAACCTTACTCAGCCAAGTTTCAAATTAGCTTTGAAATTCAACGGCTGTGATTTCTTCTTCACGAAAATCAAAGATTGAAGAGTTCTCTGTGAACAGTGAGACTGGAATTGGTAAAAGAAAGAGAGGATTTTGAAAAAGAGAAGAAAATAAAAAATTGTTTTTATTTTATTTAAATTGTTGATTAATTAATGGAATTGTTTGATTAGAGAAAAGGTGGGGCTTGACAGTTTGAAATTTGAATTAAGGTTGGAGCGGCACGTGGGAAGGGAATGTGTACGTGTGAGGAATCTGATTGGTTGCTGGGGAATTGGTGAGTGTGAAAGTGGGCCCCGGTAATTCAATTTTTTGAATTAGAGGATGATGTTTTCGCTACTCCGTGTCGTTTCACATGTTGCGGTACGTCGTTTAGCTCCTCGTGTATCCTTTGGGGTTCAAAATTAATTCAACTTTTGTAAATTGTACCTTTTTTGTAAATGTTGATAGGAAAAAATATTTAAATAAAAACTTTCATCCATTTTTAAGTCCCTTAAATAACTTTAATTAACTATTGCCCTTATTAACAAAATTAACAAAATTCTATTCCCAAATTGATGAAAGTCGCTTTCAAATTAGACGAAAATTTGTTCAGAATTCGACAAATTAAATTTGTTCTTTGTTTTTCTTAATCATTGCAATGTAGGGTGAAAAAAAGGTTAAATGACATTTAACGTTTTAAAAGATGAAATTAACCTTCCAATTTACTCAAATCCGACAATAGTTAAAGCGGAAATACGCATTTGGAGCAAAGCGCACCGAGTTGTATATTTCGAAAGGGGAGACAGTCTCGTTTTTATAAGGCATTTTATACGGGGTAAAATGCGTGTAGGACACGAGGTCGAGGAGTGGGGCGAGGATTATGGGCCTTAAATAATCCTTAAATGTTGGACTTAATATGTATGAGCTAGTGGAGTCAGAATTTTAAGTTCGAGAGAGGCGCGCATTAAAAAAAATTAAAGGGTGTGTTAATGTTATTGTACACAAAAAAAATTATATTTCTATATAAATTCGTAGAGATTTAAAAAATATTGAGGGGGGCCATTGTCTCTCCTATATTTCTAATTACACCGATTTAAGTGTATGTTTCGGATTTCGAATTTTCGGGTCACGGGTCACGATTTCATGGATAGAGTGAATTTAATTGTGTGTTTCGGATTTCGAATTTTGAGGTGACGGGTCACGATTTCATGGATACATACAGTCAATGGTTTATTAATAATAGTGAATGGAATAATTGCATACTAGAGATCATAGTCCAATTAATATTCAAAGTTGCAAAATTGAAATCCAAACATATTACGTCCATTTGACTATTTCGCAAGACTTTGAGATATATATATATATATATATATATATATATATATATATATATATATATATATATATATATATATATATATATATATCATTGAATAATCAAGGAAATATTGAAGAAAAAGATTTATTTATAATTTCCTAAACAGCGTTTATTAAAACTGGCAAAAGAAAAAAAGAAAAAGGAAAGAAACTATAGTATATACAAGCAATAAAATTCACGTGATAATATATTATATTATTCTTATATATATTTATTTGTATAGATCCATTAATTACCATTTTTTTTTGTATGATATTGTATATATATATATTATTAATATATACATGCATGCATGAAGTGCATTAATTCGACAGTGGAGAAGATTTGGTACGTAGATCGGGAGATTGCAGGGAAGTTTATTTGTTTCCTTGTAGAGAATATTCATTCTCCTTGTTATATATATAATCCATCTTTCTTTTTCATTCAATATATATATATATATATATATATATATATATATATTGAATGTAATAGTTTGCATATTGATTAGGGTTAATTTGTGAGATGATGGACAGAATATCGAATCTGCCTAGAGAAATATTGTACAACATACTCTATTTCCTGTCTAAAAAGGAGGCAGCTCAAACCTGTGTCTTGTCCAAATCATGGCGTTTTCTTTGGACCAACCGGCTAACACTTTCTTACAGTGAGGGATCATCCTTATTCAGTGGACCTCACCGCACCAGATTATTCATCAACGCTCTACAATCACACCTCGACAACAACATCATCATTAATAATATTCATCGTATAGATGAGTTTCACCTTGTTGTGAATAGTTCCGATTCGGTTTCCCTTCTCGAAAACTGGATTCCAATCCTCACATCATCAATTGGTGTCAAGGAGTTGTTTCTTTCCATCCTCCCAATTGATGAAAGACTAAAATACCCCTACACTTTCGACCTATCCTCGTCTTTCTTCGAATCCAAATCCCTAACGAGCTTGCATCTCTCTAGATGCATACTGAGCAGCCTGGGTACAAATATTCGTTTTGTTCGACTAAACGTGCTTCGTCTACACAATGTCAAGTTCGGCGACGAACATACTTTCGAGAAGATAGTTTCGAGCTGCCTTTTGATCACAACTATGCGGCTCGTAGAGTGCGAGGGGTTGAAAACTGTGAAGCTCGTGCGTAACAAGCATCTCAAGCACTTCACTTTTATCAACAAAAATACTCACAACATAAACGAATGCTTGATCAAGATCCGCACCCGTACTCTCGAAACAATCTCTATCATCGGCAGTAAGATTCGATTTCACAGTGGGGTCCACGAGTTTGGTAATCTGAAGAAACTGTGTCTACGGAAGGTGAGAATACTCAGAAATTCGTTCGACTGTAGTTCGTGTTACAGATTCCCACGCCTTGGAATGTTAAGCTTTATAAAGTGTTATGGGTGGGAACGATTGGATCAGACGCCGTTACGTATTAGTGCCCCGAAAATATTGTATTTTCAACACGTAGGGGCAACCATCCCACCCGTAACATTTACTAAGCGAATGCCTAGACAGTGCATATCGAATATAGTAGTTATATTTTGTCGTCGTCAACCTGCAGACGAATCATGGTTCGTCAAGGTAAGTGGGCTTCTCCAGGTATTAAGTCGATCCAAGATTTTTCTCAGTTTTATTGATAAAGATCCCATGCATAACAACAACATTCCGAACAATATTGATGTTGATGATAATATCCGAGGTGGTGTTGTAGTACAGGTGGAGGAATTGGGATTAAATATCGGTCGTCGTTCATTGTCTTCATTTTCGTGTTTTTTAAATTGTATGTTTAGTATTTGTCGACCGATGAAAATAGTTCAGCACTCGTACGTGGGAGGAGGAGAGTCTGAAAAACAAAGGGATGGGAACGAACTCACGCAGTTTTTGACCAACTTCCTACGTACCAAGAAGAAAGATTTGAAGAAATTAACGATTGAAAGCTTTGATACGAGTAGAGAACAATGGGAACGTGTACCATTGTCGGAATATGCATTATTGCCCGAGACTGGAAAACGTACCCGCTTTCGATTGAAATGGACCACGACCGGTACCGAAGCAGCAGCAGCAGCTAAGATAGATATTTTACTGTTTTTTTTATTTTTTATTTTTTTTTATTTTTTTACATTCATGTTTTAGTTATCTATATTACCACCAAGTAATATTTCATCTCCCCGAGTTCATATTCTTTTGCTTCTCTTGAAATTGCCTGCAAATTAAACCTTTTTTTCTTTTAAGAAAATCAAATTTATTTAACCAATTTTTTTTTTTCTTTACTCTCCATTTGATCCACAATAGTTTTAAAAATATTTTTGTTTTATATTATGTGTCATTTTAGAGTTTCGACTATCAATATAATATTGCATTAAATGCGTTATTTCTTATTTTAATCTTATTAATTCAACTATAAGTTTTAACTCTTCTATCACATCATTATATGATCAATGTTATTGATATGTTCCGAGACTTTTAGAAACGAGAATTTAGAAAAATAAGAGATCAATTAATATAAGAAACGAGAGATAATCAAATTAAGAGAGGAGTTCTTTTCTGAAAAAAAAAATTCTCTATCTCTTATTGTCGTATATATATACATCTGAGGGCCATCTCGTAAGCCGTAAAGACGGCCCCATTCACGACGAACGCCCGAGCCACCGCCGTACCCAAACCCCGCCACAACACACAGTACCCTTCTCTCTCCACACTTGCCCTAAAACAATCAACAATGCCAGGACATGAATGCGGGCCCACTTGCGCTTGAATCCTAGTCTTGATCACATCCAACGGGTAACAACAGATCCAGCTGGCAACTCCGGCTAGTCCACCGGCAAGAAGCATTGTCCGGAAACCCTCGTTCCCGTTTTTCCGACAGCCCGGGTGGAACTTCTCTCTCATGTACTCGTAAGTCCAGAAGTAGGCACCGTGTGCCGGCGCGTCTCGTAGGATGGTGATGAATAATCCGCGGTATATTCCTTTCCAGCCTTGGGTTTGGAATATGCTTTTGGTTAGGGTTAGTGGGCCGGTGTGGTGGATGGTTTGGTTCGTTTTTTGGAGCTGTAGGCGGATTTTGATTAACTCGACTGGGCTTAGAACTAGGCTTTGTATTGCTCCGGTGCCGATTCCACCCAGAGCGACGGCTCTATACGACGGTGGATCTTTCGAGGCGGTGGTGGTGTCGAATGCTCGTGATAGTATGGCGTATGTTTGGAAAGCGATGGCGTTCTGTGGAAGTGAAAATTTTATTAAATTATTTTTCATGCTATTATAAATGGGTAAATTACAACCAACTCCCTGAGTTATGGTCAAATTACAAAAAAACCCTCTTGTTTGGATAATTACAACCACGTACTCTTCAACTATAAATCTTCTTACACGTCTACCCTTGCGGTGTTAAATTTAGTGGAATCTTCTAGATTATGTAAAATGTTCTCCAGTTTGTACCTGTTATACGTCATTCGATCTCCACGTTTTGAAACAAGATCATCACGTGACTCTTGGCTTGTAAATATCAAATTGTGTGGCATCATAAAATGCGTAAACGAGTACAAACTAGAGAACATTCCACGGAATCTAGAAAATTCAGTTGAATTTGACACCATAAGGGTAAACGTATAAGAAAATATATAGTTAAGGGGCTAGTTGTAATTACTCAAATAAGAGGGATGTTTTCGTAATTCGACCTTACCACGCCTTTCTTTTTATTTTGAAATCAAGACTTATTGTCTTTTATTATTACCTGGAAAGTGACGGAAGCCAAGGGCGCAACCATGCCACGATAGAGGGCGGAGGGCCCTTCCACGGCGACGACGCGGCGGAGTATTGCAAAAGCAGACCCTTCGCTCGAATGCTGCTGCCGAATTCTAACGGTGTCGAGTGGATATCCGGCCAGAACGCCGGCAGTGCCGCCGACTCCTCCGGCCACAAACTCCCTCCCCCAGCTGCTTCCTAGAAACTCCGGCCAGAAATCCATTTCACTCTCATCACCCAAAATTCTTTTACAGCTGAATTTAATTGTTTGATCAAGAAGTATAGTTAGGTTTTCGATATTTTTCACACAGTTCACACACTAGAAAGAAAAGAAAAAGAAAAAAAAAACAGAAATTAACAGCTTTTTTAGTTAGTTATTATAACTCACTGATTCGTTTCTTATTATAGTTTTTGGAATTTGAGGCCTAGAAAAAGGGTCCGAAACAGAAGCATATATGTAATATAATTTTTTGGTTAGAGGGATGGGTGCCACGTATGAAAATATTTATTCATAATAAATTAAGGGCAAATTAAGATAAACCCCTTGAATTTAGGCTAAATTGCGAAAATACCCCCGTGTATCCGTAATTATCAAAAGACCCCGACGTTTGTTTTCATCGTACACGGACCCCATTATGGTAATATTTTCATGGAATATTTTTTTATTTCAGTTAATATTTTCCGAAAAATGTCAATTCTACATGTGTAATCGTGGCATTTTCTGTATGCTACTTTTTAACGACTAAATTACTCTCGGATAGGTAATGGTATACTAAAAGGTTGTGAATGTTTTATTTAAGAACAAGTAAATATTGTGTGTATATGCTCCCGGAGGGTAAATTTTGGCCTTTAAAAAGTAGCATATTGAAATGTCACGTTTGTAAGGGTAACATCGACATTTTTCGAGAAATATTATTTCAAATAAAAAAGATTCCATGAAAATCACATTGTATTATAGGGATCGGTGTAAGATGGAAACAAACATTGGGTGAATTTGATAATTATAGATAGGGTGGATGTCTTTTTGGTAATTTAACCTACATTTAGAGGGGGTTTTGTAATTTAACCATAAATTAATAATCAAATGTTTGTTGGGCCAATTTTGAGATAATGATCGATCAAGAAAGGGCTGCTAAGCTAATCACAGTCCTAATTTCGGGCTAATCCTTATCTTTCTTCAAAAAAGCTATTAGTGCAGTGTCACGCAACAATATTAAATAATAAAATCTACATGAAATAGATAATTTCATTTGTTCATAGAAAGGGTACTAATACTTAGGTTTATCTTGATTAACGATCTTTAATTGCAAAATGGTTATATGACGTGTATTTGTTAATGTTTTATATACTAATATGTACAATTATGAGCAACCACGGAAGGACCCAGGTCTCTGTGAAAGGAAGTAGATCGTATTCACTAGGTAAAATGAGCTCGCAACAGGGCACGAGTACCGTGGTTTGATAAGACATGGGTCTCACCAGACCCATTCTCATGACAAATATACATACAACTGTTTAACAAAAGGAAAAAACAGGTTCATTATCTCCCTATATTGCATTAAATACACTATTGCTTACTTCTCTGAGATATTACCGTTTTTCAGTCTACTTAATTGACTTGACAGTCAGAGTGCTAACGTCAGGAAAACCTCGGATCATTTCGGAATTGGGGCCTAAATAGACCATTTCACTAACAGTTTATTTGGATTCATTCGGCCAAACTCAGATTCAATTAGACTAGGCAAACAAAAACCTAAATCAATTTGATTTCATATAACAAGCCCAAATACCAATGTTTTTATAACCGGATCGGATATAGACTGGATCATCATTTGGGTTATGGGTTTATAGGGTCGAACCAGTTCAATCATGTTTTTTATTTTTATTTTAACATGCCATTATTTCATTAATTTTAATGTTTTAAAAATATTATTTTCTTTATATTTTTAAAATACTTATTATTTTCACTTTTATCTACTTCTTCACCTCACTTTTTACTACATTTTATTACTTATACTCTATATTTTTCCATTTTTTATTCTTCAAATCCGGCAATCGGCCACCCCTATTCGATCACCCATAGTCATATCTGATAATCTTTTGACGACTCATGACTAGGTCCGGCAACTCACTACTAAGCCTGTGACGATTCTTGCAAATCTAGCCACAAATAACCAATTCAGCGGTGATTCGAGATGTTTTGGCCGAAAATCGGGTTGCTTGGCTAACTCGGCTTCTCGAATTTTACCGGTCGAACCGAATTCTGGTAATTCGACCCCGATTTTCAATTTTTTCGGTTTTAGATGTCAGACTGGACCGCTTTATTGCCGGTTCATGGTCGAACTGGTCCGACCGGCGGGTTCGGTCATTTTCTAACAAAATTGCCAAATACCCTTTAAATTAGAAATTTTGAAAATTACACATTCACCCCAAAAGTTTTAGCACCAAAGTAAAGTTTTCAACATTTTCAATTAAGTCCTTCATGTTTCCAGAAAAACCATCTTCTCTTCCCCACTTCTTCGTTGTGACTTTTTCCAAGAAAAACAAGGTGAAAAAACCAATTCGTGGGAGAAGATTGAAGAACGAGGTCGTCGAGCTATTCTTTATTGTCGTCGAGGTGCCGCGGTCGACAATAAAGAACTGTCGAATTGGGGGTGATTGTCGGCAAGAAGATATGACTTTTTTTATTCCTTTTTCTTTTTACTAATTAATTTGTATCTATTTCATTTTGTTTGTTTAAAATTAAAATAATATTCGAAATTCATTAGGGATAGTCATATTGTGTTACACGGTTTACGGCCCGGTCCGGTTCACGGTTTACATAATTCAAGAACCGAGCCTATTCCGAGGAACACGGGTCGGTTCACGGTTCCGATATCGGTTCAACGGTCAACGGCCCGATCCAGTTCGTCAACGAGCTGGTTCGGACTGTTCCGAGCCGAAACTGGCCCATGGCCATGTCTAAGTGGGTGTGCTTTGTAAATCATAATTAATTCTTTGAAAATGCTTGTTTTATATATATATATATATATATATATATATATATATATATATATATATATATATATATATATATATATATATATATATATATATATATATATATATATATATATATATATATATATATGTGTGTGTGTGTGTGTGTGTGTGTGTGTGTGTTTACATATAAATATATATTTTGTAATTCGTAAAATGTAGGCAGAAAAAATGATGGAGTACTACTACCTTGATTATGATTCTGATTCACCAGCGCTGCCGATGATGATGACGTCGAGGTCGAAGTATACCCGGTGCATTCCCGCCCGATGAAGAGTATGGCGAAGAGAACCCTGACTTTCACCATGCTGGCAACTACTCCGGCTCCAGCTCCGACTCCGGCGACTCTGACTCCAGCTATGGTGATGACGTGGACTCTGACGAAGATGAAGATGATTAATTTATTTTTTTATTTTTTAATGTTTTGTATTTTTTATTTGATTTTAAATTTCACTAAAGGTAAATTAATATTTTTATGTTGGAGGTCTTGAACTAATAAAAAAATGGGCTTGCATATAACCGTCCCCAATAGAGATGGATAGAGTTATTTCATATATTTTACACGTGTGTGTGTTCAATTTAATTTGAATAAAACAAAAAACAAAAAATTGAATTGGGCCTAGGGAATTATGAACCGGAGAGTCAAGCCAGCCAGCCCATAAAGGTTATTAATTATAGTCCAATTTTAATTTATTATGTATTCTTATTATTAATTATAGTCCAATTTTAATTTATTATATATTGTTATTTAGTTCAGTTTGAAGATGATGATTGTTGCTCATGTACTTCTCATGTTCGAATCCGAATGAGTACACACAGACACACTGACACTGTTTACTTTCCTTTTTATATTCTTCAGTAATTATTATTATTATTTTTTATTATCAAAGGCTCTCGTAAAACAAATCTTTTCGATAGTGAACTGATGGGAATATAATTAATTACAGGAATAAAGCAATGCATAGGACAAAGAGAAGAAAACATATTGGGACCATCAAGGCTTTTGAGATCCTACACCGGGTGAAATACATCGGGTAGATCTTTACCATTCATATACACACAAACACACACACACCAACATTGGTGTGTGTAGATCAACGGTAAAAAACCACCCGGTGTAACCTTCACCGGGTGTAGGATAGATAAAACCGACCATCAACTGCAATTTATTTATTTATTTTTTAATTATGCAATCATTGCTATAAACTCAATTATACTACTGTAATTGACCAAAATGTGTAATAATAAAATTAATAATAATAATAATAATAATAATAATAATAATAATAATAATAATAATAATAATAATAATAATAATAATAATAATAATAATAATAATAATAATAATAATAATAATAATAATAATAATAATAATAATAATAATAATAATAATAATAATAATAATAATAATAATAATAATAATAATAATAATAATAATAATAATAATAATAATAATAATAATAATAATAACTACTAGTATTATTATTATGGAAAAGTTGAAAATTAAAATATGATACATTTTCAATTAAATGAATAATTTATAAGTAAGGGAATATCATTTAAACTCATATTGATATAATATATAAATACATACATACATATATCTTGTAAGTGTTCCAAATATATATATGTGTGTGTGTGTGTTTGGAGCTGCATTAATTACAAGAATAAATCAAAAAAAAGAAAAAAACAAAACATATTTGGGGTTCGTGTTATAGTTATAAGGTAATACTGGTGATAGGTTGTGTAATGTTTTTGAGTAATTTGATGTCACTGGCGGCAGACCGTTGATCAAGGGCTTACGCTTCTTCTCTTCCATTGATGGGGTTTGGGCTTGTCTTCTTCCACGACTACTACAAGGTTCACCGGATCGGTTCATCGGGCTGGTTTACTAGCCGTTGTGAACCGTCGGGCCGAATTGGTGGTTCACGGTTCATATTATACTAGAACCGGGCTGGTTCACGGTTCCGGTACTGATTCAACGGTCAATGGGCCGATTCCAAGCCAAAAATCGGACATGTCTATATTCTCATCCCAACCGATTCGTCGGAGAAGATTGAATAACAAGATCGTCGAGCTATTCTTTATTGTCGCCGAGAAGCCGCGACCAACAATGAATAATTGTCGAATTGGTGTTGATTGACGGCAAGAAGCTATGAATTTATTTTCTTTTTCTTTTTACTAATTAGTTTATATCTATTCCATTTTATTTGTTAAAAATTAAAATAATATTCAAAATTCATTATGGATAATTTAGTCATATTTGTGTAAGTCAACAACGAAAATTGAAATAAGGGTGGGTGTGCTTTGTAAATCATTATTAATTCTTGAAAATGCTTGTTTAGAAAATAAGTATAAATTTGTGCGTAGAACCACATAATATGTACGAGATTTGCACGTGATTCGCACTTGATTTACACGCCGGTGATGATGCTGACTACTATGAAGAAAATTTGAACCCGGTTGAAGTCCCCATTGATGATGTTGCTGACTACGATGAAGAAAACCTAAATTATGACTATGCAGGTGAACTTTTTTATAAACTAAATTCAGGTGTAGGAAATAGTGATAAAAAAACATGCCTAAAAGCCAAGATAAGTCATGATAATATAATATTTGTGTGTCGATCTCATTAGTTATGGAGATCTCAAACATTAAATAAAGTCCAATTATTTAGTAAATTGTGTGTTTGCTTGTTTAGAAAATACGTACGAATTTGTGCATAAAACCACATAATAAGCACGAGATTTGCACGCGATTTGCACTTGATTTACACACCAGTGTGATGTTGTTGACTACGATGAAGAAAATTTGAACCCCGTTGAAGTCCTCACTGATGATGTTGCTGACTACGATAAAAAAAAACCTAAATTACGATTATGCAGATGACGACTCCAGTGACTATGAAGATGATGTTCATGGCGACTCCGGCGATGGCAGCGACGACTCTGATGATGGTGATGGCGACTCCGACTCCGGCTCTGGCGACTCCGACTCCGACTCTGGCTCTGGCAACTCCGACTCCGGCTTCAGCGATGGCAGTGATGGCAGCGACGACCCTGATGATGGTGATGGCGACTCCGGCTCCGGCGATGCCAGCGATGACAAACAAGTTCTATTAGTTATTGCAAATTAAACATTGTCTTATTAGTTATTGTAAATTAAACCTTGTCTTATTACTTATTACTAGATTTTTTGTCCGTGCGATGCACGGGATTTTAGTAAAACTAATACAAACTAAAGTTCAATTTAAACAGCAAAATTGAAGTTTCTATTAATTTTGATGTTTTGCTATATGCATTGATGATAAGCCCCTATCCATAAACTTTTTTTTGCCATATTTATTAATTTAATTTTATGTTTATCTTATCTCAATTAATATAGAAGTTTGACGAATCTTCTTCTTTATCACCAACAACATGCCTCAATGAATATGTATTAGTGGAGTCAAAATTTTGAAGTTTGAGAGCTAATGCATAAAAAAATTAAAGGGAGTGATAATGTTATTGTACACAAAATATATATATATATATATATATATATATATATATATATATATATATATATATATATATATATATATATATATCTAATAAATTAATAGAGATTTAAAAAATATTGAGTGGGACCATTGTCTGTCGTGATTTTATAAAGTAAAATGACAATTTTAATGGAAAAAAATACGTAGATTAATGGCCCAAAAGTTTGTTGTTATTATTATTATTATTATTATTATTATTATTATTATTATTATTATTATTATTATTATTATTATTATTATTATTATTATTATTATTATTATTATTATTATTATTATTATTATTATTATTATTATTATTATTATTATTATTATTATTATTATTATTATTATTATTATTATTATTATTATTATTATTATTATTATTATTATTATTATTATTATTATTATTATTATTATTATTATTATTATTATTATTATTATTATTATTATTATTATTATTATTATTATTATTATTATTATTATTATTATTATTATTATTATTATTATTATTATTATTATTATTATTATTATTATTATTATTATTATTATTATTATTATTATTATTATTATTATTATTATTATTATTATTATTATTATTATTATTATTATTATTATTATTATTATTATTATTATTATTATTATTATTATTATTATTATTATTATTATTATTATTATTATTATTATTATTATTATTATTATTATTATTATTATTATTATTATTATTATTATTATTATTATTATTATTATTATTATTATTATTATTATTATTATTATTATTATTATTATTATTATTATTATTATTATTATTATTATTATTATTATTATTATTATTATTATTATTATTATTATTATTATTATTATTATTATTATTATTATTATTATTATTATTATTATTATTATTATTATTATTATTATTATTATTATTATTATTATTATTATTATTATTATTATTATTATCATTATTATTATTATTATTATTATTATTATTATTATTATTATTATTATTATTATTATTATTATTATTATTATTATTATTATTATTATTATTATTATTCTTGTTGTTGTTGTTGTTGTTGTTGTTGTTGTTGTTGTTGTTGTTGTTGTTGTTGTTGTTGTTGTTGTTGTTACTAGTGAATAGTGTGTTTGCTTTTAATTTTCAATCACATATTTTTTTTCACTATTAAGTATAATATGATTTTTTTTCTCATCAATAAAACAAACGCCGGTGTTACCAATACAATCAACTCCCATCACGGCAAAACGTTTCCTTCCGTTACGAAAACCATAACCAAATAGTTTCACGACGAAAAACGTTCGCTAAGCTGGCAAAACAAGGTCGAAACTCAAGGACAATGCAATAATTCGGATGGTCGTGGTTGTCACGTGTACCGGAACGGGATTGGAACGGAATTGGAACTTACATAGAAATAACATGTAAGTTAGAATAATTCTAGAGATATTATTTTTACGGTACTCCATTTTTTTTCTACCTATTTAATTCTCTCCATTTATTACATTCAATACACTATTACTTCTCTCTCTGAGAGATTATCGTTTCCCTCTCTACCCAAACTAACTTGACCGTCGGGTACTAACGCAGAAAAAACCTTTCTCGACGCTCTTTTTTGCAGGTCTCGTAAAGCAGTGGGACTCTTTCTCAATCGGTTTTCCTTCATCTTGGACTTCTCTTTGTCCTTATAACTCATCCCATTTTATTATTAATATTATTATCCGAATAAAATTAATAAATTTATTATTGTAGATTTAAAAAAAATATTTACTTCAGATCATTTCCGAATTGGGCCTAAATAGACCATTTCATTCATTGGGCCAAATAAAACCCTAAATCAATTCGATTTAGTACAACAGGCCAAAATATTAAATTATCCAAAACTCCATTTTATTTTATTTTATTTTATTTATTTATTTAATCCCAAGAAAAAAAGGAAAAAAAAAAAAAAATCTTATCATCCCATCATCATCTTCTACAAAGGTTTTTTTCCTGGTTTCAGTATCAAGTGAAAGCTAGCTCAGCGGGCCAAAAATGGCACTCTCAACGGCCAAATTTACCGAACTGCCACCACACCTCCTATCCACATTCTCCTTCCCCCGCCGCAAACCGTCGTACTTACCTTCCTTCCTCTTTAAACCATTCTCCTCTTCTATCCGCCCCACCAAATTTTCCAGAACGCCCCCCAGAAACCGAGATATACCCAAAACGCCCCCCGTTTGGATTAAAAAATGGCCGTCTCCCCCTCCGGCCCCACAGCCGCCGCCAAAATTCACTTCGAAGAAACGCGAGCCGAAGCCAGAACCTGTTCGAGAAGGCACCACCGCAATCGACAGAATTGTGCTTCGGCTGCGGAATCTAGGGTTAGGCTCTGACGACGAAGACGAAGAAGAAACAGCAGCAGGGGAATTGGGTATAGATTCGGAAAACGGTAATTTAGACTTGAACGATTCGGCGAATGCTGAATTTGGGGATGAAAAATTGGGGGATTTGCTGCAGAGGGATTGGGTTAGACCGGACACCATTTTAGATGAAGACGACGAGGAGGAGGATTACGACTCTGATGCGTTGTTGCCGTGGGAGAGGAGTGTGGATGAGGATGATGAAATGGATGATGATGGCGTGGGACCCGCCAAGCGGTCAATGCGGGCCCCATCTCTGGCGGAACTGACGATAGAGGATGAAGAGCTGAGGAGGCTGCGGAGAAATGGAATGACTTTGAGGGAGAGGGTCAATGTGCCTAAGGCCGGAGTTACGGGTGCTGTTTTGGAGAAGATACACGATACGTGGAGGAGGTCCGAGCTTGTGAGGTTGAAGTTTCATGAAGATTTGGCGCACGATATGAGGACTGCTCATGAGATTGTTGAGGTTGGTGAGTTCTGGTTTTCGGATGATTTCAATATCGTATGATGTATTGTTCATGTTGTTCGATCATGCTTTTTGTTTTTTTCGGTTTCACCATGTTCGATATTCTTAAACTAAATTTCAAGAAATAATAACGTTTTGGTTGTGAAATGAAGTTTAGTACCAAATCAATAAGTCTGCATTGTGAAACCAAACCAGATAGTGCAAGTACAAATTAACCACTTTTGAGTTGTCTCACAGAAATGCTGTTGGAAATGAAGTGATGGTAAACCTCATAAATGGCGAAACTTCAGTGTCGATAATAATAGCTTCATGCGTATCTTGGGGTGATATTTAAGCTGTGTTAATCAACTGCCGTCGCCCCTCACAAAAGTGCTAGGCATGTCAACAGTTATACGAGGAGTTCACTACATTAGTTTCGTAGGAAAAGGAACAATAATATGCCAAAAATCGAGTCCAAAAGAACAAGAATAGAGATTACTTGAACTATCTGCCCTTTAAGTGAAAAGGGTATAGAATCAAAGCAATAATCTATTCATAAACTGATCCCACTCTATCGAATGAGGACGTAAAAGAATACATGCACCCACCCCACTAATCCGAAATTCCGTGCTGTTTCACTTGAATAAGTAGGAAGTATATATTCGAGGCTATAAATGCTGACTTCCATTTTTCTCTTATCAGCGCCGAACAGGGGGTCTAATCACATGGAGGTCTGGAAGTGTTATGGTGGTCTATAGAGGAGCTAACTACGAAGGCCCTGTTTCGAAACCTCAAAGGATGAACAGTGAAGATGATGCTCCTTTCGTCCCCAATGTTTCCTCCTCTGACAATTCAGTCGCGCAGAATACTGATGCTGGAAGTCAGGTTCTAGAGAGGTCCAATCCAGCAGCTATATCTCGCACTGTTAAAAAGACGACGGAAGAGGAAGCTGAATATAATACTCTGTTAGATGGTTTAGGTCCGCGATTTGAAGATTGGTGGGGTATGGGAGTGCTTCCAGTTGATGCTGATTTACTTCCTGGGACAATTCCCGGATATAAGACGCCTTTCAGGCTTCTTCCCACTGGAATGCGTTCACGGTTAACCAATGCTGAGATGACTAATTTACGGAAGCTTGCTAAGTCGCTTCCTTCTCATTTTGCTCTTGGTAATTTTACTAGTTTCTGTTGTTGTGTTCTTTCACTAAGCTAATATGTCTGTTTTGACATTTGTTTTTTTTTTGTGTGTTTGATCGATCTTCCAGGAAGAAATAGAAATCACCAAGGTTTAGCAACTTCCATAATTAAACTATGGGAGAAGAGTTTGCTCGTTAAAATTGCTGTGAAGCGTGGAATTCAGAACACAAACAACAAAATTATGGCTGAGGAACTGAAGGTATATAGATTGCTTTGCTTGTCATATAAGGGTGCTGGAATATCTGTAAAGATGAATATTTGGTTATTTTATGTTCATGTGAAAATAACATACTTGGCAAATCCGTAAAGTGGTTGTTATTAAATATTTTTCCCCTTCTCATGTTGCTTGAGTTTTATCAGTTATATTGCATTTGTGGTCGATACTCTTTGACATTCTCAGTTATGTTCTGAAACATTTACGTAATTCAAGAAATAGAAAAAGTTGAGGTTTCAACATTATGAAAAAGTTTGAATTCTAAGTCCTTGGATACTTATGGTTTTTGAAAATTCGAGCATGGTTTCATTCTGTATTCATTATTATGCACCATTTTTATCACTTTGTCATTTACTGCCACCTTTTCATCTCCTGGTCTACTGTAGACATTAACAGGGGGAGTTTTACTTCTAAGAAACAAATATTACATAGTTATGTACCGAGGAAAGGATTTTCTTCCTCCCACTGTGGCTACTGCTTTAGCGGAAAGACAGGAACTGACAAAGCATATACAAGACGTTGAAGAGAAAGTCAGGGGAGTACCGACAGCAGTGCCGGTGGCTGAAGAGAAGGAAGCTGCCGCCGGTACTTTGGCGGAGTTTTACGAGGCTCAGGCTCGGTGGGGAACAGACGTTTCTGCTGAAGACCGTAAAAATATGATTGAAGAAGCATCCAGAGCCAACCAAGCCAGAGTGATCAGGCGACTTGAACATAAAGTAGCCATTGTAAGTATGTCGTACTTTGAAATTTAATGAGAACCATCAAATTCATATCCATGGTTTTGATAAGAATTAAGAGACGAAAGACTTACCGAGTTTCTTGCATTTACAGTCTCAGACAAAGAAGCTCAAAGCAGAGAAACTGCTATCTAAAATAGTGGATTCTTGGGTTCCTATAAATCCTTCGGATGACATGGAAACAATTACAGACGAGGAAAAAGTTATGTACCGTAAGGTTGGATTACGAATGAGAGCTTATTTGCCAATGGGTGAGGTTTCTTTATCTTAGGGTACAATTGCTCAAAGGGGTTTTTTTTAATGTAAAAGCAAAAATAATAATGTTTTTCTTATGGCCTTTTCACGCAGGCATTCGTGGCGTTTTTGATGGTGTTATTGAGAACATGCATCTGCACTGGAAACATAGAGAACTCGTCAAGTTAATATCAAAAGAAAAAGAACTTTCTTATGTTGAGGAAACAGCAAGACTTTTGGAATACGAGAGTGGTGGAATATTGGTGTCGGTCGATAGAGTTCCGAAGGGTCATGCCTTGATTTACTATCGAGGCAAGAACTATAGCCGACCTCTCACTCTCAGACCAAGAAATCTTCTGACAAAGGCAAAAGCACTCAAGCGTAGGGTGGCTTTGCAGCGATATGAAGTTAGTCATTTATTCTTTCTGTTCCAGCGTTAATATCAACTCAAATACGCTCGTAAAACTGTATCTAACTTATATATCTGAATCTGTTTCGTAGGCTCTCAGTCAGCACATCTCTGAACTGGAGCAACACATTGAGCAAACAAAACAACAAATTGTGAGTTTAACTTCTCTACCTGGTTAAATACTTCATTAAGAATTACCTTCCGTCTGCTTCTTGTAAATTTAATATTTTCTTATTCCACATTTTTTTTTTATTCCAAAGCTTTATATACAAATTCATTATTCTATTAGGGAAATACTGGAAAGCAGGAGAACAGCAAGCGTTCGAATTCTAAGGACAATGGGCAGTTTAATAATGTATCAAAATTGGATCAAGTAAGCTGTTTTTTCATTTATCCAGCTGGTTTTAGATGTTATGCAGCATTGATGTTGCTGCAATAAAAATGCCGTCTTCTTTTTTTTTATTTATTTTTATTTTTTTTTGCAGATTGAAGAAGTTTCGGATATGGATTCTGATGGTGATGAAGATAATGACTGGGAGGAGGACGACACCGATGAAGACTCTGACTTTTATAGTGACGACGACGACACATAAATATTTTTCCATCTTATAAAGTCGGCTAACTAAAAGCTTGTTATCTGTGTGCAAGAAGAAGAAAAAAAAAGCGAATCTATTCCGAGATGGAAGAATTGGACCGATCACAAGAAAGGATTTTCTCGTACGGTATATGCCCTAATTTAAAGCAAATTTTGGAGCATCAAATGCAACGTTGAATATGATTTTGCAATTGGGGAGGCACTGTCCGGTGATCATTTGTGCGATACGATTACGTCGAACTAAAGAAGCCACAACAAAGCTTCTAAACACGTTTTTGTATATTTTGGGAGATCTGTTTATTGCAAGACAAAATCCTCAGCAACTACTTGTATGTAATAGCCGAGTTTATGTACTTCAACTGTAGGCAAACGACTACATTTCATTGGTTTATTTTCACACGCTACTCCAAGTACATTAATTTACGTTGTATAATGGAGATAACTGTACTATACGAGAGTGAAGACGATAAGAAATGATTGCTAGAATTAGTTATTAAGTTTACCAAATCAAACATGAACCCAATTCCAGTAAGAGTTGCCAACAAAAACATAAATATGATTACTTTCATTGAAAAAAAAAAAAAAAAACTGAACCGAAGTGTATATCAAATGAGAGCTACATAGTTCCGTAATTGAAAGGCACATTGTTGGTAGTTCAAAAGGAAGAAATATCACAGAATAGGCGGCGGTGTTCTTTTCAGAAGCTGTCCACTATGGCATGTGAAGAGGCGGCATTTTTTTTCTCTTTTCGAACAGATGCGAACACCGAAAATAGGAATCAATGCATCTACAGCACACTTTTCACTGCCGGAGCATTTGCCGTAATTGAAGAATTTGATTTCTTTGTTCAGTGGGGAGCTTATTGATCTGGTCGGGAGTGAGGCTCATAACTTGCTGCAGTAGTGCCTGTTCCAATTCAGGAGTCAACTGCACAAATAAAAAAACCGCTGGATTATCAATACGATCAAGAAATTCACACCATTGATCCACAAGATAACGTCAAAAGCCAAACTACAGGAGAAAGGCAAGAAATAAAATTACCGGCGGTGGTCTAGGAGGCTGGCTGCTGGGTCCCGCCTGACCACCAAAGGATGGTGGTGGTCCTTGAAACTGGCCAGCTGTACTTTCAGGCATCCAATTGGATCCTCTATCTGTTTGCTTGGAGCTTCCACCTTGATTGTAATCCATTCCCATGTGAGGATTTCCTGCCTGGCCCTACAAGAAATATTCATGTTTACGTGTCAAGCCAAACTCATCACGAAGACAAAAATTAAAGTGTTGGAAAGTTAATCGAATGTCAAAAGACGTATATCCTCTTGTAAATCATGACATTGTTGATGGCACACCAAATGCATTTGTTGGGGAGTTTTAGAAACCCAACACGCACGCGTGCACACACACACACACATATGTGTGTGTGTATATATATATATATATATATATATATATATATATATATATATATATATATATATATATATATATATATATATATATCAGTGAAACACTAGAAAATTCAACTGTCATTACCGATTCATGATTCAAAACGGTCACTGAACATGGATGAAATAGGAAGATAAGGAAAGGATATAAAGGTTAAATTTGAGGTATAATAGCGGGTGAGAGGAATTTTATTTGGTAGTAAATAATGTATAAGTGGCTGAAGTATCTCCTTCGTGGTTATACCAAAATATTAGATAGTTATTATTCCTGTTGTAAGTATCGAAAATGCAGTAGTCAGTCAATAGAACATTGCCACTAATATTACACAAATAAAACCATCAAAGGTTGATACGAATCCTAGGACCCTGGGATGAAAATAGAACAGCATCGTCTTCTCTCAATCTACTATTAGTGTGTGCATGTATGTGTTTTGGGTTTTAGTAAAAATCAAATTATGATACGAGCTGGAGTGACCATCTTTGACGAAATAAAAAAATATAGATCAAGAATTACTGTAACTTCATACTTTGCACTGAGTCAATTGTTACAGCATAAAAGGGCAAACCTGATAAAGCGATGGGGGCAAAAGCTGATTTTGAGGTGGTAGCTGCCCCTGCCCCTGCCCCTGCTGAAATGAAGGCCCCACACCAGTAGGCGGCTTTGCACCTGACTGAAATTACATAATTTTAAATTCACAAAAAAAAAAAAATAATAATAAGATTCACCGAATGTTGAAATAAATATCACACGCGAAATATCTAGCTCACATGAAACATATGTTGTGAATGGTGCATCTGTGGTCCACCAGGGTGTTGAAAACCAAAACCCTGTCCCATTTGAGCATGACCCTGGTGAGGGAACCCCTGCGCCTGCGGTCTTGGTTGTGGCGGCAGAGGCGGCTGTAGTGGCTGCTGTACGGGCAAATATTGACCGCCACTGCTCTGTAAAGGCGGCTGTGATTGTATCGGGGGCTGATGAAGTGAGGGCTGCTGTAACTGTGAGGGCAGTGAAGGTATAGTGGGCTGGTGCTGTGAAGAAGTATGCTGTGGCAATTGATTCAAACCTGGAACTTGAGACAACTGAGGTAACGACATCGGTGCTGATTGTTGCGGACCAATATGCCCCTTAGGTTGCTGTATTGGTTGTGAGAGATGTGATGGCTTGGATGGAGGTTGGGAGTTTGGGGGAGGAGTTAGTTGAGACTGAGAGTTTGATACTGTAGGCTGATTTGTTTGCTGCTTTCTTATCTGGTTCTGAGCAATTTGACCTGGAAATGATGATGTGGTCTGAATATCGGGCTGCTGCTTCGGTATGGCTGATGACTGTGGGATTGCGGGTGACTAAATAAAAGCAAAAACATCAGAAAACATTTTTTCTTTTCGGGATTGATAATAAGCAAGAAAGGTGTAAATGAGACAGAGAGCATACCGGTGCTGCTTGTGGGGGCTGAACCATTCCAAGCATAATTTGTGCCTAATGAAAGAAAGATAAAGATAAGAAAATCATCGGATAAAACAAAGTTCTGTTATAAATTGTTAAAAGAGTACAAGTTTACAAATGGGTGACTCTATAAACCTGATGTAAGACAATTAGACAATAGATTGATATTTAGTACGTTTGAAAATCACACTCGTGAAGAGAGAAGTAAGACAGGACATTCTGAGGAGCATTAAGGTTCATAGATTGTAAAAAGTTCACCATTCGAAAATTTCGAATGTAATACATCGTTTACCTCTTTCTCGGGACCTGCTAATGCAAAAATAATCTGGAATAGAAAACTTAAATAGCAAACTATCCACCTAGCACTAGAATAATATGAAGAACAAGGGTAGGGTATCACCAGCCAAGAATTCTCAATTGTCATAAAATGCACACGATCAAACCCCGTACTATCTATCTATAGCTAATTGCCATCGCTCTTTACATTACTTCAAGACTCATCCTCCAGACTGAAAAATCAAGATTATTTAATCTCATTTTTCTTATATTTATAATATAAACTTTTTTTTGGTTCATTTAGCTCATCTCTTTCCAACTTAAGAAAAACATTATCAGACTCTATATATTAATAAAACCCTCACACATAAACTGCAAGAAAATAGCTCCACCCCCTAACCCAAACCACACACGCACACACGCACAAAACATTAAACACAGAAAACGAAAAAGGAAAATAAACCATAATAGAAAACTATTGACAGTAAATTGGAGAGGAAAACCCTAAATTGAAACGAACCTGGAAAAGGGCTCTAGTCAAAGCTGGATTTTGAATAAGAATTTGCCTCGCTTGTTGCTTGTTCTGCTCTATCAATGTCTGCACACACACATACACACACACACACAAAATCATTTTTTTAAATCTTTCAGTCTAGCTTTAATTAGGGAAAGCGCGCATAGGCAGCAATCGATCAATGTGCGCGTGTTTATATACAAAACACTCTTAAATCGGAAAAAAAAAAAAAAATTGTACCTTCATCTGAGACATAATGTCGTAGAGCTGATTTTTTGACATGCCGGCGATGTTCGGCGGTAATCCGTCGCCGGAGACTTGCTTTCCCGCCATTCTTTCTCCACAAACCCACCCCCAAAATATGATTTCAGAGAGCAACGGAGTGCGTATGGTGAAGATTTTGATAAATGCCAAACGTTTCCTTAGGGCTTGTTTGGTTGAACAATGCCACGTGTAAATTAATTATTAAAAAATTCGAAAAATATGATTGGGCCTTTTTCAGTGGGCTTTTATGTGACCCTACAAACACTATTCATATAAGATCCAGCCCAACAATTATTATCTTTAAAAAAAACTCAGATAAATTAATAACTTCGCTTAAATGATAATTTCTTTCGATTCGCTTAAATGATAATTTCTTTCGATTCTGAATAAGTAAAAACGTATTAAATTATTAGTTCGATAATTTAATATTTCGCTAAATTAATAAATATTTGTTAGTCCAAACTGTATTAATTTATAGAGGTTTAACTGTACCCAATATATTTTATTAGGTGTGACATCTTGAACTGATCGAACATCGATCATATACTTTATTATTGAATCAAATGCTATTAGAATCAAGATCAACTTAGGCCTCGTTCAGCTACTTGGATCAATTTGGATTAGATTGTGTTGAACCATATACTCACTAATTAACTATTTAGCTCGCAAGATGTTCGACTCATTATATTATTGTATTACGTCTATTGTTAACTTTGGTAAAATTTGTTAATCGCTTGAACACGACACCTATTAATTCTATTGGATAATAACATTTAAGTGCGACGCTCAACTTTTTAGCATGATTGAGTTAGTTTGAATATTGTCATCGAACCGTGTTACTAATTCCTACTATTTAGTCGATAAAATTTAACAGCGGCGATCGAAAAACGAGACCTTAATATCGGGATTGGATGGGCTTTTCTAGTGGGCTTTTTATAAGATCCGACCCTATAAGCAACTACTGCTTGTTCGGATACGGATCTCTCTCTCTCTCACTCTCAGGCGGTGGGCGACTGGATATTTTTTGGGTGAACCGTGACGCGCTACTGGTCTGAAATTGATATCGCACCACGCACTCACTCACGCGCCGCCGGTACATGGCGCTTCTCTCACTTTCCTTCTCTCTACCTGCTTCCACTCCGAAAGCGGCGATGTTTTTAGCGCCTTCTTCTACTTCGACCTCGTTTATGGCGTCTTCTTCAAACGCCCTTCCTCTGCTGCCGCCTTTGAATTCTGTCCAGACGAGATTGAGCCGCGGTCGCCGGAGGTCAGGGATTGTGGCTATGGCTCCCGATGAAGAGAAGATGACTCGCCGTTCACCTCTTGATTTTCCCATCGTGAGTTTTTTTTCCCCCTTTCATTTTTTCCTTTGTAGTTAATTTCGATTGTCTGGATTTCAGCTAGTGAGATTTAATTATTATATTTTGAATTTTAAACTTTTTATCTGTACACCACTTTGGGTTACATGTGGTGTTTGATTGTTTGTTTGTTTTTTAGGGTTTATATTTAATTTGGAGAGTATGAATCCCATAACCCCTTGCTAGAAAATGGGAAAAAAAATATTGAAAAACAGTGTAATATAAATTTGAACTCGTGGTATCGAATTAACTAGTTCGAGATATACCCGTGTACGAGGTGCTGCCTGTGTTAAAATGAAAATTGACTGAGTAGCTCCGATCCAATGCCTCGTTGATGTAGGCAATTTTTTGTTTCGGATGGAGGGCACGAGAATTCGATGAACTTGAGGATTCGTTTGAATCGAAATAAGATGTTTTCGCTAGCTACTACTAACTCTATGGGAAAAATGCATTCGTATTGTTATTGGATTAGAGTGATTGCTACGTATGATTGTAAAATGTTTGCTAGTATTCAATATAGGAAGTCGGGATTATCGAGCTCAGCTGGTTATCGTACAGAAAGACGACGCTAATATCTTATACAACCATAAGCATATTACACCAAATTATTTTTAAAAC
The DNA here is from genome assembly GCF_056151865.1 of Erythranthe guttata. Lineage (NCBI taxonomy): Eukaryota > Viridiplantae > Streptophyta > Magnoliopsida > Lamiales > Phrymaceae > Erythranthe > Erythranthe guttata. The sequence goes on along the minus strand of NC_142541.1, from coordinate 15,285,399 downwards.
AGGAAATCTTAGTCCGAAAGTATTTTATCAACGGGCGTCACTCGTGAGTGATGAAAATGATGTGGCAACTAATTTCCCAAGTAGAATGAAACGAAAGCTCGACTTTGAGGGATACTATTTAAAGTTGTAGATGCACAGTTATTAGATAATTCGACTAGAAGGAAAACTAGTTTGCTGATCTGTCGGTTTACGTGATTTATAATAAAACTTGTTGAATTAAATTTATCAGGAGTGGGATAGGCCAAAGCCTGGAAGGAGACCCGACATATTCCCACAGTTCAGCCCAATGAAAACTCCATTACCACCTCCAATGCCATGCGATCCAGATGAAGAAGACGAAGAAGACGAAGAGGATAAGAAAGAGGAAGACGAGGAAGATCCCGACAAGGAAGATCCGGACAAGCAAGAATAGTACTATAATTCATTTGTTTTGGCCATTGCATGAAATCTTCGATGGGTTTTACTTGGATGGTTCCCTACCTAGTTAATTATTTTTGCAGGTTCTGGTTCTTTTGTAGGAGTTGAACAAGAGTCGAGGTTTTGTACTTGGGTGTTATTGCATAGTTGATATGTATTACTGTTGATTTATTTTGTTTCTGTGCAATTTGTCGCCTTATCTAATAATGTTCAACGTTGGCATAATATAAAGATGATCAATGATAAGTGTTGAACTTGTTAATCATTCACCAACATTTGAAAATTGTGTTTCGTGTTTGGAGTTTGTGATTAATTTGTATACTTTTTTTTAACGAATTATTTTGTGGAAAATAGTGCGCGAAGACTGTCACCTATTAAAACCCCAAATGTGTGTGATCTTATATGTAAAAGCTCTTGCAGGCTTGATGTTGGTTACCGGCCAATAACAACAAGCTATAACATGTTTAAATCGTATTACGAACGCAATAACTTGTTAATAAAACAATGGGGTACGAGTAAACACTGGGCCAATGTTCATGAAAAAAGCCGGATTCATTTTTTGCCACTTTTCTTCAAACCGGCACCTCCAAACGCTCCCTTCTGCTGAGCCTTTGCCTTTAGCTCCTTAATAGCCTGCAACATAAACGTCACGACTCAGATCGGTTATAGGTCAAACAGAAGGCAAAATCGACCAATTAGAAGAAGTAGTTCACCTTTTCTTCGTCCTTCTTTTTCTGAATATTAGCCTTGTCAATCTGCATAATATTCAAAACATACTATAAATAACTTCTATTCGAAAATAGTATTATCCTCAAGCCAGATATACAATAACGATGATACAGATTTGAGATTTCCATTATTTTTTTCCTTTTTTTTTTTTCCTTTCCAATGAGACGTTGATAAATGCTTGATTTGATCTTCGACTTGGAGGAAAAACACCACGAAAAATGTTCTAGTATGTAGTCTTTTTAAGGAAAATAAGACAGAACAACCAATACATGTACGATACACCAATAACACTCCAAGATATACTTCTGTCTCGTTTTCTTTCCACGAGATTCAACTACATTTAGAAAGCCGGCCTTCAAAATTGGCCGGTTACGATCCAAATGGAGCACAAGTGGATAGGACTCACAAATGCTATAACAAATACCAGAAAATATATACTAACTAGTGAAATGCAATAACCAATGATGAAAAGGTTATATAACTCAATAGATCAAAGATCGAACGCGCGCGCACACACACACACACACACACACACATATTTTTCAATATATACAATGCACCAACCGCCATCACCTTCTTCGAACCACAATGAAGAAAAAGACGAAGATAAAAAAAATCACAAATGCTATGTATAACAAATCACAAATGAATACAACGATATTCATCATAATCAACAGAGCCAATCACAATTCACAAATATATGAATCTAAATCAAATTGGAGAATGATCGTACCTCGTCGTACTCTTTCTTCTCGGCCTTAGGTTGCTTCAAAGGCTTTGCTTTTCCTCCTGATTCAGAACCAAAACAAAAGAAAATTAAAAAAAACAAAAATAAATAAATAAAAAACAGCACATTCATCAGCAAATTTCACATCTTTTTTGGGACAAAAACTGGAAAAATAAATAAATAAATAAAATCCTTCAATTTTTAAGACATTTATCGAGAAAATTTAAATGAAAATACCTTGCTTGGTAGACATGATTAAATTCTAGGGCTAGGGTTTCGATGTGATTGTGGAATTCACCTTCGAACAGAGGAGAAAAAGAGAAGACAACCCCTAACCCAATCGCGTAGAATTTACGAAAAGATGGTTGCCGGAAATAAACTGGAGTTGGGTATTTATATACGGGCGCGGCAAAATGCGAATTTTCCTATAAGCCCCTTAATTTTAAGTAATGTTTTCTCTGCCCCTAAAAGTAGGGGTATTCACTAATCAGTGATTACTAATAAATATTTATCAATTTTATCTCCGTTTCAAAACAATTTTTCCCCACATTATTGATTGTCAAGATCATCAATTTGTGCCACTAATTTATCTTCTTGAGAGTTAGCGTGGGTAATTTAGGATTTTTATTTTAGGGTAAATTACGGCCACCCTCCTCATAAATTACGAAAAAAACTTTTTGTTTGTGAAATTACAATCACCCCTCAACTGTGAATTTTCTTACACGTCGACCCTTATGATATAAATTCAACATAATCTTCTAGATTTCGTGGAAGTTCTATAGTTTATACTCGTTTTGTGCAAATGCAGTTTATGATGCACCACAATCTGATATTTACCATTCAAGGGACACATCATATGATCATCTTGTTTCAAAATGTGGAGCTGGATAGGGGTAAAACATGTATAAACCCTGAGAATATTCCACATAATCTAGAAGATTCCACTAAATTTGACACCGCAAGAGTGTACGCTTAAGTATATTTATAGTTGATAAATTGTTGTAATTACCCACACATGAGAAGGGTTTTCGTAATAACATTATCTCAGAGAGTTGACCGTAATTTACCCATTTTCTAATTAAAAAGAGAAGACTAATTATTAGGTTTGTTCTCATTAATTATTTATTTTCTTTAATTTTGATCATAATATTCATATCGAACATCTAACTATAAATGCATATATATTTACATATATATATCCAACAAAACAATACAATATCAATTAATTATTTCTTGAATAACAAGGCAAGAAATTTTCTTGGAGAATAAATAAGACGAAATAAAATTGTATACATACACATATATACATATATATTTCTTTTTTATCTATCACTTCCTTTGTACAAAGTTCATAGGGTTCGATATGAACGAGGCCAATACGCCCAACGTTTTCTTGTTCATTAATTCAAAACCACTAACCCAATGCACACTCTTCAATTCACACCCTCTCTCTCACTAATTAATTAAATAAATAATAATAAATAAAAATAAATAAACCCAATTCCGACCAGCAAAATTTGTTCACTCCATTTTGTATCTTCTTACATATTATGGTATGTATTATTTTCTCACCTATGCTCCAGCTTTGATCACGAGTTTGACTATATTAAAAGTCGTGGGTATTTATGTAATTATGCGATTTTGCAGGTTTTCATGGCTAAGATGATGACGTCACTGGCGAGGGCAATGGGGTTGTTGGTGGCTCAGCCGGCGGCGACGATGACTACGGTGTTGTATTACAGTGACCTCCTTCCTCGGAGCGTTGACTTTGACCGGTTTGTTCGGCATGAGTTGTTTGTTGAGTCTGAGAATTTCTTTCTTCATTTTCTCGTCTATTTCTTGAAATGTTTTTGGTAGATTATTTATATATTGTTGAATTAATGATAATTATATGCATTTGACTGAATTTGGACTTTGGAGTAAGGGCTTTAGAGTATGGAATTTATTAGAAAAATAATTTTTGATAATATTTTATTGTCAATGTTTGACGTTTTGTCCTTTTTATTGTATGTAATGATAATTTGATTTAATTTAATTGGTATAAAGTTACTCCTTTCTTTCCATTTTATTTATTTTTCTAGAGAAATTTTTGAATTTCAAAATAATTGTCATTTTAGTTTCAATAATGTATTTATTGTGTTTTCTCAACTATGCCCTTATTACTATTAAGAGAATTAATGGTTATATATTTAAAAAAGTGATTTTTAATCATTTTATTATGATTTTGATTTTTCTAGAATTCATGCAGATTTATTAGTTTTTCAAAAAGACAATTAAAATAGAGAGGAAGGATTATTATATTTATTTATTAGCAAAAATAATAATATTAAGTGATCCCTGTAGTTTGAACTTTATAATCATGCTCATTAAAAAGAGAATTTTTTTGAACGAACAAATAGATTATTTGTTTATATTAAAAGACAGATTTGTTCGACCCTACACTCGGTGATAAACACCAGATGGGTCTTCTGCTGCCACGTGTCTCTTTTTTGTATTTTATAATATATTCTCCTCTAGGGTTTACCTTTAGGGGTTTTAGAAAAATAAAAAGAGAGATACGTGGCAACAGAAGACCCACTCGGTATTTATCACCGAATGTAGAGTCGAACGAACATAAAAAAAAAAAAAAAAAGTGTTATAGTCAAAGCCCAACACTCAATAGCTCTAGTAATATAAAGGCTATAGTTTGAGCCCATCAAAAAATAGGTATTAATTAATTAATTGGAGTGAATTTTGCATAAATGTATGTAGAAGATTGCTACGAGTAGAAAGATCCAATTGGATGTGGTTTTGGTGCACATGCACATCAACTTTTTAAAAAGCGTGCTCCAATTAATTAACATATCATTTAGCGACTTTGGCGAGTGTCTAAAGAGTCAAATATGGATCACACAAGATTAATTAGTACGGTCAAATTACGAAAATACCTCCTCAACTATGTAGTATTTTACGAAAAGACTCTTTCATAGATAATTTTAGGGATGCTAATTTGGTAAAAACGAACCGAAATTTCGGAACGCCAACATTTCATACCGTCTAGCGAAGTAAATATACGATTTGTTTTGATAAATAACCGAATTACATAATTTTCATGTAAAAATATTAAAAAGGAAGAGTTGGCTGTAATTACCAAAATAAGAGGGGTCTTTTCGTAATTTGGTCTTCAGGGGCAGTGGCAGAGCCAGGAATTTGAAACAGGGTGGGCTTAACATTTACGGGGGTTCGGGGGCAGCGCCCCCGATATTTTTTTTTTTTGATTCATTCACATAAAAATGTCGCACAAAATAACTGCAAAATTATAAACTTCAACTAATATGTGCTACACTAAATTACTTGTGAGTGAGTGGTCGTAATATTTACGGGGGTTCGGGACCAGTGCCCCCAGTTTTTTTTTTTTTTTATTCATTAACTAAAATAGCATAAAATAACTACAAATTATAAACTTCAACTATTATAGCATAATTTTTTTGATAGATAAGCTAAACTAAATTACTTGGATGGGCTAAATTAAACTATTTGAATAGACTAATTATATATAGATATAATATATATATATATATTTTTTTAAATGAGAGTGGGCTGGAGCCCACTCTTGCCAAAGGGTGGCTCCGCCACTGCTCTATGGCCGTAATTTACCCTTAATTAGTGTACTAAAATATAAAATATTATCCGGGTAAATCACCTCAGGTAAGGATACATAACAAAAAAAATCCTCTTATTTTTGTAATTAAAACCGCCACCTAAGATATTCTCCGTCTTATATTTCTCCCCTTACGGAGTTAACCCTAATGGAATCTTTCAGATTCCAAAGAATATTCGTTCAATATTTCCAATTTTAACCTTATTCATATTTGCGATGATGGAGGTGCGGCGCCATATTTAGAATGGGGAGACGTGAACGAGGAGACGTGGGGTTTGACTCCTATTTTTTTCCTTTCATGCATTGTAAACATATGGGAAAATTCGTGTTTTCATTATATGATTTTCTTCTTTTTTTTCAAGTAAAGGGCAATTTAGATAATTCATATTTTATGTTAGGGTTTTGTCGTTAAATCTAGTGTTGTGATTGTAATAACAAAAATATGATGAGTTTTTTTCGCAATTTAACCTTACACTGAGGGTTACCGTGATTTGTCCGATTATCAACATTTCGTTAATTATATGGACGATATGCCAATTGGTCAAACATTCGAGGATTATTTAATGCATGTCACGTTTAATTTGAATTGAACTCTTCTTGCATGACAAATTTTATTCAACTCTTACATAAGTTATTTGGACTGCCCATACTCCATAGATGCATCTTCAATAAAGACAATTTTATAGGAGAAAAACATGACACATGAAAAAATGATTTTAAATTACTAGTTTCCGATTTTGTTGACATCAATTATTTCTGAATTGATTGTGGGATGAAACCTATTGATATTATTAAGTACACAAAGGTTATTAGGTCCCTCCCCCAAAATTTAATTCCACCATGGCCCCTATGCTAGGTGGAAGCTTTTAATTGGTCCATTTAAGAAAAAAAATAATTTTGTTTGTCTACTTTGATGATATATATAAATATAGGGTAGATAACGAAAATCCCCTGAACTTAGAGTAAATTATAAAAAATATCACGATCTATCCGTAATTATCAAAACCAAGTTTTTTTTCCATTTTACACCGACCCTGGTGTGATTTTCCACTAAAATATTTTTTATTCTAGTGAATATTTTCTAAGAATGTCAATTATACCACTGCAGACGTGGCATTTCTTTATGCTACTCTCTAAAGACAAAAAAATACCCTAATCCTCGCCCCCCCTCGTGAGAAAAATCACACCGTGAGTGGGTCGGTCTAAGATGGCAACAAATGTCGGGGTTTTTTTTTATAATTAAGGATAGGTGGGGTGTTTTTCGTAAATTAGTTAAGTTCAGGGGGGTTTTGTAATTTACCCATAAATATATAATTGCCTTATTTTGGGTTGAAATTCTTAGTAAATTAAAATTTTAAGAATTAAAAGTTATATTCTATTTAGTACTTAAATGGATTTTAATTGAGAAGATAATTTTGAAGAGAGAAAAAAATAGTTTTACTAAATAAATCTTTATTTACAATACATAAAATAAAGTATAGTAATGTAAATTAAGAGCTCATTGTTGTCAATAATTAGTTGGACAATGCAATTGCCGTGATAGAAGGTCTATCTATATCTCTTTATGAATTCATAATTAAATATCTCAAGATTTAAATCCAACTGACTGATTAATTAATCAGTCAAACTCTGAATAATAAATCCGGATAAATTAATCATAGGATAATCTGAAATTCATGTCCAATGATTAATTAGCTTTTCTTTTGCGTCGTCTATTTATAGAAACTCCACTCTCCGTTCATATAGAAATTCAAACCACCACCACCGCCGCCATGAAAAGGGTTTTCTTGATTATCAACTGCATCATACTCGCCGTCGGAAACTGCGGCGGCCCTTTGATCATGCGCCTCTACTTCGTCCACGGCGGCAAGAGGATCTGGTTTTCCAGCTGGCTCGAAACCGGGGGTTGGCCCATAATCCTCGCCCCACTCATCGTGTCCTACACGCGCCGCCGCCGCACCGCCGCAGCAGGCAAGGCGGAGCTCTACCTCATGAAGCCGCGCGTGTTCGTGGCGGCGGCGGTGATCGGAGTGCTGACGGGGTTCGACGACTACCTGTACGCGTACGGGGTGGCCAAGCTCCCGGTGTCCACATCCGCCCTCATCGTCGCCTCCCAGCTGGCTTTCACGGCGGTGTTCGCCTTTCTTATGGTGAAGCAGGAGTTCACGGCGTACTCCGTTAACGCGGTGGTTCTGTTAACTTTGGGGGCGGTGGTTTTGGGGCTCCACACGAGCGGAGACAGGCCGGAGGGGGAGTCGAGTAAGGAGTACATGGTGGGGTTCTTGCTGACGGTGGCGGCGGCGGCGCTGTACGGATTTATACTGCCGGCGGTGGAGCTGACGTATAAGAAGGCGAAGCAGGCGGTGTCGTATACGCTGGTTTTGGAGATGCAGTTGGTTATGTGTGTCTTTGCGACGTCGTTTTGCACCGTTGGGATGCTCGTCAACAATGATTTCCAGGTGGCGTTTTCTTCATTTATCAATATTTATTTCACCTGATTTTATTATATTCTTTATAAATAGGCCAAATTGCACTTTACTCCCTAAAAATGCCTTTTTTGCACTTTCTCACCTCAATATCGAAAAAACGAGACTGTCCCCTTCGAAATATACAACTCAGTCCCAAATGTGTATTTCCGGCTTAATTCTTGTCGGATTGAAGGTTAATTTCGTCTTTTAAAGCTTTAGGTGTCATTTAACCTTTTTTCACCCTACATTACAATCACTACGAAAAACAAAGTCGAATTTGAAAGAAAATTTTGTCTAATTTGGAAGTGAATTTCATCAAATTGTGAAGAGAATTTTGTTAATTTGTGAACACTAAGTACCTTTGGAAGGAGGATTTTAAAGCAGAAGATGTAAAATGACATATACACCCCTCATTCGGTGAGAATTAGACCGAAAAAATACATTTTGAGACAAAGTCCACTGAGTTGCATATTTCGAAATGGGACAGTCTCATTTTTGTATTTTAAGGGGGAAAGTGCAAAACATGCACTTTGAAGGGAGTGAAGTACAATTTACCCTTAAAAATACATATTTAATTTATCATGACACGCCGTCGTTTCTAATTTGAAATAGAAACAAATAAAATATTAAATTACATACAAGACCGGCATCCTATTTTTCTAGCATATAATATGAGCTATGTGACAATATTAAAACCTAGGGTAAAATTACCGAAAAATCCCTTATATTTAGATAATTACAACCACGTCCTTCAACTTTGTTGCGATATAACTATCAATATATCTAAATAAAAAAAAGTTGTTTAATTTGCAGGCAATTGCAAGGGAAGCAAGAACATATGAACTTGGGGAGACAAAATACTATATAGTTGTTGTGTGGAGTGCCATTGTTTGGCAATGTTTTTTCTTGGGAGCCATCGGAGTTATATTCTATTCATCGTCACTTCTATCGGGCATTGTTATTACAGTTTTACTACCGGCAACCGAAATATTAGCCATTATTTTCTACCACGAGAAATTTCAAGCTGAAAAGGGTCTCTCTCTTTTCTTATCTCTTTGGGGATTTATATCCTACTTTTATGGCGAGATGAAAAAGAACAAGAGCAAGAACAACATCGATCAAAGTAACGACCAGACTCAGGCTACAGAAACCGAGTTGACTCATCGAGTCGTTATAAATCCTTGATAGATATATATATATATATATATATATATATATATATATATATATATATATATATATATATATATATATATATATATATATATATATATATATATATATATATATATATATAAACTTTGATTTTGTTTTTTCACTCCCCCTTGATATATATGTTGGCATTTAATAGGAATTTTGTTTTTTTCGTGGTAATAATTATAAGGTTCAATCGATTACATTTTGTATTCGAATTCTTATAAACGAATTTTATTTTAGAAAACATTATTGTGCAATTGAACAACACAATAACAATCATAAGTATTTCATAATGTAATTTTATAAATTTCAATGTTTTTTATAGGTAGGTTAAATGTACTTATAATTAGATATGAATATATACATATGTTTTTCTTTCATAATGTATGACAATTTTCAATATTTAGAATCCTAAAAAGTTGACATATTTAATACGTATCCATATTATTAGACTTCTCAACATTAATTTTTTCTTTTAAATAAATAAATCAGTACGTCTATTTTAGTGTTGAATGAGTTATGAGACATACTGACTCGTCAACATCATTTTAAATCGTCAACCTTCATTACGAGAGTTGGTACATAGCCCTTATCAACAGGGTAAAGGTCTAGGGTTCGAGTCCTTCTTCCCCTACTCCCCCTCGTAATGGACTTGAATTTATTATAAAAAAAAACATCATTTTAAATCGATAGAATTTAGTGCTAATGAATTATCAATGAAAATAATTTATCGTTATAACATTAATTAAGAAATAATACTACAATTTACAAGTAAAATTAGTTTTTTATACGTTTTAATAGAAAGAACCAATTGGATGCGGTTTTGGTGCACATGCACATCAACTTTTTTAATAAGCGTGCTCCATTTATTAACTTATCAATTAGCGATTTTTTCCTTGGCGAGTGTCTAAAGAGTCAAATATGGATCACACACGATTAATTAGTAGGGCAAATTACGGCCAACCTCTGAGTTATGGTCAAATTACGAAAAATTTTCTCTTATTTGGGTAATTACAGTCATCCTCTCAACTATATAATATCTTACGAAAAAACTCTTTCATAGGTAAATTTAGGGATGTTAATTCGGTAAAACCGAAGTGAAATTTCAGTACGCCAACATTTCATACCGTTTACCGAACTAAATATACGATTTAGTTTGATAAATAACCGAATTACATAAATTTTACGTAAAAATATTTAAAAGGAGGGGGTGGCTGTAATTAATTACCCAAACAAGAGGGGGTTTTCGTAATTTGGCCATACCTCAGGGGGTGGCCGTAATTTACCCTTAATTAGTATACTAAAATATAAAGGGTAAATTACTCTCACACCCATGAGGTATGCTAAAATAACTTTAAGGTCTTCGTGGTATCGACAATTACACTTACCCACCCAAGACATAGTTAGAAACTCTAATGGAATAATGCATTGGATACGTTATTCCGATAGAGTTCTCACGGACTATTAATTTCAGGAAGTAGTGGAGACAACAACGAGCTATGCGTGATTTATGAAATATTGGGGGAGACATGTCTCCCCCTAATTCTATGTTGTCTCCACCGCTAGCTAAAAGTAAAAGTTTGTTATGACTCTATTGGAATAACGTACCCAATGCATTATCCCATTAGAGTTTCTAACTATATTTCAGGGGGTGAGTGTAATTATCGATACCACAAGGATCTTAAAGTTATTTAAGCATACCTCAGGGGTGTTGGTGGTGTTGGTGTAATTTACCCAAATATAAACTACCAGCCGGGTAAATCACCTGAGGTAAGGATAAATAACGAAAAAAATCCTCTTATTTCTGTAATTAAAACCGCCACTTAAGGTATTCTTCGTCTTACATTTTTTCCCTTATGGAGTTAACCCTAATGGAATCTTTCAGATTACAAGGAATATTCGTTCAATATTTCCAATCTTAGCCTTATATATATTTGCAGTTATGGAGGTGCGGCGCCAGATTTAGAACGGGAAGACGTAGGGTTTGAATGCTAATTTTTGTTTCTTTCATTGTATTGTAAACATATGGGTAAATTGGTATTTTCATTATATGATTTTTCTTTTTTCTTTTTAATTAATTTTTTTAAGTAATGGTCAAGTTAGACAATTCATATTTTCTGTTAGGGGTTTGAAGTTGTCATTAAATCTAGGATTGTGATTGTAATTACAAAAATATAAAGAATTTTCTTTTTTCGCAATTTAACCGTATCTAATGGTTACCATAATTTTTCTTTAGACTGTCCCATCTACAATAAAGACACAAATTTCTAAGAAAAATATGACACATGAAAAATTGATTTTAAATTATTAATTTCCAACTGACTCGCATCAATTATTTCTGAATTGATCTGTAGATATTAGTACAAAGAGTTATTAGGTCCCCAAAGTTCAATTCTATGATGGCCCCTATGTTAGGTAAAAGCTTTTAATTGGTGCATTTAAGAAAAAAATGAATTTTGCATGCCTATAAATCTAAATATATAATTGGGTAAAGAGCACTTAATATTGGATATATTAATATTAAATGATACATTTCATTAATAGCTTAAGCTTTTGGTTGAGATGGTCATTCAACACGGTATCAAAGTCAGGCCAAATGAAAGGTTCTGAGTTCGAATCCCACAACCACCCATTTAAAAGTATTTCAAGTGCAAGACTTCAAATTTAATTCGCATGCACTTGAGGGGGCATGTTGGAGATCAGAAATAAAATAAAGTCTAGTAGTGTAAATAAAATAAAGTCTAGTAGTGTAAATTGGATAATGCAATTGCTATGATAAAATAAAATAAAGTCTAGTAGTGTAAATTGGATAATGCAATTGCTATGATAGAAGGGCTATCTATATATATCTCTTTATTAATTCAGAATTAAATATCTCAAGATTTAAATCCAACCAACTGAGTGGACTGATTGAGCAGTCAAACTCTAAATTAAAATCCGGATAAATTAATCATAGGATAATCATAAATTCGTATCAAATGATTGATTAGCTTTTCTTTTGCGTCGTGTATTTATAAAAAGTCCAGTCTCCGTTCATACCATTATAGTAAATAGATGGAAATTCAAACCACCGCCGCCGCCATGAAAAGGGTTTTGTTGATAATCAACTGTATCATACTCGCCGTCGGAAACTGCGGCGGCCCTTTGATCATGCGCCTCTACTTCGTCCACGGCGGCAAGAGGATCTGGTTTTCCAGCTGGCTCGAAACCGGGGGTTGGCCCATAATCCTCGCCCCCCTCCTCGTGTCATACACGCGCCGCCGCCGCACCGCCGCCTCCGGCAAGGCGGAGCTCTACCTCATGAAGCCACGAGTCTTCCTGGCGGCGGCGGTGATCGGAGTACTGACGGGTTTTGACGACTACCTGTACGCGTACGGAGTGGCCAAGCTCCCGGTGTCCACCTCCGCCCTCATCATCGCCTCCCAGCTGGCTTTCACGGCGGCGTTCGCCTTTCTTATGGTGAAGCAAGAGTTCACGGCGTACTCCGTTAACTCGGTGGTTCTGTTAACTTTGGGGGCGGTGGTTCTGGGGCTCCACACGAGCGGAGACAGGCCGGAGGGGGAGTCGAGTAAGGAGTACATGCTGGGGTTCTTCCTGACAGTGGCGGCGGCGGCGCTGTGCGGATTTATACTGCCGGCGGTGGAGCTGACGTATAAGAAGGCGAAGCAGGCGGTGTCGTATACGCTGGTTTTGGAGATGCAGTTGGTTATGTGTGTCTTTGCGACGTCGTTTTGCACCGTTGGGATGCTCGTCAACAATGATTTCCAGGTGTCGTTTTCTTCATTTATCAATATTTATTTCACCTGATTTTATTATATTCTTTATAAATTTTATCCCCTAAAAAGTCATTTAATCTTTTTTTCACCCTACTACATTACAATGATTAAGAAAAATAAAGAACAAATTTTGTCGAAGTTGGAAGAAAATTTAATCTAATTTGAGCGAAGTTCATCAATTTTGGAAGAGAATTTTTTTTTTATTTGGGAACCCTAACTAACTCTGAAAAGAGGATTCTCAAGCAGAAGATGTAAATGACATATGCAGCCCTCATTTGCTGAGAATTAGACCGAAAATGCATTTCGCCAAAATGAACCGAGTTGCGTATTTTGAAGGGCGACAGTCTCATTTTTGTATTTTGAAGGGGGAAAGTGCAAAACATGCATTTTTTAAGGGGGTGAAGTGTACTTTTCCCTTATAAATACATATTTAATTTATCATGACACGTCCTCGATTCTAATTGAAATAGAAACAAATACAATATTAAATTACATACAAGACCGGCATCCTATTTTTCGAACATATAATATGAGCTATTGTGACAATATTAAAACCTAGCGTAAAATTATCGAAAAATCATTTAGGTAAGATTAAATTATCGAAAAATACCTCATGTTTGGATAATTATAACCACACCCCTCAACTTTGTTCGGATATAACTATCAATATATCTAAAGGAAAAAAAGTTGTTTAATTTGCAGGCAATTGCAAGGGAAGCACGAGCATATGAACTTGGGGAGACAAAATACTATGTAGTTGTATTGTGGAGTGCCATTGTTTGGCAATGCTTTTTCTTGGGAGCCATTGGAGTTATATTCTATTCATCGTCACTTCTATCGGGCATCGTTATTACAGTTTTACTACCGGCAACCGAAATATTAGCCATTATTTTCTACCACGAGAAATTTCAAGCTGAAAAGGGTCTCTCTCTTTTCTTATCTCTTTGGGGATTTATATCTTACTTTTATGGCGAAATGAAAAAGGACAAGAACAAGAACAAGAACAACATCGATCAAAGTAACGACCAGACTCAGGCTACAGAAACCGAGTTGACTCATCGGGTCGTTATAAATCCTTGATAATATATATATATATATATATATATATATTGGTGTATAAACTTTGATTTTGTTTTTTCACTCCTTGATATATATGTTGGTATTTAATAGGATATTTTTTTTCGCGGTAATAATTATAAGTTCAATCGATTACATTTTGTATTCGAAGCCTTATAAATGAATTTTATTTTAGAAAACATTCTCGTGCAATTGAACAACACAATAACAATCATAAGTATTTCATAATGTAATTTTATAAATTTCAATGTTTTTTATAAGTAGATTAAATGTTCTTATAATTATATATGAATATATAGATATGTTTTTTCTTTCATAATGTATGACAATTTTCAATATTTAGAATCCTAAAAATTGGCATATTTAATACGTATCCATATTATTAGACTTCTCAACATTAAATAATATGCATTAAATCAGTGTTGAATGAGACACATTGACTTGTCAACATCATTTTAAATCGATAGAATTTAGTGCTAATAAATTATCAATGAAAATAATTTATCGTTATAACATTAATTAAGAAATAATATTACAATTTACAAGTAAAATTAGTTTTTTATACGTCTCAATGAACTTTATTTTTGACGTATAAATTTTTATTTTATTTTTGATTGATTTTTATACTAAATAAATTATTTGTATTTGAAAAGTGGGACAAAATTCATCAATCGTTATTAATTATGTAATATATGTTTTTGACAAATAAAACATTAAAAAAAAAGTATTGGGATTAATTATTAGAATATTTTTATATTTAAACTAATATATATAATTGGTGGATATGCAGCATGTGATATATCATGTATGTATACTTATATAATTTATTATTCTAATTGGAATTCTAACTCAAAATTAGAACCAAATTATTAATTAAATAATGCAATAAAAATCAGAAGCAATAATGGAAGCTGAAACGCCGACCACCACCACAGCCATGAAAACTACTTTCTTGATTATGAACGGCGTCATACTCGCCGTCGGAAACTGCGGCGGCCCTTTAATCATGCGCCTCTACTTCATCCGCGGCGGCGAAAGGATCTGGTTTTCCAGCTGGCTCGAAACCGGTGGATGGCCCATAATCCTCATCCCCCTCATCGCCGCCTACATCCGCCGCCGCCGGAGCACCACCGCCGCCGCCGATGGAGCGGCGAAGCTCATCCTCATGAAGCCCCGCATCTTCTCGGCCGCATCAGTAATCGGAATCCTCACCGGCCTCGACGACTACCTGTACGCGAAAGGGGTGGCGAAGCTCCCCATCTCCACCGCCGCCCTCCTCGCCGCCACGCACCTGGTGTTCACGGCGGCGTTCGCGTTCCTCCTGGTGAAGCAGAGGTTCACGGCTTACTCGGTGAACGCGGTGGTTCTTCTGACGGTGGGGACGGCGGTGCTAGGGCTCCACACGAGCGGCGACCGGCCGGAGGGGGAGTCGGAGAAGGAGTACGTGGTGGGGTTCATCATGGCGCTCTCGGCGGCGGCGCTGTACGGATTGATTCTGCCGGTGGTGGAGCTGATGTATAAGAAGGCCAAACAGGCCTTAACGTATACACTGATTATGGAGATTCAGTTGGTTATCTGTTTCTTTGCCACACTTTTCTGCACTGTTGGAATGCTCTTCAATAATGACTTCCAGGTAATTAATTTAATTCATTTAATTACTCCCTACTTTCATAATATTTTGTAAATCAAGATTTCTAAGAAAATTAGTAATTTTTTTAAAAAAAAATTACCTATTAATATCATTGAGTATTAAGAAAATGCATATAATATATCTAAGGAAGACGCGAATAACCTTTGCCGAGAATCGGAGAAAAAAAATGCAGTTAATTAATACATTATCGGAACTCTAAAATGGCATATAATACGGGAAAAAATCCCTAAATTCGCGATTTTTAGTGTGTACTAAAAAAATTGAATCATATGGAAACTTTTGTAGATAGTATGTGTTTTTTTTTTTTTTTGAACAATTAGAGTAAATAACACAATAAATTAATACATGCGATATATAGACATTAGTTTTAGCTTTTGCACAAATATTAAGAATCTCAAAAAGTGTGTCTTGATTTAAAAAAAAAAACATATTACAAGACTGAAATAACCTTAATCATATAAAAGACGTCTTAGAGTTGAATTAATAAGATTAAAACAGGAAATAACGCATTTAATGCAATATTGAAAATATAAAGCAACATATGATATGAAACAAAAAATAGTTTTAAAATTAGACAGTTATTATGGAACAGACAAAAGTAAAAAAAAAAAATTATTAAAAAAAACCAAATAATTTTTTGCTTACAAAAAAAAAGGTTTAATTTGCAGGCAATTTCAAGAGAAGCAAAAGAATATGAACTTGGAGAGATGAAATATTATTTAGTGGTAATATGGAGTGCAATAATTTGGCAACTATTCTTCTTAGGAGTTTTTTTTTTTTTTTTTTGAGTAAATTCTTCTTAGGAGTTGTTGGAGTGATATTCTATTCCTCTTCACTTCTATCTGCTATTATTATTACCGTTACAATTCCTATTACACAAATATTAGGTGTCTTTATTTACAATGAAAAATTCCAAGCCGAAAAAGGTATCGCTCTTTTTCTCTCCCTTTGGGGTTTTATTTCGTATTTTTACGGCGAGATTACGAAAAACAAAAACAGCAACGAAAGCAACGATCAGACTCGAACGACGAATGAAACTGATCGGTCGAGTCGTCAAATTATTGCTAGTTGAGTGAAATTTTAATCTTTTAGTGTTTTGTAGATATTTAGTGTGCTTATATGCAATGGTGTTAATTTCACATTATGCTTAATTCTTTTTATTGGAGATTTTATTTTGTGTTTGTGTGGGTGATATTATAGTTGCATTTTGTGGTGGAAGAACAAAGGGGCATTTGAGTAATTAGGGTTGTCAATTTCAACGGAAAGAAAATTGGTGGTTGCATCTTATTGTTGAATGTTGCATTCAATGACACCACATAATTATTGATCCGAGTTCATTTTATTTTCGAGGTCCTGTCAAAATAAAAGACAAAACTTCTAAATTCTTTTCGAGGGTGATGCTCCTGAAACCTCAAAATTTTTATCTAATCGTATAAAAGTATCTTAAACTCAACCATTCTTGGAGCAATTATTGTTGTTATTAATTTATGTTTGTTGTTTTTTATTTACATATTTAATGTACACTCAATCCTCGTCGATGGTAAAATCCCGACTTCGCCACTGTTCGGCCCACTTAAGTATAATTAGTACAATTATGGATTAATCCATGTATATGGACCTCAATTATTAAATTTGGAATAATGGGCCCAACTTCATATACTTCTTATTGGGCTGAACATTCTAAACTTCAAGTACAAATAATTTTTATTACCTATAAAAAAATCCAGAAAAAAATCACCTAATTCCACACTATTATGTGACGTGACACTATACTTTTCATCAACTATTTAATTTTATTTTGACATTTTAATTTAATTTAATTGAAGGTTTAATTCACCCTTCATTAAGGGGTGATGACCTCAACAACTCTTCACATCTGTCCACTTGGAATATATCTTATTTAATCCATATGAAGCTAGTGAAAGAAAATTAACCTTTCTTATATTAAAAAAAGGAATTCACATCTACTCATATAGGTGCATTTATTTTAGACTAGCTTGTATTTGACTCGATTTCAGAGATGTTGCTCAAGGACACTCACAAATCTTAAAGCTTAAGTAAATCGGGAAACCGAGATCCCCTGCCATGTGTCCATGGCGAAAGTCGGGTTAAATTCGAATGCCAAACGATAGTCCCGTGCAGAGTACAATTCTTCACTCCAACCTACAAAATCGAGGCAGACACTAGGTGACTCGTTTGAGCTGGCCCGACAATTAATGATACATTTATTTATGATAATTATTATTCCAAAAAGAGTGAAAATATATAGAGAGAAGCTTTAATTAATTAATTAGATGGTACATATAGCATGTGAAGGTCCGAAAAAGAGGGATGAGAAGGGACAAAAAAAAAAGGATGACGTGGAGTATAAGGAGTTGAAGAGATAAGCATGCAAGGTGGTGATGTGTGTGTTGTGGGTTAGTTCAGTTTCACATATTTGTTGTGGTCTCACTTTTTTAGTTGGAAGGAAAACTAATCCCACCATCAAACCGTTTTTCCTCAACTTTAAAGTGGGTATATATGCCACGTGACCTCCAACTAATAAATTATATTCCATCAACTCTCACGTGATCGGATTAATGTTTTTTCTTTTTTTTTTGGGTAAATTACAAACACCCCCCTGAGGTATGGTCAAATTACAAAAATCCCCCTCTTGTTTGGATAATTACATCTACCCCCTTAACTATGATTTTTTCTTACACCTCCACCCTTATTGTGCCAAATTCAACATAATCATCTAGATTCCGTGGAATGTGCTCTAGTTTGTACTCGTTTTGTGTAAAAATACAGTTTCCGATGCACCACAAACTGATATATACAAGCTAAAAATCGCATATTATGATCATCTTGCTTCATAATGTAGAGTTTGAATGGGATAAAACGGGTACACAAGTGATAATATTCCATATAATCTCGAAGATTCCACTAAATTTGAGGAGTTGAGGGGTGGTTGTAATTATACAAACAAGAGGGGTGTTTTTGTAATTTGACCATACCTCAGGGGGGTGTTTGTAATTTACCCTTTTTTTTTACCTTTTCATTTTATAGTAAATTACAACCAGATCCCTGATATTAACTCTATCTACGAAATAAACCCCTCAATTTTCAGAAATTATATCCATGCCCATATAGTTTGTAGATTTCTTACATCTACCCCCTACAAAAGGGAGTTACTACAAGAAATCTACAAATTTCAAAGAAGGTGGATTTAATTATGAATAGATGAGGGATTATTTTGTAAATAGACCTTATATTGTGGGCCGGTTATACTTTTACGCTGCATTTTATGTTACATTCTAATGGATAAAATCCCATACATTCACTAGACCGTGTAGATTCATACGTATTTTACACACACACATATGTATGTGTGTGTGTGCGCGCGCGATTTTGTGTTAATTAACGGTTAAAAACTACATGGATGATTTTCGCATACCGGTTTATTTTATTTTATTTTATTTTATTACATACTATAGTGGTTATGTGAGTGTTTTAACCACTATATATAGCATTAGAATCTTCTAATTATAGTGTGTTCCACCAATACTACCTAGTCCACAGACCATCACTGAACCAATTCTGGAGCTTTAATTTCTTACTAATTTAAATAAATAATATATATTTATAAAATAAATAAACATTTATTTGTATGCTTTTTCTTCAACCAAGGTCTTGCTTTTTACTAGAAAGTCAACATTTTTTTTGCATAATTGGAACCCAGCTATCAATTAATCATTCTCCCACTTTAATTGTGGGGTTGATAAAGTCTGCTTCATTCTTAGGCCACTTACCAATGGCCTAATTAATACTTTGTTTTTAATTATCATTTTAAGTAGGATTATTTTTAATTTTATAATAGAATTATATATAATATATATTTTATATTAACTTTAAGAATTAACTACATATTCGATGCTGGCTATTTTAACAAAAAATCCAAAGCAATTAATTAGATGTTTTGAAGAAAAAAATAAAAATATCAAAAAAATTCAAGTAAAATCGACTGTAAAATGTTTAAAAAATATAGTGGAAAATAGCTCAAACAAACACTTATATTTATAGGCTTTACCTGAGATATTTTCGTCCAGCTAAAAACAGATTTTGAAGAAAATGTAACAATAGAAGGGTTTTCGTATTTATGTGTAGTACATGGGCAATATGATACAAAATTTATAGTACATGGATGTTTTTGTATTTTTTTTTTATTTTATAAGATGGGTGCTTTTGTATTTAATCCTATAAAAAATGCAGCAACTTGAAATAGAAGTTATCATTATTAAAAAAAAAAAATAATAATAATAATTAATAATAAATAAATCCCAGCTGTGTTCTGTTAAGAAACCAGTTTTCCAGTGGGCCGTCTGACTCGCTTTCCTTCGGCGGCAAGCCACAGGGCTCCGCCAAATGGCTAATCATTTTACCTATTCTCAAACAATTGCATAAATTTAAAGGCCAAATTACAGTCGCCCCCTGAGGTAAGTGTAAATTCCGAAAAGACCACTCATGTTTACATAATTACAGCCACCCCTCTTAACTATATATTATCTTATAAAAAAGTCCCTCCAGTTAATATAAATTTAGGCGCATTCATTCGGTATTCTACCGAAATATCGGTACGCCAAAAATTCACACCGTTTAATGTTCGGTTCGGTCAATAACCGAATTACTGGAATTTTATTAAAAATATTTAAAAATCTGATTTTGTAATTTAAATACTAATGTTACACACACACACACACACACACACACACACACATATATATATATATATATATATATATATATATATATATATATATATATATATATATATATATATATATATATATATATATATATATATATATATATATATATATTTAAAAATAATAAAAAATGGAATATTGCACTGAATTACCGATTCAGTAATCGGCACATACTGAATTTTCGTTCGGTTCAATTCGGTAGGTTTATAAACTGTATGAACACCCCTAGGTAAATTTGACACTGTAAGGGTGGACAAGTAAGACAATATCAAGTTGAAAGAAGTAGTTGTAATTATACAAACAAGAGGGGTGTTTTTGCAATTTGACGTTACCTGAGGCGGTGACCGTAATTTGCCATTAATTCAAAAGATACAAAATTTATCTTATAAACTACAATTAAATTACTATAAATTAATACAATTAGTATTATAAAAAAAAATTAGCATGTTATCAACAAATCGAGAACAAGAGAAATTATTATTTAAAAAATTATTAATTTATTGATGTTAAATTGTAATTAAAAATTGAAATACTTACATCACAATTCACAAGAAAAATGAATTAATGCTAGGAAGAATATTAACAACCATTCAAACGTATGGATCGTCAACTCCAAATCCACATGAGTAGTAAGAATCCTCGTGAATGAATACCATGACTTACTTTTGTCATTTATCATTTAATTTCTCGATATCCACAATTATGTAGTTAATACTTAATTAAGTCCCCCATTTATTGCATAATTGCATCTAAAGCAACAAATCTATTCATTCCTTTTATGTTCATTTTTTTATAATTCATTTCCACTCTATTAATTATTTGAACTTCTAAAAATTACACAAAAGATAGATTAAAATCATGATTCTTGTTTCTTTCTTACAATGACTAATCTCTTTCCTTAAAAAGAGAGAGTAAAGCCCATCCTTTTTTTTTTCACAATTTGACCACTTTGGTCAATTATGTAAAAGATAATATGTGCGATATAATTGTATTTAATGTTAATTATTGAAAATTTGAGAAAAAATCACTACAAGATAATAAGGACATACACTATTTTTGATATAGATATAACTTTTTAAATTTGAGTTAAGTCCCTTCCATTGTATTTTAATTAGATTTAAGGGACTTTTCTCAAATTACCCTCATCTAAATAATGACATAACTAAGGGTAATTGACATTTTGCACCCTTAAATAAAAAAATATGGCAGATTGCACCCTTAAATTAAGATTTACTTGGCATAATGCACTCGAGAACCATAGGATAAAAAGTTTTTTGGGGAACTGAAAGTGTAAACTTGTGAATAAATTCACTACCAACTTTTTTAATTACAGAAAATATTTATATTCTTCCTTGTTCGCGGATGTAAATAACAATAATTGATCATTTTGTCCATTGAATTATGGTAATATCATTTTTCCGGACGCAAATTTTAGCACAAAACTGTCTTGGGGTGCAATGTGCCAAGCAAATCTTTACTTGAGGGAGGTATCTGCCGTATTTTTAACTGAAGGGTGCAAAGTGCCAAATGAGCATAATTGGAGGGTGCAAAATATGAATTACCCCCTAAATCATATTGTAATTAATTAATTACGGATAAACATTTAGATAGATGAAATATTATAATAAGCCCTAAGAACATGGAACATGGGGTGGACCGAACAGCAGCAGATTATTCCTCCGCGTTTTCTACTCCCACTCACTCATCTTCTCTCTCATGTGGTCCCCACCACCTCGTAACTTTTTCCACGACACCCTTTAATTTCCCCAAACTACCCTTCCCCTCCGCCTCTCCAACTCCCAACATAAACACAATCAGCAAGCCCCTTATGGTAATTTCACAATGTCGACTTGGCGCAGCAAACCCTGACCCTACCTGGTCACAAAATTCTCTCTCTCTAAAACCATATATAATTTTGTATGTATATATATATGTAATTAAGTTTCCTCCATTTCACAGCTTATTATTATACAGATAATCTCTGCTCAGGTTCGTTAATGGCGATTTGAGTAAAACCCTTGATTTTTGTGTGTTCTTCCCCAAATTAAAAAATTCTTGGCTTGTGAATCTCTTATATTCGCTTTTCCTCCGTGAAAGAAATAAAGCAGCAGCTTCTTTGCTTTTTTTTTTTTTTCGATTCCAGCTGTTGAATGTGGGTTATTCTTTTCCGAATCGAATCTCCTTTTCTTTTTCCTCCATTACAAAAAGACAAATTCCTCAATCAATTGTTTACCATTACATTCCGTTAGAGAGAGAAAGTGAAGAGGGAGAAGAAGAAGAAAAGCCCCAGGAAAAAAACAAAAATGTTCGACGGGTTATTGAAAACCAAATTCTACACGAAATGGTGAGAATAATTTTCATCGTGAATTAGCGTTATATATATGTATAATGTATGTATTTAAATTATTTATTTTTGGAATTTATTGGGGTTTAATTTTGGGTGAAATAGCAAGTCGGATCTGAAGCTGACGAGGACCCGAGTTGAGATGATTCGGAAGAAGAGAAATGCAGTGGAGAAGTATTTGAGGAAAGATGTAGCTGATCTGCTCAAGAATAAATTGGATTCTAACGCCTATGGCCGGGTATAATTTCTTCCCCCTTTTTTTTTGATTTAATTTTTTAGCCCCTGAATTTTATTTTGTATATTTGAGAATAATATATATTTTTTTAATTGATTTTTATTCTTGAAATTAAAAAATTCCTGGCCTAAAATCTGTGGTTTTATCATTCGTCGTCCTCTGTATTTGTCGTATTTGATTACATTGTAAGGATTTGTCCGGTGAAGAACAACCTGTAAGAATTTGTAGGGAAGTCTGTTATTGTCGATCTACACACACCAACATGGATGTGTGTGTGTGTGTGTGTGTGTGTTTTTGTGTGTGAATGAACGGTAAAGATCCACCCGATGTAGCGTGGAGTAAACCGAACCGGTAGCTCCCTCTTCGAGGTTTTTAGGATTTCGATTGCAAGTTTTGTTTTAGGGGCATATAATAATTGTCATAGGAGGTTGATGAAAGAGTTAAAATAAACTAATTCTTTAACTCTTATAATTTTAGCTATTTGTTTTATCCACTTGTTTATGTTGATTGATTTGTCTTTTTCTCATATATTGTTTATTGGAAAAAAGAAAAAAAAATTATTTCGTAACTTGCTCGGGTTTCTTGATAATAATAAATTTTCACAAAGGGGCTGTGACTTATAGAATTGGTTTCAAATGGTGAAACAGGCTGAAGGGCTTGTGGCCGAGATGAACAGAACTAGCTGTTACGAGTTCATCGATCAATCTTGCGAGCATATTCTCAAGAATCTTTCAGCCATGAACAAACAGAGGTATATATACTGTATATATATATATATATATATATATATATATATATATATATATATATATATATATATATATGTACACAATAATCTTTTTGATCTTTTTTCCTTTTTCAAAATTAATCTAACTGAATGTTTTTTTATTTATAAACAGGGAATGTCCCGAAGAGTGCAGAGAAGCCGCATCGTCTTTGATGTTTGCAGCAGCTAGATTTGCTGATCTGCCTGAGCTTAGGGAGCTGAGAACTGTTTTCTCGGAGAGATATGGGAATTCCCTTGATATCTATGTTAATAAACAGGTATGTGTGTGTGTGTGTATTAAGGTTTGATATTTGTTTCATCGTTGGATTAATTTTTAATTTAATGCGTTGTATCTAGTTTGGTGAGAAGTTGAAATCGGGCCCTCCTTCGAAAGACGAGAAGCTTCACCTCTTGCAAGATATAGCTGCAGAATCAGGTTTGGAGTGGAATTCGAAACTTCTTGAAAATAAGCTCTTTAACGAATCTGCAAATAATGAGGTAATTATTATTTAGGCCTCATTCTTAAGATTTTTCGAAGCCTAATAATTTTATTTTAATTTTGAAATTTTTTTTTGTGAAACGTCCTTCTTGCAGAACCTTGCAAAGGAAATCGATGCAAATGCGAAACCTACAATTCGAAAAGAAGACAAGCTTCTGCACGCGAGAGAATTTGGAGCCGATAGTAAAAAGTACGTTTACGAACCGAAAAGCGAAGTCAAATTTCCTATGAAGAAAGACCATAATGTCCCTCGTGTGAAGGACGCTCAAGTGGACCCCGTTGTAAGAACCGAGAAGAAGCCTAATGTAAGAAATGGTCTAGAGGATAAACATGAAGAAGATAAGCAGCTCAAGTGCAGGTCAATTCCTCTGCCTCCTTACACTAAATCCGAGGTTAATAAACCGAAAGACAATGGCGAAGAGGATAATAATAATAATAAGCCAATCCCGAAATCCGTAAGGAGAAGAAAGTCGACACCGGGTGGTTCGGAAGGAGACGAGAGAGAAATGACGAACAAAGAAAGAGCTGCGCAGGCTCAAAAGATCCTGAAATTCTTCGACAAAAATAACGGCTTCAGCGAACCGAAAGACGAAGAGGAGAGAATGATGGATAAGCTTCTGCATCACTACAGCAGGAAGAAGGTGGGGCCCGCGGAAGAAAATGGCGGGGCCCGCAAGAGCCGAGATGCGCCGGGCCGAAGTACTTCCTTTCCCGGAGAAGTAGCGGCCCCGACTATTTCCGAGACACCTAAGAAACATACTCGTACCGCTTCGCTGCAGCCCGAACTGTTGAATGGGAATGCTGTGCATGTTCATCCTAAGATGCCGGATTATGATGACTTTGTTGCAAGATTGGCTTTGCTTAGAGGGAAGTGATTGGTTGATTATACTGTGTATGACAAACAGTATTATTATTATTATCATTATTACATTTATTCTTTTTATATACTTTTTTTTTTATATATAAATGTACGAAGGTGATTTTCATAGGATGTACAAATGTTAATGTCATTAATAGTTGATATGTATTACAGTATGAGTATTCATCCATTATTGCTGGGGTTTGATGTAACTTACATTCTTTTATGAATATTTGAGTTGATTGCATTTTTAGTCCACTTGTTTTTTTTTTTTGGTTTTGAGTAATAATAATAAGGGTAAATTACAAACATCCCCTGAGGTATGGTTAAATTACAAAAACTCCCCATCGGCTACCCCTCAACTTCGAATCTTTTAGGTTCCTTGGAATGTTCTCTAGTTTGTACTTATTATGTGAATAATATACAAGCCAAAAAATACATCTTATGATCATCTAGCTTCAAAATGTAGAGCTCGAATGAGATAAAACAGGTACAAAATTGAGAATATTTCATATTATCTACGAGACTCCACTAAATTTGAAACCGCTTAAGAAGATTTATAGTTGAGGGGTGGTTGTACAGTTGTACTTATCCAAACAGGAGGGGGTTCTCGTAATTTAACCATAACTCAGGGGAGGTGTTTGTAATAATAATGATAATAATAATAACAATAAAATGACATGTCACATGCCTTGCACGTGATCCAATAAATCTGGGCCTAAATCTTGCAGCCTTCAAATGTAAGCCCATCAGTGCAAAGCCCAATAATCCTTAGCGAGGCCCAACAGATGCAATTAACCAAACTGAGAAAAGGCTTCCTCTATATTCAGAAAATAGCTTACCAATGTTGCCCAAGTGAAGGAGAACCCCACACGAAGACGGGTAGTAATTGCGCGAAACTAAATCGACCGCTTCGTAGAACACATCAAGAAATCGGATATAGACGGATACAACTTACCAATCTCGTTCGCTCATTTCGTCGTCGGGGCAAGTTGTTGCCAATGTGTTCGTCGAGAACGTTCTTTGTGATGCATCCACTTTTTCAATATCTCTCGTGTATCGTCCCCGCTAAACATATTGCTGCAAGGAAAGGCGAACTTAGGTTTTAGACCGCATTTCTTGTGATCATGCGGGAATGTATTGAATCGACGAATCTTGCTTAAGTGTACTCTCACGTGATCCAAACCATCCCAAAATACACGAACTCAAAACACGACACAGGCATCGAACATGAAACAATCTCCCATCCAAAATAGGGTGCACGAAATTCTTAAGCTTCTCCACAGCATCACCACAATCACAAACATCATCAACAGTTAACGAAAACACCTTGTCTCTAATCGCCCAAGCCTGTATAGATTTCTTAAAACGGGATCGGATATTCCATCAGCACAAATCGGAAAATCGAGCATTTTAAAGTTGATAACCCGGCCCAGGGTGGGAAACAATGATCCCAGCCAGCCCGGCCCTTAGCCCATTTTATCCTATTTTGACGGGCCCAAGGTGAAAAGAAAAATCATATAATTATATATAATAAGTTTATAGATTTTAAAATTAGTTAAGACTATTATATAAGTAATATACATATTTTTTAAGTATATTTTGATATTACTTATAAAATATTTAAAATTTATAAACTCATTCTATATAATTATATGATTGCAAAATAAGTTCATGTTTTCATTACACAGTCAATAGAAACTCTGAAGTAACCCACCACAAAACAACAAAACATGATTTTTTTTTTTAATTTAATTAAAACATGCCAAAAGAAGAGGTGATTTTAAGTAAATTTGCAGCATCATTCATCATTCATCATCTTCATCTGCACCATAATCCTCATACACAGCTGGATATCTTACACCTTGTGTTCTCATCTCAGCATTAAACCAATCCCTCAAGCATATAGACAACTCCAACAATTTCCATCTGTACCTATACGATTTCCCCATTATATTTCTCTCGTTATTCCTAACGAAAGCACACTCGGGAGCTAGAGTCGACACAGCTGTCGTAAGTAGATCACGCGCCATGCCAGCTAGGACTGGATAAGTCGCCTCGTTGTTCTTCCACCACCCCAAAATATCAAATTCTTCAATTTTTTCTTTCTCAACCACAACCGGAGATTGCAAATAAAACGCCAGCTCGTCGAAACTCGAATCTGTCTTTTTGCGCTTCTTCCCACTTATCAAAGACCATGCAAAACCGCCACTTGAGTTCAACGGTGCAGATGCCTCCGGTGAAGAGAGCTGCTCTGATCCAGAACTACTCGCCTTTGATGCATATTCATTGAACATTTCGTGTAGCAAATTAGACACTGCTTTCTTTTCTTGCTCCACGTTTACTTCCGTATTATTAATACACCGATAATAAGATTCAACCAAACACTCACAACCCGATAATTTGATCCGAGGGTCCATGACAGCAGCCAAACAAAACAAATCCGGGATTCTTCTGTAATGCTCCAGAAATTTTTCTTCCATGCCTGAAATCTTCTCTGCAAACATAAGACTTCCTCTATATTCCGAAAAGAGATTAGCAATGTTGACCAAGTGAAGGAGAACCCCACTCGAAGACGGGTAGTAATTGCGCGTGACGAAATCGACCGCTTCGTAGAACACATCAAGAAATCTGATGTAGACAGATACAACTTCACAATCTTGTTCGTTAATTTCTTGAAATATTGAATCGGGCCCGCATGTTGCGCTATATTCATTGAAAACATCTTTATAGTGCAAACTCCTCTTCAACATTTCCCGAGTACTATCCCAGCTAATCATATCAGTCCAAGGAAAATTAAACTTAGGTTCCAGACCATATTTTTCACACAAGACGATATACCTTTGTCGGTCAGTAAATGGGAAGCGACAAGCTTTTCGAACCTTTTGTATATGCACTTTCACAAGATCCAAACCATGCAAAATACACGAACTCAAAACACGACACACACATCTAACACGAAACAACTTCCCATCCAGAATAGGGTGCGTAAATTTCTTGAGATCCGCCATGACTTCATCATCGTCAACAATTTCATCGACAGTTACCGAAGAAATCTTGTCGTTAATCGCCAACGAGTCGATGGATTGTTTTATGGGCTCGTATATTTCATCAGCGCAAATAGGAGAGTAGAGCTCTTTGACGCTGACAATCCTCCTCTGCATCGACCAATCACCGTCTATCCAATGCGCCGTCACACAAATATAATCAACAACATCCTTGTTGCGCCACACATCACAAGCAAGCGAAACTCTTTGACCACGAGACGAAAAAGTCAAACGGAGCTCTTCCTTAAAGCTCTTAAACTCCTTCTTCGCTTCGTTTACTACTTCCTTCGTTGTAATCTCTCTGAAATTAGGGTTCAACGCCTTTCGCATAAATTGCAGAAAGAAAACACTTTGGCCGAGGTTGATTTGAATTTCTTCGGTGAATATTAACCTAGTTAGTTCTTTTACCATCAACTCATGCGAGTAAGGTAAAAACTTTGGATTTGAAGCTATATCCACAAATCGCATAAAAGCAAACTTTTCGCTCAAACCGAAATCAATTCCTTCAACACATAATAAGATAGCTAATTCTCGTACCATCCGCTCTTGCGAGTATGTGAATTTGTCTGCTTCGTTGCTGGTTCGGCTCGAAACTGAAGAATCAACATCCATCGAAGCTGAAACTGAAATTGAAAGGGGGCAAAAAACTAATCAGGATTTTTGAAGTAAAAATGACCTAAAATGCAAAATCTTAAATTTGTAAATGGTACCGTTATCAGACGAGCTATCGTCTGTATCCATGAATTCGGAAGATTCGCCGAGAGAATTTGAACAGTGAAACGCGAGTAATTTAATTTGATTTGATAATGGAATGAAATGAGAAAGGGTAATGATATATGCAGGCCAAATTAAACATTCAGGCACTTTTTTACCATGATTTTTTACCTTTTTACCATAACTATTTACCTTTTGTACTATTCATATGTGCTCGTGTGAATTTACGCGAGCACTTGGCAAGTGCTCGTGTGAATTTACGCGAGCACTTGGCAAGTGCTCGCGTAAATTCACGTGAGCACATTAACAATTTTTTTTTTTTTTTAACCCACTCGTGTGATTTCACACGAACAGAGAAGATATGCTCGTGTGAAATCACACGAGCAGAACGTCTCTGTTCGTGTGAAATCACACGAGCAATTAAAAAAAAAAATTAACAAGGCCTGCTCGCGTGAATTTACGCGAGCACTTGCCAAGTGCTCGCGTAAATTCACACGAGCAGGCCAAAGTCCGATTTTTTTCGTTTTTTTTTTTCGGATTCGTAATCTACATAACAAGAGGATCGTAAAAGCGTAGAAATTACCTCCGATCTGTTGACGATTTGCACGGGCTTTGCGAAAGAAAATCGAAAGGGTAGAGAGAGTTTTTGAGTTTTTTACCTTTTGTTTTTTGAGAAATGGTAAAAAATGTGCCTGAATGTTTAATTTGTGCCTGCACAAATCATTTCAGAATGAGAAAAATCAATGGCGGAGGAAAAGACTTCATAGAAGAACTTTGAAGCTGGGGAGGGTGTTTTCGTCATTTCACATGAAATTGAGGTTTGGGCGGCAAAATCCTAGGGAACTGGGCTCGAGTTCGACCCGTAACGGATAGTAAGTTGTATATCCGGGTCGACCCATCACATGTTTAAACGGGTCGTTGTGTGCAAAATATATTTCAGCTTAAAATTTTGAAATTGTTTGTAATTTGAATATTGTAATTAGATTTTGATTGAAATTTGAAAGCATTTCTAGTTACTAGAGTTTATTGTAAATTAAATTCATTAAACTCTACAGTCTATACCATATTTTATTAAATAACTACATTTGTTAAATAAATTAACCTCCAAATTGTTACATATTTCCAATGGTTACTTGATACTTGAGTTTGTAAACTAGAACATGCATTCGGATTCAATACATATATATATAGTGGTCTATGTAATGTAACACTTCAGAAGTATTCCTCAAAAATAAAGTTCGAGTTTCTTCCGACAGTCGAAAGAAACGACGAAGCAAACCACAAACGAGACGACAAAAGACAATTTAAAAAAAAAAATAACTACAACATGCCAAAAGAAGAGGAGAATTCAAGTCAAGAAATTAGGGAAACTGTTCTGCTGAACCTTCCATCTCCTCATGATGTGAATTCGCCGCAACATTCATCATCATCGTCATGGTCATGATCACCGACATCATCATCATCATCATCATCATCATCATCATCATCGTCACCATCATCATCCTCATCAACATCATCATGAACATCATCATCGTACGTCGTTGTATCTCTTATACCTTGTGTCCTCATCTCAGCATTAAACCAATCCCTCAAGCACGTACTTAACTCCAATCTCTCAGCACCACCATCCCATTCATCATACACGTCGTCATCATCATCTACACCACGTGTTGTACCGTCAGCATTAAACCAACTGCTTAAGCAAACACGCATCTCCAACAACCCGAATCCCACAGGACGTGAATTCTCCATTATCTTCTTCTCTTCATTCCTAACGAAAGCACAATCCGGAGCTAGTGTAGATACAGCCGTCGTAAGTAGATCACGTGCCATGTCAGCAAGCACGGGATAAGTCACCGAATGTGTCTTCCACCACCCTAAAATATCAAAGTCTCCCGTTTCTTTCTCAAACACAAGTGGAGCTTGCAAATAAAACGCAAGCTCGTCGAAAACCGAATCCGTCTTTTTTCGTTTCCTCTCACTTATCAAAGACCATGCAAAGCCACTTGTGTTCAAGGGCGCAGATAACTCGGGTGAAGAGGGCTGCTCCGATCCACATCTGCTCGCCTTCGAAGCATATTCATTAAACATTTCGTGTAGCAAATTAGATACTTGTTTCTTTTCTTGCTCCACGTTTACTTCCATCGTATTCATACACTGATAATAAGATTCAATCAGACACTCGCAACCGGATAATTTCAGCCTTGGGTCCATGACAGCAGCCAAGGAAAACAAATCCGGGATTCTGCCGTAGTGCTTCAGAAATTTTTCTTCCATAACCGAAATTTTCTTTTCGAACACAAGACTCCCTCTATATTCAGAAAACAGCTTAGCAATGTTGACCAAGTGAAGCAGAACCCCACTCGAAGATGGGTAGTAATTACGCGAAACGAAATCGACCGCCTCGTAGAACACATCCAGGAATCTGATATAGATGGACACAACTTCCCAATCTTGTTCGTTGATTTCTTTAAATTTTGAATAGGGAGGGCGTGTTGCAATGTATTCATTGACAACATCTTTAAAGTGCACGGTCCTCTTCAGCATTTCGCGAGTGTCATCCCAGCCAATCGAATCATCCAAAGGAAAATCAAACTTAGGTTCCAGACCATATCTTTCGCACAAGTAGACAAAGCTTTTCCGGTCGTACGATACAAATCCAATAACCCCACGAATCTTGTTTATATGCCTACGCACGACTTTCAAACCATCCAAAATACACGAACTCAAAACACGACACACGCATCTAACACGAAACAGTTTCCCATCCAGAATTGGGTGTATGATATTCTTGAGATCCCCCATAGCATCAGCACAATCAGTAACATCATCAACAGTAACCGAAGAAATCTTGTCGTTAATTGCCAATGCCTCGATCGAGCTTTTAACGGGATCGGATACATTAGCACCAGAAATTGGAAACTCGAGCGGTTTAAATCCGATAATCCTCCTATGCATAGACCAATCACTATCCATCCAATGCGCTGTAACCCGAACATAAGTAAAACCCCCTTCCTTGCGCCAGACATCCAAAGCTAGTGAAACCCTACGGCTAGGAGACGCAAAAATCGAACGTAACTCTTTCATCAGGTTCGCGAATTCCTTCTTACCTTCAGTTAGTACTTCACTCTTTGTAACCTCTCTGTAATTAGGGTTCAACGCTTTCTTAACAAATTGCACGAAAGCAGGCTTTTCACCGAAATTGAGATGAAGCCCTTCGGTGTAGATTAACCTAGTTATTTCTTTCACCATCACCTCATGCGAGTAGGACAAAATGTACGGACTCGACGCCATACCTGCAAATCGCACAAAAGCAAGCTTTTCGCCGAAGCTGAAATCGAGTCCTTCGACGATTATCAACCTGGCGAATTCTATTTCCATACGCTTCTGCGAGTATGTGAAATCGTCTGCTTCGTTGCTACTTCGACTCGAAACCGAAGAAGCAACATCCATTGAAGCTGAAATTGAATGGATTAAAAAAAATTAAGCATTTTAAAATAAAAAACCACCAAAAATGAAATTTTATTCGTGAATCGTACCGTTTTTTGGCGATGTTTCCTCGGTAGCCATGGCTGCAAACGATTCTTCTTCCCCGAGAGAATTCGAACAGTAAAAAGAGAGTATTTACTATTTAGTTTGGAAATGCAGAGATACTAACCTAGGGCAAGGGCAAAAAAGAATTTATAGTAATTTCAAACTGGGTGGGGCTTTTTCGTCATTTCACACGAAAGTGAGATTTGGGCGGCAAAATGTTCTGGGCCTGGGTTTGACCCGTAAGAAACTAAAATGTAATACGGGTCGACCCGGCACGTGTTTAAACGGGTAGTTACCGGGCTGGCCCATTTGTTTCGGAGTCTATGCAGGAGTAAGAATGGTATCGGAAGAGGAAGATGCGCCGTCGTATGCGGCGGAAGGCGGCGGCGATTTGGGGGAGGAGCAAGTAATGAGTGAGGTTCACCTCGGATGCCCTCCAGACCACACTGGGCCCCACATATCCCATTTCACCATCTTCTTCCCACCTGGTTAGGGTTTCTTTTCTGCTTAATTTTGTTCTTTCTTCTGTAAGGAACTTATCTTAAATTAATTTACATTATTTTTTTTTCAAATAATTATAAATTAATTAGGGAATAATCAGATTGAAGATAGTCTGAGTTCAAAGAGCTCAAATGTATGTGAGGTGGATGAAGATGGAGATTTAATTCTAACTCGCCGGCACTGTGAGTTTTCTTTCACGGCAGAAATTTGATTATTTGTCCCTCAAATTTGAATTTATTTCACATTTGGTCCCCATGTTCATAAAAAAACACATTTGGTCCCCCATGTTTCAAAAATTCAACATTTCCTATTCACTTCCGTCAATTTTCTGTTAGTACTAACGCAATCAAGCCTGTACACATCACCGCCTTAACTGACGGAGTAACGGTAAATTGACGAAAATGGCCAAAAATGTTAAATTGTTGAAACTCGAGGGACCAAATGTGAAATCGGTGCAAACTTGAGACATGAAAACTGTAATTTTCCTGTCAATCTATCTATCTATTTTAACTCATGTTGCTTTTACTGAATTTGAAACTAAGCTTTTGTATCATTTCTTGCTTTTTTATTTGTTTTTAGTATAGTGCTTCATTTAGAATTTCATTGATCTTCTTCAATTATTGCGTCGAATTTCTATGTCGGAAAATTATCTTTATTCAATTCATCGTGAATCAGCTGTCGTAGGTTGTAGTTGTTCACTTGTTTGTAGCTGAAATATCGTAAACGGCACAAGTCTTGTGATACTGACGCTCCTCTCTATAAAATAAATACGAATTCCGAAAAAGAATAAACGAGGCCAAGAAACCAATATAATTCATTTCAAATTTTAACATGCAGATCCACCAAATGATTCTTTCGTTATCAGCATCCAACATAACATTACGTCATCCATTCCCAGAGTTGGTCTCCAGGTAATAATAAAGCCACAAAGCCCTGTAGTACATCTTCCGAACATTTCAAGATTTTATTCTTATCGATTCTTAACTAAATCAAAATCTTTTCATCGATTAATATTCCTAATTTAGATTTGGAGAGCAGAACTGGTACTAGCTGACTTTGTGCTGCATAAAATGTACAAATCGTCCGATTTTGACGGAACTGTTGCCTTGGAACTTGGAGCCGGCACTGGTAAATTTTCTTATGCTTAATTCTGGTGAGTCGTGGAGTTATATTTTCCCAATTTCGTTAATAAATGATAGCATCACTCGTTTTTTAAATACTTATATATTTTCCAAAGATAAATCTTCACGTGAATTTCTTTGATTATCTTTTACCAGGGTTGGTCGGCATGTTACTTGCACGTGTTGCTAATAATACTGTCTTCATAACTGGTATTGCGTAAAACTTAACTCTCTCAAATTATCTGTTTTTTTCGTGATTTTTTAGCGAAACTTATTAATGGCTGATACTTTTTATTTTTTTTATAATTAATTATCAATTGTTTTAGTATGTACTTTTCCTTATCGGTCATAATCGTTATTATAAATATCGTTATTATTTAATATATTACAGACCGAGGCGACGACATACTCGTAAACTGTGCCGAGAATATTAATCTCAACCGTGGAATATTCCACGGCAAGGCTTCTATATTTGTACGAGAACTCGATTGGAACCATCAATGGCCTCCTCAGATCGTAGCAAATTCTCCACATAGGTAGTAATAAAAAGTTAAAGCTCATTTTGCTTCTTTTCCATGTAGGGTAAATTACGGCCACCCCCTAAGGTATGCTTAAACTACGTAAAAACCCCTTATGTTTGGGTAATTACAACCAACCCCTCAATGATGTACTATCTTACACGTCCACCTTTACAATGTCAAATTTACCTATTGGAGGAGGGGTTTCTTCGTAAGACAATACATAGTTGAGGGGGTGGTTGTAATTATCCAAACATGAGGGATTTTTTTTCGTAATTTGAGCTTGCCTCGAGGGGATGCCCGTAATTTGCCCTTCCATTTATTATTTTCTAGATTCTATAAAATAACTTTTTTTTAAGATACCGTTTATTAGGACACACCACCTAACCTCGTATTACACAGCCATGGTTGGAGCTTGACCGAGGTTGAAGAGGTTCAACGAGCTTCGTTGATATTAGCTGCTGATGTAATTTACAGTGATGAATTAACTGATGCCTTATTCCGCGTATTAGAAGTAATCATGTCTACTGGTCCAGAAAAGGTAAATTTAACAAATTTCCGAGATTGGTAAATAACAAAATGAATTATTGTAATTAAATTTTATTTTTATTTTTTGAATCGAAATTTCCAGGTACTGTACCTAGCATTAGAGAAGCGGTATAACTTCTCGATCGATGATCTTGATGTTGTTGCGAACGGTTATTCACACTTCCGAAGCTATCTTAAAAACATCGAAGGTGAGCGTGTTTATTGTTTCTTAAAACGAACGCCTGTTTCGATATTTAATTTTAATTTTATCTCGAATCGTGACAGATATTGATGAAGAAGGTGGTGTGGGAAACGAGTTTTCGTGTGGATTTATTGGCAGGCTGGTTGATCTAGAAGAGATTCCTCAGTATGTGCAAGAGTATAGTCGAGGAAACGACGTCGAAATTTGGGAGATCAGATATGTTAAAATTTGAATTTTTATAATTTTTTTATTTATGAAAAATATAATAACTAGATAAAATATGTTTTTTGTTTTTTTTACTGAATATTATGTAGTGCTAAAACGACGGCGTTTTGAGGTTGTGGTCGTCACATGCAAGACATTAAACACAGAATATTGCATGGTTCGCTGGAAAAGTGACTTTATTTCAGCATCTTTTTTTTGAAAAGCATTTGTTTTTATTTACTGGCATGTAAACTAATTAATTAATGATGGGAATCAATAATTGAAATCGATGTAAATCTAGTAACCACCTAATTCACCCAAAACGAAAAAAGAAAAAAAGATTTTCAGAATGAATTTCCAATATTCATTCTACTTAATTGAAGGCTTAATTCCACATTGCACCCTTGAAATGGAGCACTTTGGCACTTTGGACCCTTGAAAATAATAATAGCATTTTGTACCCTCAAAATATAATAAATTATTCCTAATGCACCCTGAGCCTGAATTGAATAATAAATGATAATTCATTTTATTGGATTTTTTTTCGCGATGCTATTTTTTTCAACCTCCAACCTAATTTTGTGTGCACAAAAGGCGAAAAATAAAAATCACAACCGAAAAAATATTATATTTTCTTACAAAATAAAAACAAATAAACTTTTATCATTAAATTATTCGATTGATCTGTCTTTTATTTTAATTGGTTGAAATATTAGGTAGAAATATTTGGAAGAAAATATATTTTTTAGAGAACTTGATAACGAAATAGCTGAATGATTATTTTTTCTCGTAAAATAACTTTTTGTGATAAAAAAAATAATTTTTAAATACCACTTAAAATATTAAATTACCTTTATTAGCTTTAAAAATTCATGTGGAGTGCATTATGAATGATATATTGTGTTTCAAGGGTGCAAAGTGTTAATATTATTTTTTTAAGGGTGCAAAGTGGGATTAAACCTTAAAATTGAATCTAAAAATTAATATTTGAAAAATAAAATAATTTCCTAATTTCTTAAAATTCTTACCAAATTAATTATATTTGTTTTTATTTTCTTTAAACTCCGGTGTACTTTTACTTCTAGAACGCTCATATCAAATGCTGCCAAACCAATAAAATCTCGGGAATGAACCAGGGCGGTGGCGACCTCTGACCAGGTAGCGGCGCCGCCGTACCGGAAGCTGATCATCAATTTATTCACGGTGTAGGAACTAAGCCTATAAATAGAACTGCTGACGTGTACTTCACTGTAGCGAATCTTCTTTTTCACTACTGAATTTTTTACCACCTCCGCCACTTTTTTTTTACAGCTATGGTAAAAGAGAAGAAGAATCCAAACATTGTTGTGGCCGCTTCTCCTCGTAGTCAATAATCCGATTGCTTAATCTTCACTCCTTGTTTTTTTTTTTTTTTTTTATTCTTATTCTATATTCCTCGAACAGGAAAAAGGGGGAAAATTAAAGTAGGAATCGGGTGATCTAGGTATTACTAAATTCCCCGAAAACCCTGAATTTTTCTTTCTGAAATCGGTACACACACACAAACACACTGTTTTGTGTGTGTGTTTTTTGGGGTCAATTGTCCAATGGGCTGCACACAATCGAAGATCGAGAACGAAGAGACGGTGAATCGATGCAGGGAGCGGAAGCAGCACATGGAGCGGTCCGTCACGGCGAGGAATAAGTTCGCCGCCGCCCACTCCGCCCACGCCATGTCCTTGAAGAACACCGGCGCCGCCCTCAGCGATTTCGCCCAGGGCGAGGTTATCTACCCCTCCTCCTCCTCCTCCGCCGCCGCGGTTGCTTCAGCGGCATCCTCCGCCGCCGTCGGCGGCGCTAGCCCCCCTCCGCCTCTTCCACCGTTCGAGAATTTTCCTCGTCCTCCACCTCCTCTCCCCCCCTCCTTCACCACATCCTCCCCCCTCCAACGCGCCTCCACCATGCCGGAATTCGTGATACCCCGATCGGATAACAAGCACTCCGATCCGATAATTGAGGAGGAAAGCGACGAGGATGTCGAGACAGAGAGTACCCACAGCTTGAAACGACGTGGTAGCAGTAAAAGTGGGGGTAGAGGTAGGATTTCACCTCCGGAGGTTGCAGAGGACGAGATTTCGCATCAGCCACGCAAAAATGATCAGCAAAATCGGCGGCAGCAACAGCCGCAGCAGCAGCAGCAGCCGCCACCCCCTTCGCTGGAGAATTCATCTTGGGATTACTTCTTCTCCATGGATAACGTGCCGGGTCCCACATTGGCGGAGGTGGAGGAGAATACTGTGGATAGGGAGGATATCGAACGGAAGATGTTCGAAGAAAGGGCTAGAAGAAGAGAAATAGATGAAAAAAGCAAGAAAGTAGAGGAAGTAGCGGAGGTGGTGGAGACTGTGAACGATCTTCCTCCGCAGCCACCACCGCCGGAAGAAGCGATGGCGGCAGTAGCTAAGGTGGTGAAGAGAGTGAAACTTGTTCCAGCTGACGGGAAAAAGAAGAGTGGGAGTAGTAATGTAAATTTGCAGCAAATATTTGTCGATCTCGATGATTGTTTTCTCAAGGCTTCGGAGAGTGCTCATGATGTTTCTAGGATGCTCGAGGCAGCACGTTTGCACTACCACTCGAATTTCGCAGACAAACGAGGTATTAAAATTATTACAGCTTGTGTTCGATTTTGATTGGAACTGCAACCATTTATTGACATTATTGCGGGATTTATTATTCTTGGCGCGATTCTATTACAATAATAATTATGGAATTTCATGCATCTTAATAAAGAAAGTACATTTATAACGTGGATATTAAGTATAATATGTTCTCCGTCGGCAGGGAATATTAATCATTCGGAAAGGGTAATGCGAGTCATTACATGGAATAGGTCCTTCAGAGGTTTAAGTACTAATGTTGATGATGGGGCGGACGACTTTGATTCCGAGGAGAATGAAACTCATGCAACAGTGTTGGACAAGATGCTTGCATGGGAGAAAAAGCTTTACGATGAAGTGAAGGTAATATCGTGTTTCCATCTTGTTAGTTCTTTCGATTTCGTGTTAAGTTTTTCAAATTTAATTTCATTTTAATTTTAAATCATCAGTCCCATCTTTGATTGGATTGCTTTGGAAAAGGGTATTGCCATATTCAAGTGTCGGGTTTAATTGTTTTACGGTACCACTATTAACTCCTGCTAGGTGATATGTCATAGCTGTTCTAATTTATTCGGAGATGCGTCTGATCTTCAAGTGTTTTTTAATTAGCAGCGATTTTTTTATGAATTTTCAACTGGAATTGAGAATCACGGGCTCAAGTTATGGCCGTAAGTTGAAATTAATGCTAAATTGTTACACTTCAGGAAAATAAGTAATCAATGTTTTTGTGTGATCGTAAAGTCGCGTCATGGTGTTTCCTTGTGTGAAGGAAATAAAATTAATGTGGTTGCTCTGTTCATTTTCTTTCTTTCTTTTTTTTTTCTTTTTAAAACTTAATTAGTTGTGTTTGAAAAAGTCTTTTTGCTGTCAATTATTCGGTGCTGAACAGGCAGGCGAGCAGATGAAACTTGAATATCAGAAAAAGGTAGCTTCATTGAATAAGTTGAAGAAACGAGGTTCAAACACGGAAGCACTAGAGAGAATGAAAGCGGCAGTTAGCCATCTGCATACAAGATATATTGTGGACATGCAATCCATGGATTCAACTGTTTCCGAAATTAATCGTCTACGTGATGACCAACTCTATCCAAAACTCGTTGCTCTCGTTGACGGGTGAGTTCCTTATGCACTTCTTTGTCAAGAATTTAATGCTGTATTACTTGTCTCAATATGTGCTCTTGTCTGAATCATGTCAGATTAATTTCTTTTAACTGTTCTACTAAATTAGTTTACTGACTTTTTTCTTAACTAATTTATCCAGTAAATGGCAATTTTCAAATCCAAAATATTGCATATGTTTTCTAATTAGTTAATAGTTTTAATAAATTTATTGGCTTCAATTTTAGTAGTTCATCCAACCCTAGAGGGAAAATTCCAAAAAAGTCGAAATTATACTCCCTCCTTCCCATATTGTCGTTTTGGGCTAGTGCACACGTTTAAGAGAACCAATAAATGTGTAGATTCTAGGAAAAAGTTAATAAAATGACTAAAATACCCCCTCTCATTAATTGTTTCGCCATTAATTTTCTCTCAATAAATTAAGCATAGTAGGGGCAAATTTAAGATGATATAATAAACGTGTCATCGGAATTTCTAAAGTGACAAATAATCTGAAGCCATTTTTTTTGTCCAAAGAGACAAATAATATGGGAAGGAGGGGGTGCCGAGGTGTATTTTACCCTATTTTTAAACGTACGTGGATATATTGACCGAAATATAAATAAACCATC
Source organism: Erythranthe guttata (assembly GCF_056151865.1). Lineage (NCBI taxonomy): Eukaryota > Viridiplantae > Streptophyta > Magnoliopsida > Lamiales > Phrymaceae > Erythranthe > Erythranthe guttata. The sequence goes on along the minus strand of NC_142541.1, from coordinate 15,245,534 downwards.
ACATTACAATAAATAGAATAAAAACTAATCATTAAAATGGGACATTGTGGCCTTGTTTTGTTTCGTTTTCAACAAGATCTCTTATTCCTATGATTTATGATGTGTCTACGACGTGTTTTCAACAACGTATTGCCTTATTCTTTCTTTTTTTATGCACAGAATGGCTACAATGTGGGAGACAATAAGAATACAACAAGAGAGCCAATCGAACATCGTCCAAGCCTTGCGCTCCCTCGACACCTCCCAATCCCCGAAAGAAACGAGCGACCACCACCACGAACGCACCCGCCAGCTAGGCGGTGTTGTCCAGGATTGGTTCACAAACTTCACCGAACTAATGAGCCAGCAAAAGGAATACATCCGAGCACTCAACACCTGGCTAAAGCTCAACCTAGTACCCATAGACACAAACTGGAAAGAGAAACCCACCTCCCCAAACCGCCACCACAGCCCCCCCATACAAACCCTCCTGAACGCGTGGCACGATCATCTCGAGAAGCTTCCGGATGAACCCGCGAGGGCAACGATCAACAACTTTGCCGCCATAGTAAAAACCATCTGGCAGTACCAGAAAGAAGAACTGGAGTTCAGAAACAAATGCTCCGATTCAAGAAAGGATCTGGTAAGAAAAACGAGGGAGTTCGAGAGTTGGTACAATAAGTTCATGCAGAAACGGGGCCCGCCCGATGACACGGATCCGGACCGGGTCCACGATAGCGACCACATCGCTGAGAGGCAGCTGATTGTGGAAATTGCAAAGCATAAACTGGAGGAAGACGAAGAAGGGTACCGGAAGTTGTGCGTGCAGGTTAGAGAGAAGTCGCTTGTGAGCCTGAAAAGTCACTTGCCCGAGCTTTTTCGGGCGCTTTCAGAATTTTCGCTTGCTTGCTCGGATATGTACAGTAACTTGAGGTCCATTTCGCATCCGAGGCACAGAAACGAGGTTTGATTGATCTCTCTGGTATGTGTTTCGTCACCTATATAATTTATTTATTTTTCTACCAAATAATTACCACATTTTTTGGTGTGTGTTCTGTTGTGAAGTAGCAGAGAAGGTTGGTTGTGAAATTGTATTTATTTTAGTCGTGCATGTATAGAAATACGTGATTGGATTGTGAGTTGATTCATCCTCTTGTGGCACTGTGTGGGCAGTTTTTTTGCAAATTTTGTTTGCTGATTAAGTGTTTATCTTGTTTATGTATGTGTTCTACATAAGATTTAATTCAGTGAAATTTTCTATTGAGTAATTTATTCTTTTAGGTCAAAACAGTAGTGCATGATTGTGAGCATTACTAGCCATATGAGGTAAGGTCAAATTACAAAAACACCCTTCATGTTTGAGTAATTATAACCACTCTTACATGTCTACTCTTATGGTGCCGAATTCAACGGAATCTTCTAAATTTTGTGGAATGTTCTCTAGTTTGTAATTGATTTGTGCAAGAATGCAATTTCTGATGCACCACAATCTGATATGTACAAGTCAAGAGACACATCTTATGATCATTTTGTTTCAAAATATAGGGCTCGAATGGTATAAAATTGGGTACAAATTGTAGAATATTTCACATAATCAAAAGATTTCATTAAATTTGATGCAGCAAGGATGGACGTGTTAGAAAATTCATAGTTGAGGGGTTGGTTGTACCCAGACATAAGTTTTTTTTTTTTTCGTAATTTGACATTTACTTCAGAAGGGTCCCTTAATTTACCCTTTAGAAAATGATTTTTTTTATTTGTGTGTGTGTGTGTGTAAAATTTGTTAATATTCAAAGACAAATAGTAGAATATAGAATAAGTGATTTAGAATTAAAAATCTATGAGGGGGTAAGGGGGTAAATGAGACGGATCGGATTGGAATTAGCACTTCGGAAAAATTTCGATTTTTTGATAAGTGAAAAACTAGTTCAATTCCTTTCCAAAAATTCGGAAATTGGAACGAAAAAACGTGTTCCGAAATTTTCTTAGGAAAGGCTAAAATCGGATCGAAAATTGGAATATCATATATATTCCAATTTCAATCCAAATAATTTTCGAAACCTCGAATGTTCCAAAATTGGAAAATTTCGAATCGGAATAGACATAAATCAAAAATTTCGTTCCAATTTTCACCCCTATAGATATAGAGAAGAAGGGTTTATATATTTTCATATTTCCGCTTTCTTCAACCTTGTATAAAAAATCAAGTGCCTATTTATTATTCAATCGAAAAATATATCGTGTTCCTTAAGTCATATGACCACAGCCAATAAAACCAATAACTTTAATTAGTTAGCAATTAGCATATGATAAATCATTAAACAAACACAGTCCAAGGTTTTACTTTCACCTAATACCTAGTCACACACAAAAAACTCTCTTATTCTACACCCATTCGACGTATAAAATTACACCAAACACCTCCGCCTTCAGTTCTAAATGCATAAAACCGTAGCGAGCGAACATAACAGAACCCGCAGTAGACCCCACCCGGCCCCACACTTCTCTATAAAACCGTATATGTATCTAATTTTTTCTGTGTGTACTGAAACAAATATATACATACACAAAACAAAAACATGACGGTAGCCAAACATTCCGATAAGTCGCCGCTACTCCCCGACCAACATCAACACACGCAACCGCCGCCGCCGCCGGCGCAATACGTCATCGTTTTACCGCACTACCCGCCGCCGCACCACCACTTCCTCTTCCGCAAATCGTGCCAGCGGTGCCTATTCTGCTTGGCCACACTGTTCATCTTCCTAATCGCCGCCGGCTATCTTCTCTGGCCGGCGAAGCCCCAACTCTCGATCCTCCGCCTCCGCCTCGATCGGCTCCAATTCCACACCATCCCCAAAATGTCAGTCGACGTGACGATGGACCTCACGGTGAAGGTCCGGAACGAAGACTTCTACGCCATGTACTACGACTCGCTGGTGGTTGCGATCGGGTACAGGGGGAAGCGGCTGGGGTACGTGACCTCCGACGGCGGACGAATCGGAGCGCGTGGATCTTCGTACGTGAACGCCACGCTCCAGCTGGATAAGGTGGAGGTTATGAGTGATGTGGTTTTGCTGATTGAGGACTTGGCCAAAGGTGCGGTCACGTTTGATACGGAGTCCGAGATTAGTGGGAAGCTCGAAGTATTTTACTTTTTTAACCTCCCTCTCAAGGTAATTAATAATAAAATAATTACCTTATTATACGTCGTCGTTTTACTGTAAAGCATATGGAACATAGAAATTGATTTAAATATCTTGTCATTCAATTAGTTATGAGTGTGACATAGTGCAAAATTATTGATATTCTGAAGTGAAGAATAATTTGGAACAAAATATATTGTCATTCAATTAGTTATGAGTGTGACTTAGTGCAAAATTATTGATATTCTGAATTGACGAATAATTTGGAACAAGAAAAATTGTCTAAATCGATAAATATTTCGGCTTAGGTAGAGCGTGGTCTTTTTTCATTCATCGAATTGTGGACTAAACTGTAAATATTGTTTGATTCAAATGTTGTTAATATGATTCTCGTGCAGACGGAAATCGAATGTGAAGTGGTTGTAAATTCGCGGAACCAAACAATTTCTCATCAAAGTTGCTACCCTGAGGTAAACTTTTTAACTTCATTCAAGTGTGCGCTAATTGTGAACGCAAGTTGAAGATGATGAATCGGAATTTGTTTGAACAGGTTTCTGAAGTGAGTTAGGTCGTCTCGCAATTAACAGCAGCCGGATAATCGGATGAACATAAAGAAATTTTACCACAGGTTTTTCTGCCCCGTTTCTCTTTCTGTAATTAAACAATTATGTATTTATTTCATTCATCTTCCACACTTTGACATTAAACCGAAAAAACAGACACAGATGCACATAATATGGTCTCTGCCGAGCACCGGCTTTTTGCAATAGACGATTTATTTTTTCGATTTTTTTCTTCGTTTCTAGAAGAACTGCATATATATTAATTGTTTGTAACTGAATACCCGAAAGTTGTCTGGTTTAAGATTACACGAAACCCCCACAGAAACAGAGTTATTTGTAGACATAATTTACGTACTTAAACTAGACGGGCTTGCCCCTACTAACCCACTGATACTCCACACGATGGTGTCTACACTTAAACGAACCCGGGTGGCTGCTCGGTGAACACACACATACCTTTGTAACTATTCCACCACCGCTGCCGCCACCCTCAGCCACTCCACCACCACCGGAAACAACCATTTGTTGTTGTTGTTGTTGTGGTGCAGCCTCTCTTTCGGCTGCATCCGCCGGTGTGACGAAAGCACCACCTCGCCAAAACGAACCCTGTTTGCACATGTTTGCTCTTAGTGTAAAACTGGAACGATTTTTCGCTAATTGTGAGAATATATTGCTTCGTTTACCGGTATTATATGGATTTGAGTCACATAAAAAAGGATTGTTTTTCTCTGCAGACTGCTGCAGGCACTGGTTATTTAATTTTTCATGCACAACTTATCCTGAAGCATTGTTTTTTCCCATGCTGGAAAAGCAAAAATAATTGATAAATGCAGAACTTATCCTGCAGGTGCAGGATTTAAATTTTTCTGAGAAAAATTACATGATCTTGGTTTTAACTTTTGTTTTTTTAATATAAAAGTAAATGCTAATTAAACATTTAATTGTTAGGGTAGTGGTATTTTTATGAGAGAAGGATAGATAATAAATGTGGGTAGAAGATCAGTGGTCCTAAAAATTGAAACCTAGTGAAAAGTGCCAAACCTGTGTGCACCCTCAAAAATTTTTTTTTTTATTTTATTTTTTTATTTTTTTATCCTATATATTCTCGTATAATAACTTGCAAACCATACAAGAGACATAAACCGCACTAGGCTAACCATGTGTGATAAGCTCGGCCTAACGACCGTTGGCAAGGAGGTTCGAACTTGAGCCAACTTACTTGCTCCAACTATTAGACCATCTCTTGTGAGACTAATGAATTTATTTAATTCAATCGCCGTGCACAAATTGCACAAGTGGTCCTTTTATTTTGATTTATTATCTTATATTGTCTATGTTTATCTTGTAGTTATAGAGCTTGAAAAAAATCTTGTTACTTGATGCTAGTGAATGTTCGCGTCGAATATTACTCCGTCTGTTTTAAAATAATTGTCGTTTAAAAGTTTTTACACTCGCTTCTTATAAGAATGGACATAACAAAAACTAAACTAACTTTTGACATTAGATGAAATGATAAGAGTTGATATTCAAGAGAGTTGGAATATTAAGGGTAAATCTGAATATAGGTAGCGATTTATTTTTTTAAATGACAATAATTTGAAATAGATGGATTAATAAACTTGCTAAGAGCATACTCTCTAGGAGATTGCAGTATACTACCCATAGGCATAGGCTAATAAGCATGTATTTGCAGTAAACCATACTAAATAAACAAGTTCGTTAGCAATGTGATTCGAATTTGGTCGATTGACAAAACTCACTCGCTCCAGCTACTAAACCATTCCTTATGTGACAAGTTTAATCTAGTAACCGTTGGCACAGTGATTCGAACTTAGATCGATTGATCCAATTTCACTTGCCCCAATTAGTCATCGATTATAGGATACAAAAGATCTTTTAAGTAACAATAAAAGTACATATAAATAGACACATTCAGAATCCAATGAATCCAACAGTATCATATGATGTATGAAAGAAAGCAATACGCCCACTCCTGCGCCAGTAAATATGGAGACAACACGGCATTCATTAGTGATCCTCACCTTTTTACTATTTTATATTTTAATATTTTATAATTTATAATTTATAATAATAATTAAATTGGCCGAAAGAGGGAGTAAACTTATTTCCAAATTCAAAGGACAAAATGGTAAATAGCCAACATCAAATAGGCAACACTCTTTGAACATCCCAATTTCTGTGGTCCATGAGATGCTACATTTGGTAAAAAAACATCGAATTATTTTGCACCATAGATCTATACTTTAAGCACTCATACACGTAAGTGTATTTTATTAAGTTTAGATCAACGAGTGCATAATTACCCGATGTATTTCATCGGGAGTATCATCTAAAAAACCAATCTCTTCTACAATAATTCATCCAAATTCCAAACCATCCATATGGGATGGTTTTGAGATTTTCCACTAAATATAATTGAGTCAACCATTTTCTACGAATATAAATAAATGTCAAATAATATTTAATAATTAATAAATTGACAGCAAATTCTCCAGCACATTAATGAAATGAGTTGTTCATACAACCAAGCCACACCTAAAAGTCCATCAAGAATCTCAAATCAATTGTAGCTGAGTCAACTCATTCCAAAATAATGTTCAATCTTGATATATACCAAAGGTCTAAGATTCCAAATTTGCCTCTATGTTTTTTTTTTTTTTTTTAATTATTATTTTAATTTTATTCACTTACAACTTATGGCAAATAAAGATACACCACAATCTTGTGCGTACCATGTTCTATTAAATTCTTTTTTTATTTTGAAGCAAAAATTAGTGTAAACCAAAATGACGAATTTGCCCCTAGTAATTGTCACATGCCACCCCTTCTAGTGATGTCGACCATGTTTTGTACATAACCTAAAAACAATTAAGGGCACTTCATTATACTATATATACACACACATACATACATATCTCATTCAAACATCTCTCTCTCTCTCTCTCTCTCTCTCTCTCTCTCTCAATCAAGATGGAAGAAGAAAGATGGACGAAATGGTCTAGCAAAGAAAATGTATGCTGGCCAAGAAGCTACTCGAGTCTAAGATACGATCGTTTCGTTTCGTATAACAATAATATGCCGCCACTAACGAGATCTTCATCGAAAGCTCCGATTTGGATGCAGCTATGGCGGAAGTTGAAGAGAGAGAAGAAAAGAATATTCCAATGTAATAACAATAATTCGAATAATTCTTCAATGAGGTTCACATACGACGCGTATTCATATTCGCAGAACTTCGACGACAATCAGGGCTCCGTGTGGGCTGATCCGGACAACGTCTCCCGTTCGTTTTCGGCCCGTTTCGCAGTTCCGTCGAGAATCTTTGAGCAGCAAAGATTGATGATGTCATGATTTCGTCATTAATTTTCTTATCTATTTTTTTAGGCATGTTATGATATTATTAGCTAGTTTGATTTTCATGCGTTTTATTTAATTTTGATTTAAAAGGTAATTATAGTTTTAAATGGAATTTTTTTATTTTAAATCTTTATTTATTATGTTGATATTTTGAGGCTTCAGTTACAAGTAAAGGTAGATGCGTTTGAGATTTTGACCTTTTTTTCCTTTTATGTTGATGTGGAAACGAGTAGACGAATGGAGTCCACGTCATATTTTTTTATTTTCTTGATTTTATAATTCTAAAATAATTCTAAAAAATAACAAAACTCAATGTTTAGTCAAACAACTAACTAACATCTAATTAATTAGAATACAATATATGTATATAATCAGGGGCGAGTCCACCCAAGGGCTAGGTGGACTCAAGCCCCCCTCACTTCCCAAATTTTTACTATTATATATATATATATATATAATTATATATATAATTATATTATTTAAGTCCACTTATTTTTAGTCCACTTGCTCAAGGCCCCTCATCATCCCATGTATGACTTGCTCTCATCTTTTATTTCTCAAATTCATTACGTTTCTTGAAAAAAAAAAAAAAAAATTCTCTCCCACTGTCACACTAATAGCGGTTAAATTGCCATCCACCGACGATCGTTTTAGCATTTGACAACTTCTCTGTGTCAATTTGATAATCGACTTGATATTCATATTTCTTAAATTTTCATAGCAATTTAGCTTTCGCGATTCGTTTTGGTATTATCTTCTGAAAGTGAAGGAAAAAAAATTCATATCGAATTTTCATCTCAAATTTCTTTCGTAGCGAAATTTTTTTCGGGAGCGCTGCCCCCTAACCCTCGTGTGTTTAAGCCCCCCTCACCAAACTTTCTGGCCTCGCCACTGTATATAATTATATGTGAGATCACATGTTAATTCATTAATTTACACCAGGTGAAAGGTAAAAATTTATTCGGTGTAACCTTCATTAAGTGTAAAACTGTAAATAGAACAAACCCTACTCTATGTAACTTCACCGAATGTAATATAGAAAAAATTAAAACACGCTCTTACGGGCTCTTAGTATTCAAAATTTTATAAGCTTTCGTAAATTCCACTTAAACACACTAGAGAGAATATTTAACTTCGAGGAAATTACAGCCATACTCAGAGATAAGCTCAAATTACGAAGAAAAAAAATCATTCATATTTACGTAATTGCAATCAACCATTAATTATATATTGTCTAATGAAAAAACTTCTCATTATATAGGTAAATTTGACGCCATAAAAGTGAACGTATAAGACAATATATAATTAAATGGGTAATTGTAAATTATAATTACACAAATATGAGGAGTTTTTCGTAATTTAAATTTATATCAGGAACTTGCCATGGCCGTAATCTAACCTTTGACTAAACTTCTGCTGACATTGAACGAAGGAAAATGAATATCATTTGTTTTGTTCTTTGGATACCCTTTTGGCCACATTAATTAAATAATTATAGTTGGTTGGTTATTTTTTCAATGATTATTTAAAATTAAAAACTTGGTACTATTATATTCTTCAAGCATTTACAATAGTTGCGTTATTAAAATTAAGTTGGTGGTTCACTGCACCAGCTGTTCTTATATATTTATAATTCCTTTATTTTTTTGAAATTGATAATTATAAAAAAAAAAACTATATTAAACAAATATATATCTTCTTTTAATTTTAGCCAATTAATAAATGTGTCTAAATTCTACGTGGTTAAATTATATCCAATATATATAATTTATATTAGACAAAGTTCGATTGTGGGACTGAAATTTAGACGATTCATATTATGAGCTATCGAGTACGAAAGTGAGTAGACAACTTGTTCGGAGGAAAAATAGTACTAAACATTAATTCATACAATAAAGTTAAACCAAAATTCTTTGTTTGGTTGTTACAATCACATTCACATAATATGTAAAACTGTTTTAATATTTATTTATTTATTTATTTATTTATTTATATTGCTATATATTTTTTTTCTATTTAACTATTCCCATTTCAAAAATTTGCATTTGGTGCAGAGAATAATGGCAGAAATTAATGTGCTTGTCTGTCTATATATACTTGTCATTATCATAAATCAAGAAAATTGAAATTTTTTTCAAAGTTTTTTTTAAATAAATAAATAAATTATATGATAAAGCTAACGTATTATACTATTATTTAATGCCCAACCAATTATTTGCACTCCTTATTTTCTTTCTTGATATTTTTCTCCCCACTTGACAAGTGATATTTCATCATAAACAATCATCTTGAAAATGAAATAAATAAATAAAAATTAAAAAAAAAAAATCACATATTACAATTATTCCAGTACATGAAAAGCTTGTCTATAGCTAATAGCAATAACAAATTCTAATTTAAATTTACTCAACAAGAGATATATAATTTTATTATAATCTACATAATGCATAATACTACTCAAAATTTCGACGCCACATCTCGCATATTACACGAAACAAAGGCCGCATATAACAATCGACAAATAAAAACTGCAATCTATAAAAACCGCGCGAAGAATCTGATGCAGAACCAATCCCCATTCCAACAATTTCACAGCTCCATCCCAATTATGTTTTCCGTAATCGCCCTCGAATTTAGATTCTTCTTCGTTTTCCTCCTTTTCTTGCGAGTAGAGAGCTATTCTTGCAGCCACTATCAAAGCATCGGTTAATAAAACGGCGTAAAGGGGCCTATAAGCAATTAGGCTCTTCGATTTTACTACATTGTGTGGGAGATTATTAACATGTGACAATACCACAAGAACTGCGATCGCGAACGAACATAGGGCTCGTGTGTTTTCGGATGAGATAATGCTGAAATTTATTTCCTTTGGAGTTATTGAACCGAGATGATATTCGATGGGCTTTTCGCGTAAATTTGGACCGTCCGAAAAATCGGAGGCCCGTGTGGTGACAAGTGATGCATTTCTTCTAGAAACTTCCTCTGCATGGTCATGTCTTAATTAGTAGTTTATCATGCAAATCATCACTTAAATACAAAAATCAATGTTAATGTGGAATTGAAATTACATTAATCACTAATCCAGTGGCAGGGCCAGTATAGGAACATTCAGCGGGACCCGTGTCCTACACCTTAATATTAAATATTTTATGCAGAGATTTGTTATTTTTCGTGTAATGTAGTATAATACTATAATTGACATTCGTAAATGGGTGATTTTTCCAATCTAGACGAAACAAATTGATGCCGAATTCGATGATTATGTACCGTCTTGCATGGGATTCCCGAAATTGGTTTTTTTTGTTTTCCTTTTCTTTTTCACGAAATTGCCTTGATTTTTTCGACAATGTTCATAGTTTCAATTTACTAATTCAACTCATTCAAAAAAAAAAAAAAAAAAAAAAAAACAGAAACACATTAGAATTAATAGACATGCAAATGGATCGAAGATTAAAGATCGAGATTATACAAAATATACCCATTTAATTTTAAATAATTAAAAAAAAAATCAATAGAATTAAACAATACGAATATTTTTATGAAAAATATAATACCATGAGGATAATCTTGAAACAGGGGTATGTCCTTTTCCGCAACGGGTTCGGACGTGGAGCGGGCATGCTGTGCGGGTAAATGGTGTTGGATCGGGTCGGAAAACGAAGACGATTTCGAAAGATTCGGGTCGAGGGTTTGGATCCGGCCCGTTATCAATGCCATGCGATCCGTCCCTTGAGAAGATATCTTCTTCCTCCTTGCTTCTCTCTCCATTTTTGTTGTGTCTGTATATTTTGTTCTAGCGTAAGCAAATCATTTTACGTTAATTTTTCGCTTATTAATAATTTGTTGTTACTATTTATATTGGAAAAAAATGGATGGATGAAATTCTTTTGTATTTTTTGATCATTAATTATATTTATTTATTTATTTATTATTATATATATAAACGTAATTCAATTTATAATTCTATTGCAGATGATGGGATTTTATTTTTCTAACGAAAATTCAAAAGATGAAATGTTAGTATATTAGAGTTAGAAATAAATATAACAAACTTTTTTATTTTTTATTATATAATTAATAATATTTGTATTTTAATTATTGACTGAAAAAAAAAACATTGGGCTTTCCAGCGCTTAAGGCCTAAAACCAGATGTGTAGGCCCATTTTAAGTCCATTTCGCAATAAATTTGGCCTAATTTCACTTTGCACCCTTGAAATATGCTATTTTGGCACTTTGCACCCTTAAAAATAATTAATAGTACTTTGGACCCTCGAAACACAATAAATTCATTTACGATGTACCCTGAATTAATATCTAAAACTTAATAAGGGTAATTTTATTTTTTATTGGTATTTTTATTTTCAGAGTGCACAATAATAAATTAAATTATTATTATTTTTCACCTCCAACATAATTTCGAGTGTACAAAATGCGAAAAAACAAAAAATCATAAATAATTACTGAAAAAACTATATTTTCTTAAAAAGAGAAAAAAAAAATCTCACAAAGTTATTCCATTGATGGATTTTTCTATTGTAATTACTGAAAATATTGGGAAGAAAATATGATTTTCAAATAACGTGATACCTAAATAGCTGAAGGATATTTCTTGTTCTCTCTCTGTTTTTTTTTTTTTTTTGATAAAATAATTATTTTCGAATTTCTTTTTTAATATATTGATGAGGTGTATTTTTAATGTTTGTATTTTGCAATTTCGAAAGAATTGATGAATACGACTAAAAATATTAAATTACCTTCATTAGCTCTAAAAATTTATTCGGTGTGCAAAGTGCTACAGTATTTTTTAGGGTGCAAAGTGCCAAAAAACTATATCTAAGGGTGCAAAGTGGGATTAAACCCAATAATTTTCAACTATTATCATTTATTCCAAATAATGACATCATCAATTAATATACACACGTGATACAATCTACACTGGTAAACTAAATCTAGAAATAAAATCATTGTGCAATATAACACCATATTTGATTTTGACTTCCCAATTATGAACTAATATATTTTGTCAATTCAGCCCGGATTTTAAATATATATAGAAAATATGTTTTTATTTGGTATATGTGACAAGAAAATTGGAAATTTTAGAGAGAGAAAGATGGTCAAAGAGTGAAATCTCTAGTTGACTTGACTATTGTCTATTAGAATCAGATTATTACATAAAATTACATAAATATTTATTCAAAAAATAAACTTTCATTTGGTCACATATGAACATAATCAAAGAAAAAAAATTTAGTAAATTAAATTTTGTGATTGAACAAATCCAACCAAATAATCAAATCCAAAATCATAATCCACTTTTAAATGTTGGTAATAATTAGCATTACTTTGAAAATCCAATAAGTGGATTCACATAACTCACAATATAATTTAATTCTTTAAATATGGACTTTAAATAAAATATACACAAAAATAATAATTGAGCAAAATATTTATTTTGTGCACCTAATTTTCAGCTACCATATTTAAAAAAAAAAATACCAGAAATTAGAAATCAGTGGTAAATTATTAAAATTATTATTATTATTTTCCAAAAGATATGCAGTAAATATTGTCATTAAAATTACTTTACCTATCTATATTTATGGTGCATAAAAACGTCTATTATTAATTCGCAATTTAATGCCACTCCAAAAGATTATGTTTCCTTTTTTTTAATTTTAATATTTCATTATAAATATAAGTGATAATTTATGCCCTTTTAATAAAAGAAAATAACGAAAATGCCAATTCAGAAATCATTGCAAGAGTGCCTCTCGAGAATGAAAATTGCCAACAAACAAATCCAATTACCGATGCGGAGCTGCACGCACACCAGGACGACGTCGTTCGCCGTCGAAGGGAAGGGGAAGGAGATCGGCGGCGGCGCCGCCGTGACGTTGTCCGACATCGACCAGTTCCTATTCGAGAATTTCAGGTCGCTGTACCAGAAGGAGTACGAAGACGAAAGCTCGAAGAGGAAGGAGGCCAAAACGGCGCCGTTTCTGCTAGAATCGCCGAGGTTTCTCGATCCGCCGCCGCCGGAGAATCTCTGCGGCTCGGCTAGGTTCTTCGTCACCACCGGCTCGTCGAGCTCTCTAATCATGGACGAGGCGAGCTCCTCCTCAACCTCCGCCGCGGACCACGCTTCCGCCGAGACGACGTCGGAGGAGGAGGAGGTGGCGGCGGATCCGGCGGCGGCGCCGGAGGATTTCATCGCGCTGCTGACGTACTCGCCGAGTCCGTACGAGGATTTCCGGCGATCGATGCAGGAGATGGTGGACGCGCGGCAGGAGCACAACGGAAAAGTGGATTGGGAATTTCTGGAGGAGCTTTTGTTCTGTTATTTGGATTTGAATAACAAAAAATCATATCGGTTTATACTGCGAGCGTTTGTAGATCTCATCGTTGTTTTGAGAGAGAATGCCGGGAGGAATCCGGCGAGTAATCAGCCGTGGAACGACGGCGGTGCTCGGAGAAGGTAGCTTCGATTTTAAAAGAAGAGATTTAATGTAGTGTGCATGAGTTTAGTTCGTGATTTCATATTTTCTGAAAAAAGAAATATTGTACATTAAAATTAAATTAAATAATTTATGTTGTTTTTTCCTTCTATTTGTTTGACTTATTAGTTTTAAGATTTTCTTTTCCAACTTTTTTGTTGCTAGATTTTGTTTGATAGATTTTCATTGACATATGAATCCATGTATTTTTTGAGTTTGCAAGTCCATCTTCTATTATTATTTTTAGACCCATCTATTTTCGACATGTACATGTCGAATATTTGACATCAATGTGTCGAAAAATTGACATGTTAGTGCAAAAAAAAATTGACGCTAACCTGTCGATTTTTTCACAACTTTCGACATCAACCTAGCTATCAAAAATTAATAAAAAATCGACAAGATGTTAGTGCGCTTTACGCGCGAATTGTATATCGACCTTATCATTTGAGCCTTCTTATAACGAACACTTCAATTCATCTCGATACTTGACATTCATCATGCTTCGGCCTAATTTCTTGTCGTTCATTGGGCCTTGGCCCAATAATTTGGGATGAGGGAAGGCTCAGTCCATTATTGCCAAATTGACCTCATTAATAGATAATCTTCAAATTTTGATTTAAATCTTTGTTCCAACAAACATCACGTTTTTCATATTTAATGCCAAAGTATTAAAAACAATGAATATATATACAACGAATGTAGTTATCTAATGAAGTATTTGAAACAAAAGTTTTGGCCTTAATAAATGAAAATCAATTTGGCAAAAAGAACAGCAGGTAGTAGTAGTTTGCAATAAAGAGGGCTGTCTTGAGTGTGAAGATTCAACTCCACATCTAACTACTGTGTGTGTGTTTAAGTGTGTGTGTTTATGTGTGTGTGTGTGACCCCCAATATGAAACATGAAATAAGAAAAAAAAATCAATATGAAGTGGAATAATATATATTGAAAAAACTTCAAACATGTATTGGTTATCAATTTCCACTCGTTACAATGTCCAAAATAATTTACAACAAAAAAAAAAATGAATATTAGTGCAAAATAAATATTGGTGCATTAAAAGAAAAAAAAAAAAAAAAAAGGGAGTTGGATTGGAGATACTTGTGGCTGCGTAAACTCTTCGTTCGTGAATTCGGAAGTTTTTACACTTTGAGATATAAATTAACACTCGTTTCATTGGAAATCAAGTGAAAATCTTACTAGTAAGGCAAAACCTCGTCGCCCAAGTGTCTTTCTTAGGTCCTCTGCAGATGGATAAATGAGCATTTAGAAATGTAATCCAACCGGTACAGAATTCGTCGAGCAAAGAAGAGTTACTCACTTTAAATGCCAGCTGCATCGCTATTATTGCACAAGTAATGCTCATACAAAGAATGGTATTTTGTAGGAACGTAATCCTTGAAACTGTAAAACAAAACAAAAAAATCGAGCAAAATGATTAAGCAAAAAAATCGAATAGGTTAAAGAATCGATATTCATCCTAAAACGTGGCATCACATATTACACACTTACTGTAACTCTAAAGAAACTCTAATTCAACTTATCTTGTTACCAGCATATTATGTGAGCTAGAATACGACGAGGTGGCAATAATAGAATAACAAGGATAAACACATTTTCTGAAAAACGGATACCCGTGAAGAAGAGGACGCCTGTCCGGTACGGAGAATAATCTTGCTATTGATTGTAGAACATGGCCTATCTTCATCGCTTTAGACTTCAGCGCCTTCATAAAGCCTACAAATTCTTTATACTCTGCATCGGTAAGCTTTTCGCGAACCTGCAAATTATATACAAACAAATGGCTCTTACGCACATCTCTTTTCCAGGAACGGGCATTTAGGATTCAAATGACTTCCTAAAGACATGTTTAATATGCCCAGAAATCAATGACATTTTTTGTCTTAAATTCCTACATCTATTCAATGAAAGAGAACGTCACACAACAGTACAAAATACTTCACCTGGGTGAGAAAAGCCGATCCCTTTGTCTCCTCCTTATTGTTAAGTACACTCTGGGACAGTACATCCTTGTGTTCGCGAATGTTATGTACAACAGTTCCGTTTTCCGTAACAATTTCATCATCGAGCAAAACTACTCTTTCTAGAGGATTCTGGATGCTAACATTTTCGGTGAACCCGAAACTCTTTTTCTTCGCTAAATTGCTTATTTTATGATCGGATTTCTCGTGATGTTTTGACTGGTCGGGCCCAGTTATGAGCAATCTACGTTTCTTCAATATACTAGATGCAGCCAAATCACTACTTTCTCCATCAAAATCTTGTGAACTTCCCTTCCCACTGATTGAAGGTTCTTTCATTGTGCGTAGATCACTTGAACATCTCAAAAATAAATCTTGTGAAATCTTGTCTGATGTCAGAGATGAGCGATTGGCAGGAACTATTTCCCTCCAAAGGCTAAAAATACTGTTTTGTTTAACTTGTTTTGTTGAAGACGACGAGTCCAATGAGCAAGTTGGTTCTATTTTAATCTGAAGACTTGTTCCAGTTAGAAGTCAAATATCAAAGGAATAAGGTAGGGCATCATTTGCCAATGAACAAATTCAAATTACCTGGGGAAGAAGAAGCTTCTCAGGATGGTACTTCTCCAAAGGTTGGGAGCTTTCTAAACCTCGGACACTTTCTGCAATGACATATGTGTGACTACGGAATTTTATTATAGAAAACAAATTTTTAAATAATCGCCTGCGGGAAAATGTTTAACACCAATATCTTTGGCTTTTCATTAAAAAACAGTAACCCCAAGTCCATCCCTCCGCAACAATATAATCTGTATGCAGATGTCTTCACTGCACACACTTCAGTGCAGGAGCATCTTAATCTTAAAAAATAATATATATATTAACCTAAGCATATATTAATTTCAAAATAGAAAGCCATTAAGCAGACGACCTAATCCACACTAGCAAAAACCGAAAAAAAATTACCACTGTCTTCATTTTGTGTCAGTTCTAGCTTCGGAAGGACACGTGCTCCACCATCTCTAAAAAAGCGAGTGAGTGTGTAAACTATATCACCAAATTTGGAATAACACTGCAAAAGCAAAATGCAGAGAATTACAAAAAAGGGAGAAGAGAAACTTAGAGAAGAATAAGAAAAAAGGTGCAAAACAGACAAACCGCACTTTGACATGAGGTCGTATCCACAATGATATTTGAGCCTGTCGGTTTAAATTCGTGAATCTATCCATAACAAAGAAGAAGAAACTATAATAAGTTACAGAGCTATATAATGACAGCAGTTGATTAAGAGACAGCTCTAAACTGACACATAGTAATGGCACAAATTAATTAGGTTTTCACAGAGCTTTTGAGGATCAAGCATGCAGTCAATGATAGCAATCACCTCTCATCGCAAAATATAATTGCTCCGTAATCATGCTTATGACGAATGACACGGCCCACAGCCTGATTTACAGCACGTGATGCTTGTTGAGTGTACCACTCTTCTCCAGTCAGACCCTGTTCATTCACATTGTCATTTATTACATTAAAGTATTAAAAATATTTTCGAATATACGAACTGCATTACTTTATTCTGTTAACATGCATACTACCTTGTTTCCAAACTTTTGTGATTGTAGATCCAAGTATTCACGTTTCAATCGAACCTGTCTCGAGCAATTAAGGAGAAACAATTTTTACATATTTGATGAGAAAATAGATCACAAATAAATAGTGTATACGTGAACTAATGAAACAAATCAGAAGAATCTTTGCATATTCGAACAAATGAACTTATCTACATATAAACAATGTTCTTCAACAACTGGCATTATTATACAGAGAATTTTGTTGAATCAGAAATAATATGTGGAACATCTTGATCAAGAAGTTTGCATTTTTCAAAATAAAAAACTCTGTCAGCCTTCTCTTCATAGCCCACCCCTCCTACTTTTCCCTTGTCTGGAGTCTGAACTATATACAGTTAAGAATACAAACCTTAGGATCAGTCATGGTGGAAAACGGCAACCCAGTGATGACCACAGCTCTGCCAGCACGGTCAGCAAAATCCAGTCCTTCACTCACCTAAATATAAATTATGGTATTTATCACTTACATGCAGCAAGCCGTGAAACTTAAAATCAATTTGTGAGACACGAGAAGAAATATTTGTCTACACGTACAGATAAAATTAGGAAAAAGTTACAAAATAAAGAAGTCCGGTGTTTCCACTATTGCACCAAGTATCAGCATACAAATTTCGGGTGAAGAGAACCACGTGCATGCAAGTGAAAATTTTGACTAGAAACATACGATGCACAAGAAGTAGGATACACCGATACCTTGCCACGACACACTGCGAAAAAAATTGCCCCAGAAGAGGAAGTCTCGTTCAACTTTGTCATGTAATCCTGGTCAAGGAGGCATAAACAAAATATAAATCTTAAGAAGAAAGCTCAACTTAGGAAATGCACAATCAAGAAATTCTGTATGTGAGCAGCTTACTTCGATTGCCGTAGGAAAGAGTGAGGATTGCCTAGGTTCCACGACAGGTAACTTATGCTTGCAAATTCTTTCCCAAATTGTTGTTGAATTGGTTAGATTTTGCTGACCCTGCACATAAGACACATAAGAAGCGTAATCACTACAAAGGGAAACACAAAAAGACCCCATTGTTAACCTGACATGACATATTTTACCGTGGTTTTCCAGCAGTTTATGCATTGCTCCAAAAGGTAGTAAGATGGAAAAAACACAAGCACCCCATCTGGTACAATTCGAGCAAAATTGACTGGCACATAAACTCCAATTCAGTATCTTCCCAATTAAGTATAACTTCAAAATTCAGATTTATACAGCAATAGTATATAGGTCTTATTGTACATATGTATTAAGCGTACCAATGGCATTGCCCAGTTCCGACTTGTACTCTATAGAACCACGATTTCGATATGAAGAATTGAAAGAATAACCAGATGGCCCAGCCGGTGCAACTCCAGCCCATATCTGATTTCCAGATATAACATGAGGGTTCTCCAGAAGAATAGGAAATTCTCTACAAGAGGGAAACAGTGATGAATATATCATTCTTTGAAATCAGCATGAACATAACTCAAAGGATTAAATGCATTGAATAATCACTCACAGCTTCAATTCTTCTGCAAATGAATCCATTGGTGATAATGTGCCAGATGTTAAAATAATAGAACCGACGCCAAGCCTGGAGAACTCTTCCAGGGCAACCCCAGGATTGAAGCACCACCAGCTTAGTGTTCTAGAAGTTTTCCCTAATTCAATTTTAATGAAATTTCATGTGTCAATCACAATGTTCCGTACTTGCACAGCTACATATGAGCTAGCCAATGCTACATCTTACAAGAAATTCTAAGACAGGATAAACAATAACCGACATTGCCCTTCTTTCATCATTTTTAATTAAAAAAAACATTGGGTAATATTATGATACATTTTAAATAGCAGAAAGTTAAAACATTGGTGAAATGCATGAACCTCAAAAATAGAAGGTGTTCAAAACGAAAGATAACAATCTGGTGCAGAAAGTGCAAGCAGATGTGATCATACATGCACAAGCACCTACACGTCGGGTTTGAAAGTAAATTATGGTACATGCATAAATGCTGCTGAAGACGTATGCATGGAAGGATAGAATTATAACATGTGGCACAACGCCTTGATTAGGAGTAGCTGTTTGAAGAAACCATTGCACAATAAATTAAATGCATTCTTCAACAATTAATCACTGTTACGAACTTGAATCTAATGTTTTTTTATAACATGTTAACAAGGCATCAAGTACATTAAGTATTTTGCATATTTAGTTGTGAAACTCAAGGAAGCGTATGGAATATAGAAACTAAAAAAATCAGAAATATGGGAAATATAAAGCACTAAAATGATGCAAGGACTACCTCTAAAGGAATCTGTAGCCTCGACTTCATGGACATGAACCTGCCAAATATCAAGGTCAATAAATCATGTCAAATAAATGCCTCGTGAAAGATGGCACCTTAAAAACCAGCTTGCCAGTTCACATAGAAAATTATATACTGAAATGAATTGATATAACTTACACGATAGTATTGAGCATGAGCATTAGAATTATCCCTAAAAATCATGTTAAGAATGTCACCCATGCTTTCTAGCCTGAAATAGGTCCCATTTGATTTATTTGTTCCTCCACTGTCACTTCCATTTGCATCTGAAGGAAAAGTCAGGAGATTAGTTAATAAGATACTAAATGTTATAGAATTGTAAGAAAATTCAAATTCCACATCTTTAAGAAGTTCTTCTGACTGACAAAAACAGCAAAGAGAGAGAGATAGACAGAGATAGAGAGAGAGCACTTTGTGGCACCATGTTGAGAAACTACGGTGATGCTCCATTGTGTATACATATATTTGTTTCTCATTTTTAATGAAAATGATACCTTGAAAATTGAATTTCATAATTGACTTTTGCAGTGGTTCACAATGTTGGGAGTAAAAAAAAAGACTTGGGATAAAGTATCACGAAGTAAAGGAGAATGAAAAAAAAGGAGTATTTTGGGACTAAAACAAAGAGAATGGGGAACTAAAAGTAAGCTTTAGACTTTACAGTAGTACTGAAAAGGAATATTACTATAGAACTAACAAATGTACTTCCTGACTCACAAGGTCGCAGAAGACCCATAAAGAAAATGAGAACTTGCATGCAAACACATCAATATAGTCACAGCTCTATAAACTTGAAATAATAAAAATGACGTAAAAGATCTCGAGAGTCAAGTTAGTGACTGCTGGGAGGTACCTTCTTCAAGAAGTACACATGCTTTTTCAATGATATCTGTGAGCATGTCGGCAGTTTCCTGAGTTATATTCAGCTCAGATAGTAGCTGATAAATGTAAGGGCCAGGCTTTGTAAAACCTAATTCTTTGGAGTCAATTGGCACCTCAGCTATTCGTTTCTCGAGCTTCAAAAGAAGTGCTGTAATGATCCAGCAATTTGGTTAAATGTAGATGATGATTTGAAAAGGACAGATCTTTTTAGCATCTCATACTCATAGGCATAAATATAAAAATTATAGAAGCAGCAAATGAATTGAAAAAAGACCATCAGTAGCATCAAAGAATTTTTTATTTCCCCTATTATTTGACAAACAATCATTAGGCAAAAGCTCAGCTGTACCTCTCAGAATAGCAAAATTATCTGGATTACAAGATTTATCACTTGATTCATCTCTCCTAGTAATGGAAAGATCAATGCATTTTTGGGCCTCTGATATGCAAGCAGTTAAAAGACTTGCAGGCAGGTCAAAAGAGGCTGCATCAGCACATAAGCTTTCCTGCATCGTTAACCAAAGTCAGATTGCTAAACAGAGATTGCTTGCAATAAGCTGCTTGACTTAAGGGGTTACTTATAATATAAAGATGAGTGAAAATCTAAGATGACATTCTCCAGAATTCATATGCATACATACTAAGTTGTGAGCTTCATCAAAAATAAGGATGCTGTTCTGCCAGTCAATTTTCAAAGATTTCCGATTTCCACGATCAATAAGATAATTGTAAGGTGCGAATAAGATGTCAACATCCTTATGGAGATCCCGTGACAGATAATAAGGGCACCTGAAGAAAGAGAGAGAGAACAGATCATTTCAAGTTGAACTTTGTCAATTTTCTGGTATATAGATAACAACTACAACCGAAACTTACGGTCCAGAGCTTCTTCCGATATTGACCAAGTCCTCTATGTCAATCGGGTCATCTCCAATGCCAGGATTCTTTTTCACGAATTCTACATCGAACGATAAAGAAAGTAATTTAGTATAAAAATAAGTTGAACATAATTATTTGCATTACAAAGACATCATAAAATTTTATGATATACACAATGGCCTTCAGTAGATGATGAATTAGTAATATATTATCACTTTTCTTCGGCAAATACCACTAATTCTACATTGAGTGACCTAAATACAAAGAAATCAACCTCTTGACACCTGGATGTGCAAATTTAATCGCCAAAGACCAGAGAAAAATGATTACAAATACATATTGGACAGCTTTCTTCACAAATAGCTCCCAAATTTCCCGGCTAAAAATTTCCTAAATTAATTAAATAAACCACAAAATATTATGTTAAACAGCTGGAAGTGCGTGTCTCCGAAGGACACCAAATAAAGCTCATTACATATTATATAACATATAGGAGGATACTAATGATCTGCTGATCCTATCATGCACGTGTTCAGATACTGGCAAACCTACGACACATACCTGTAACACGTGAAAAATGAGAACAATATCGCTTGGAACGCTTTCTGCACAGGGCATGGCAAGCATTTGTCTGTGCTTTTCCACGAAGTGAACGTACTTGGTCATTGATGCACAATTGCTCCCGGGATCCTAATACCACGGTTTTGGGCCTGAATTTCATCATATTTAACTCGTTAAATTAATATACTACATCTTCACGCATTATACCCACGCACATATTGAATGTACTCACTGCTCGATAAAAAAAATTGCTTAGTTAATCAAAAAAATTATCAAGACCCACATGATGATGAACACTATCGTATGAGAACAAGCAAATTCAATATCAAAAAATCAACATCCATGAGCCAAAAACCAAAGAACATCAATAAATAAATCAATAGATACTAATGAATCATAAATCATTACTAAAGAATAATAATTCCCGATCAACGAAAAGTTTGAGAATATGGTATCCATATTTTCCAGGACTTCTAAATTAGACGACTGACTAACGCCCATCAATTGCCAGAGACAAAATAGTGTAACGGACCTGACCTATAGTTGGACCTCTTCAACTCTTGGATCACTTGCCTAATCTGGCTGTGGGTGCGTGACGTGTAAATTATTCTCGGAAATTCTGAAGATTGGGTTTGCGAGAATTCATCGTCTCCCTGACTTCCTCTTACTTTGCTTCTTTCACTCCGACCTCTCGAGAATGCACCTAGACTTTTCCTCCAAGCTAACGCGGCGCACAAAAGACACAGTGTTTTTCCAGTTCCAGTTGGGCTCTCTAACAGGGCATTGCATTTCTGCCATTGTAAACAATCAATATGGAATTAAATTATATTCCAGTAGTGTTGGTAATTTTGTAATTCAAAGTA
This sequence comes from Erythranthe guttata, assembly GCF_056151865.1. NCBI lineage: Eukaryota > Viridiplantae > Streptophyta > Magnoliopsida > Lamiales > Phrymaceae > Erythranthe > Erythranthe guttata. The sequence goes on along the minus strand of NC_142541.1, from coordinate 15,222,867 downwards.
CATTTGCAGATGAAAAGGGTAAAATTCGATCATAAAATTTGTCAGGAAAACACTTTCTTTTTAATCATGATTTCTTATATCTCAACTGAAGTACTGAGACAAAAATAAATAATAAATTACTGATTTTCGTAACAACTGTTTCAATTTCAAAATCAGGCGGAAAGAAAGAAAAACAAACGAAAATTAGAATCTCCATACGTTTTGAAGAGATTGGATGACTTTTTCCATGTAAACAAGCTGGCAATCGTACGCCTCGAAAGGGAAATCCACATCGATTCCCCTGATTTTGTATGTCGGCATTCTGAATTCGATTCGATGATTTTCTTCTGCTGTGTGATGATTGGAGAAGCTGATTGCTGTGGTTGGATTGAAACCCTAGAACTCCATTATGTTTGCTCTTCTTTTCCCGCCAATTTTAGTTGCGTCGGGTGTTGCCGACGACGCCGTATGACAGGCCTAATGAGGTTAGCCCGGTTTCTTCAAAGGGCCGGGCTTTGCAAATTGCAATAGCAACCATTGATGTTTGGTCAAATTACAATAAGAGCAAGGGCCTATCAAAATATTTAATAGGGAAAATTGCACTTAACCCCCTTAAAAAATGCCTGTTCCGCAATTTCCCCCCTCAAAATATACAACTCGGTGCACTTTGCCTCAAATATGTATTTTCGGTATAATTCTCACCGAATGAAGGGTGTATATGTCATTTTACATCTTCCGCTTGAGAATACTCCTTTCATAGTTACTTAAGGTTCCCAAATGAACAAAATTCCCTTCCCAAATTGACGAAAATCGCTTCCAAATTAGACAATTTTTTTCTTCCAAATTCGACAAAAAATATTTTTTGTTATTCGTAATCGTTGTAATGTAGGGTAGGGTGTAAAGGGTTAAATGACATTTAGAGTCTTAAAAGACGAAATTACCCTTCCAATTTACTCAAATTCGACAAGAATTAAGTCGAAAATACACATTTCGATTAAAGTGCACCGAATTATATATTTCGAAAGGAAAGAGTCTCATTTTTCTATTTTGAGAGGGGAAAGTGCAAAAATGACATTTTTTAGGGGGCGAAGTGCAATTTGCCCTATTTTTTTTATTAAATTGAATAATAGGCCTTACTATTTTATTTTTATTTTGATAAATAAGAGCGATGTACTAATAAAACGAAAAAAAAATGCAGAAGTATATATGTGGATAACCGCCGTAAAAAAAACAAACAAATCGAAGAAACCTATGAGGGGACTATTTCATCCAAACTGGAAGTACAAGCCCACTTAACAAGATGGTGAGCTGCAAAATTTGCATTTTCATTCACAATTTTCGAACACCATTTGCACAAGAGGGCCCAATACTCTTGGATTTTCTCAATCACTACCTTGTCAGAACACTGAACACCCCGAACATATCAGTAGTGAAAGTAATGATATGCATTACTATACTCCAACTATATATAATAAAAAGAAAACACGTCAATCTGCCAGAGTCGGTTCTTGATATTCAAGTTTGTGAGTAAAACTACAAAATGAGCCATGCGTGGGTATTCGGTGGAATCTTTAGAAGTTAAGTTAATGTAATCCTCTTGCATTATTCAATGATCCATATATTCACTATTGTCTTTCCAATCAATGAGTAGATTCCATATTGCTCTCCAGGAATTTCATAATGACAGTTGAGCCATTTTAGGATCTCGAAGATTCCGTCACACCTCTAAATATCTACAAAGGATATAAGATTTCTCTTTAACTCGACAAATCTAACCTCTGTCGAGATCCTTTCTACTCCATCAAACATCCTTAATCCTACTCTGGGTCCCCGGTTCTTGGACCTTGCATGCTTGATTATTTCCAATAATTACATTTTCATCCTTATAATACTCAATTGTTTCATCCGAGTACAAATATTTTCCTACAAAGAAAAATAACAAAGCCCAACCCAAAAAAAAAAAATATTTGTGAAGCTGCTGAAATGGGCCATGTAAAATAGAAAAATTAACACAGCCCAACCCAAAAGAAATAAAATAATAAAAACGAGAAAAAAAAAATTTGAAGTTGACGATGTTTCTAGAAGCGGCAAAGTATCTCCTAGAGAAATCTAGGACAATTGGACCGGCCGGTTTACTTTCCTTATTTTCGTATAAATAAATAATAATTTATTAATTATTCAGAATTTTCTACACAAACCCTCCGCACACTCTCTCTCTTATAAACCCCTTTTTCTCCCATCTGTAATTTTCCACCAATAAATATATAAATTAAAACGAAAAAGGAATTTCCCCCTGCCCTTTTTATTATTCCCTGCCCCCTCTCTCTCTCTTCTCTTTCTCTCTCTACTGCAGCACCAGCACAGTATCCAGGAAGAGAGTTCCGGAAAATCGTTTGCGCGGCGTGCTCGATCTGTTCTCAGGTACTGTGGCTCTTCGAATCTCGATTACTGATAATGTTCCGTACGATTTGTAGATCTAATTTGGTTGTTGATTTTCGTTGTTTATGCGTTTAACTGGTGTGGTGTTTGTTTGTGGATTATTTCGCATCGAGTTTGAAATATTTTTTAAAATTTTCGTCGAAATCGTTGGATTTGTGTAATGTTTTTTTGGTTTTTAGGCGTTTTGGCTGTTCTGGGGTTAATGCGCAATTTTAGGTGGATTTAATGCTGTTTATGTGATGCTGGGTTTCGAGTTTGATGTAATTCACCAGAATAAAAAACTTCATAGAATTATATTTGTAATCAAATTGAATTTTTAATGTGGTTTTCTTAGTAATCTGGCACTGATATGCATGGAAATTATACCCTGGAGTTCGATTCCTTAACCCTTTTCGTTTGGACCGTGGTTGACAGTTGTATGCAGTTCTCATATGGTACTTGTAGTGATTATGGTTGTTTGTTAATGCTTCAGGTTATTACCTACCTTAAAATCGTGCTTAGACTTTTAAGTATTCCTAGCCAGCATGAGTGTGGTCGGTTTTGATTTTGGAAACGAGAGTGGTGTTGTCGCTGTTGCAAGACAAAGAGGGATTGATGTTGTACTTAACGATGAGTCCAAGCGTGAAACTCCTGCCATTGTATGCTTTGGTGACAAGCAGCGATTCCTCGGTACAGCTGGAGCTGCGTCAAGTATGATGAACCCAAAAAACACAATATCTCAAATAAAGAGGTTGATTGGACGCCAGTTCTCCGATCCCGAACTGCAGCGTGATATCAAATCATTGCCATTTTTGGTGACCGAAGGTCCAGATGGATATCCATTAATCCATGCTCGGTATTTGGGTGAAACTAGGACATTTACTCCTACACAGGTTCTGGGAATGGTATTTTCTGATTTGAAGATCATCGCCGAGAAGAATTTAAATACAGCAGTTGTCGATTGCTGCATTGGAATTCCCGTTTATTTCACTGACTTGCAGAGAAGAGCTGTGATAGATGCTGCAACAATTGCTGGCCTGCACCCTCTTCGCCTCATTCACGAGACCACAGCTACTGCATTAGCTTATGGAATTTATAAGACAGATTTACCAGAAAACGAGCCTATGAATGTTGCTTTTGTTGATGTTGGGCATGCGAGTATGCAAGTCTGTATTGCTGCCTTCAAGAAAGGTCAACTAAAGATATTGGCCCATTCTTTTGACCGGTCTCTAGGTGGAAGGGACTTTGATGAAGCGCTTTTCCAGCATTTCGCGGATAAGTTTAAGGACGAATATAAGATTGATGTGTATCAGAACGCGAGGGCTTGCCTGCGGTTGCGTGCCGCTTGTGAGAAGGTAAAGAAAGTTCTCAGTGCAAATCCTGAGGCACCTCTCAACATTGAGTGCTTGATGGAAGAGAAGGATGTTCGAGGATTTATTAAGAGGGACGAGTTTGAACAAATCAGCTCTCCGATACTGGAGCGTGTGAAAAAACCCTTGGAGAAGGCTCTTGCAGAAGCTGGACTGACTGTTGAGAATATACATTCGGTTGAAGTTGTTGGTTCAGGCTCTCGAGTCCCTGCTGTTTTTAAGATATTGACTGATTTTTTCGGGAAGGAGCCCAGAAGAACAATGAATGCAAGTGAGTGTGTTGCTAAAGGCAGTGCTCTAGAATGTGCTATTCTTAGTCCCACCTTTAAAGTGCGGGAATTTCAGGTAAAGGTTCCTGCCGAGAATAGCTATGTTACATGCATTACAAACTAGTATATTTTGATTTATGGCGTTAGTTAACTTTGTACAAGACATCCATCGCCAAAGTCTATTAGTTACTGGAAGGAACTAGCCTAACATGTTCTGACTTTTTCTTTTGCAGGTCAATGAGAGTTTTCCTTTCCCGATTGCTTTGTCATGGAAAGGTTCTGCTCCCGATACACAAAATGGAGCGGCAGATAATCAACAGAGCACCGTTGTATTCCCCAAGGGTAACCCGATACCAAGTGTGAAGGCCTTGACTTTCTACAGATCTGGCACCTTCACAATAGATGTACAATATGCTGATGTCAGCGAATTGCAGGCACCTGCAAAGATTAGCACTTATACGGTAACATGTTATCCTTTCTGTTTCAATTTATCAACTCAATACATGAAGTACACAACATACATTATATGTTTGTCTTACTTGACAGTCCTTTTGTTGATCTGCAGATTGGACCTTTCCAGTCCACAAAGAGTGAAAGAGCAAAACTGAAGGTCAAAGTACGTCTGAATCTTCATGGTATTGTATCAATTGAGTCAGCAACGGTAAGTAATCATTTTCAAGCTCTTATATAGTTCTTAATGTTTACAATCGACTCTTATATATATAATGGTGTGGGATGCTCGAGTTTTGTTGGTTATTAAGGGCTAGAAATGATAGACTTGCAAATGTTGCAAATAAAATATTAACCCTTTGCCATGATGCATCTTTAATGTAGATTGTATATTCTGTTCCGAGTTTTCAGTATGGTAGTCAAACTCTCGGATCTGCATGAGTTCGACTAAAATGATGCTTCTACTGTGATACTTTCGCTGCTTATCAGATAATAAATTGATCTTATCCTCAACAATAAAGAGATGGGCGCATACAATCCTAGGATATATAACTAGTTTTTCATTGATGTTTTTCTGTTAACAATAATAGCAATATACATTGATGGGAATTAAAAAAATTGACATTGGTGTGCGTGGTAGAGTTATTTTTGGTTAATTTAACTAGCGAAGGAGATGGAACTTTTTCAGTCTTCGTGTTGAAGGATATATGCTTTTCTTTTGAAATTCTAACTGGTCTATCTTGGAGCAGCTCTTGGAAGAGGAAGAGGTGGAAGTTCCTGTTGTGAAAGAGGCGACCAAGATGGAAACTGATGAAGCTCCTGCTGCTACTCCAAGCACCACTGAAACTGATGTTAATATGCAAGATGCAAAAACTGATGGAGCCGAAAATGGTGTGCCAGAGTCAGGAGACAAGACGGCTCAGATGGAAACTGATGTCAAGGTTAGCTCATAGTACCAGTATATAATAGTTTTCTGTCGGTGATTATTTGATGACTTGGGCTGTTTTTATTGGCCAGTTGTTAATTATCTAGATTTTTCATCTTTGTTTACCTTGGAAAGTAGCTCCTGTCACCTGATATACGATGGTGGAATATTTTTGCCTATATGCTCTCTGTGTATGTCGGTTTGTTTCCTTCACTTTGTCTAGGTTGGGTAAAACGATAATACTTTCTTTTGCTTTTCTATTTTTGGCTCAGTGTTGTTCTGTGTACTTTACTGGTGGAGCATTTGACCTTTCAGTTTTAACAATTTATGTGAATCTCCCAAGATTTAAAATGCATTTAGTACATCCTAGGCATTAGCTTGTTTCTTAGAAAACTGTTGTCCTAACCCCTGAGTTCTATACGGTTTTATATTTGTCAGGTTGAGGCGCCTAAGAAAAAGGTCAAGAAAACCAGCGTACCTGTATCAGAAATTGTTTACGGAGGGATGGCTGCTGCGGATGTGCAAAAAGCTGTGGAGAAGGAGTTTGAGATGGCTTTGCAGGATCGTGTTATGGAAGAAACCAAAGACAAAAAGAATGCTGTGGAGGCTTATGTGTATGAAATGAGGAACAAGGTACACGCATACGAGGTGTTTTGGTCTTAATTAATATACACCTTAAACAATTGGAAAACTGACAAGTCATTTTGTGTCTGCAGCTTAACGACAAGTATCACGAGTTCGTAACCGAATCAGATAAAGAGCAGCTTATTTCTAGACTCCAAGAAGTCGAAGATTGGTTGTACGAGGATGGCGAGGATGAAACCAAAGGAGTCTATGTTGCTAAACTCGATGAGCTCAAGAAGGTTTGTTTCTTATTCTTGTCTGTTCTTCAGATTTATTGTTTTAAATATAGCATATTTAATTTGGAATAAAATATAATTCTCCAGCAAGGCGACCCTATTGAGTTCCGTTTTAAGGAACACACAGAAAGGGGATCTGTGGTCGATCAACTTGCCTATTGCATCAGCAGTTACAGAGATGCCGTTGTGTCAAATGACCCCAAGTTTGACCACATTGATGTAGCCGAGAAGCAAAAGGTACATATTTCCCTAAATACAAAAAAAAAAAAAAAAAAGAAAAAAAAAAAAGAAAAACAAAATAGTCATTTGATTAATTGGTTCTTTTGCATTTACCTCCGTCCAGGTTTTGAACGAATGCGTGGAAGCTGAAGCTTGGCTGAGAGAGAAGAAGCAGCACCAGGACACACTTCCGAAATACGCGACACCAGTTCTCTTGTCTGCTGATGTTAGGAAAAAGGCCGAAGCTCTCGACAGGTAACTGTAAAATTCGTGCGCTTGCAGGGGTATTTTTGTCCATGTATGCTCTAACGATTTAATATCTATCTAACACACGATAAATTTGCTTTATCGGCAGGGTTTGTAGGCCGGTAATGATGAAACCAAAGCCAGCAGTAAAGCCAGCTACACCCGAAGCAGCACCATCACCAGCTTCTTCACAAGGAGGCGAACCGCATTCTCATGGGGCCGAGAAAAGTGGTGGGGGCGAAAACGGTAATACGACTGACACTGCTGGATCTGGAAATGGAGTACCTTCAGCTGATGCAGAGCCTATGGAAACTGAGAAACCGGAGTAGTGGTTTATTTTATTTATTTATAGGGGCTTATTATTTTCGGTTTTTTTTGTTACGACTTTGGGGGAACTTTTGTCGACGGGGTGTGGTTTATTGAATTTTATCTGATGATGAGATTGTTTTTGAGTTACTTTCCGGTCACTTCAAATTTATTATACTATTAATTATTAGGTGGGGTTCTTCTCTATAGACTATATATATGGTTGGTCATGTTTTTGATATGGGTTCGTAAGAAATAGATTAACGAGTTTCGTTCGCTAGTCTTATCTGAATACAGGATTTGTTTCGGCTCGTTTCAGTTTTATGGATGCGCTTTTTGTTTATTGCAAAGTTCATTTCGTATTGTGTTTTCTTATGTGAATATCCGTGATATCGGTAATCGGTCTGATTAAGATATTACTACCCTGTTTTAGAACATCAACCGTTCGTTTTATATTTTAAGAACGCACCGTACTGTTGAATCTCTATAAATTATTAAATGTCTATAAATTAATACGCTACCAACTATGAAATTTTATTAATTTAATGAAATATTATATTAATAATATAGTTTGAAAATGTCCTCAAGTTGGGATCAGAAAAACGTAAATTAATTAGACGATAATATTACTTTATTGAGGTTCTATAAATTAGAAATAATTTTCTGGAGATTTTTAAATCATTTTGTGGGGAAAGAGTTCTTCAGTTTGGGGGGTTTTTTAACGGCGCAAGGGTTTAAGGCTATTTTGATAATTAATACTTAATAGGTTAAAACAGGCGATCTAGCCTCCGTTAATTAACGATTTCCGTTTCCCTTTCAATCTCAGCTATTCGAGGTATGTTTGTTTGTTCTTTCTGCTGTTAATTTTCGCTGATTCATTCACTCCATTTTTTCATTTTTTATTTGGTTTGATATGTCGGTGTTAATGCTTATCGGAGTTTGATATTCGGCGATGGTGATTTTGTGCTGACTACGACAGGAAGGGCTAAAATTGAAGTTGTATTCATTTCAATTTATGGTTCTATCATACTTCAGATGTAGGAAATTAAAAAAATGAAAATGGTGATAATTTGAAGTTGCATTCATTTCGATTTTCGATTTTCAATTTTCGATTCAGAATGCTTCGATGTTTTTCAGGTATTAGAAATTACAGGAGGATTTGAGCTATGAGGGCTGAAGGGAAAATGTTGGCCAAATCAATCGCCTCGAGCCGAGGAGTATTCACCTGTTCTTGTTTATTCGAGAGAATCAAGCAGACAGGTAAACAACCCTTTCTTTTACAATGACTCCATTGTTTGTAGTGATACCGAGGGCTAAAATTTCGACTGCATTCATTATCGTTGCAGAAAATGAAATCGTCCAAATGTTTCGGCTAGCTAGTCCGAAAGACGACACCCCAAATTTCGGCAACCACCCCAGCACAAGGAGGAGCATGTCAGCCAGAAAACTCGACGAGAGGTTTATAAGAATCTTGAAAATATTCAAGTGGGGCCATGACGCAGAAAAAGCTCTCGAGGTTCTCAAATTAAAAGTTGACCGTAGATTAGTCCGCGAGGTTCTGCAAGTAGATGTCGAAATCAACGTGAAACTGCACTTCTTCAAGTGGGCGGGAAAGAGAAGGCACTTCGAGCACGATTCCACCACCTACATGGCCTTAATCCATTGCCTCGAAGAGGCGAAACTCTTCGGTCCAATGTGGAAAACGATCCAAGAAATGGTCAAGAGTCCATGTGCCGTGGGCCCCGCTGACCTGTCAGAAATCGTACGAGTCTTGGGCAGGGCAAAGATGGTGAACAAAGCACTCTCGATATTCTACCACATTAAAACCCGGAAATGCAAACCGACCGCCAGCACGTACAATTCCATGATATTGATGCTGATGCAAGAGGGCCACCACGAAAAAGTCCACGAGCTGTACAACGAGATGTGCGGTGAAGGAACTAACTGTTTCCCCGACACTGTTACTTACAGCGCTCTCATATCTACATTTGCGAAATTGGACCGCAATGAATCTGCTATTCGTTTGTTTGATGAAATGAAAGAGAATGGATTGTACCCCACCGCAAAAATATACACTACTTTATTGGGTGTTTTCTTCAAGATTGATAAGGTCGAAAAGGCATTGGGGTTAGTGCAAGAAATGAAGGAAAAAGGGTGTGCGCCTACGGTGTATACGTATACAGAAATGATTAGAGGGCTTGGCTCTGCTGGGAGAGTCGAAGAAGCTTATTCGATATTTTTAAACATGATAAATGATGGTTGTAAACCAGATGTTGTGCTTATGAACAACGTGATTAATATCTTGGGGCGTAGGGGCCGTTTGGCTGACGCGGTCAAGCTTTTCGAAAATATGGAGTCTTTCGATTGCACTCCGAATGTGGTGACTTACAACACGATAATCAAATCCATGTTCGAATCGAAATCGCCAGTGTCTGAAATCGTTTTATTGTACGAGAAAATGAAAAACAGCGGTGTGAATCCGAGCTCCTTCACTTATTCGATCCTCATCGATGGATTCTGCAAGAAAAACAGCTTGGAAAAAGCTTTGTTGATGCTCGAGGAAATGGACGAAAAGGGTTTTCCGCCATGCCCAGCCGCCTACTGCAGCTTGATCAACAGCCTCTGCCGAGCGAAAAGATACGATGCAGCACACGAGTTATTTCAAGAATTAAAGGAGAATTGCGGTTCATCGAGCGCTCGTGTCTACGCGGTTATGATAAAGCATTTAGGAAAATGCGGACGTTTGACTGAGGCGGTTGACCTTTTCGACGAGATGAAAAGACTAGGATGCCCTCCCGATGTTTACGCCTACAATGCCCTCATGTCGGGGATGGTGAGGGCAGGGTTGACCGACGAGGCTCGGTCAATGATCCGTTCGATGGAGGAAAACGGGTGCGCTCCGGATTTGAACTCGTATAATATCATATTGAACGGGCTGGCTAGGGCGGGTGGGCCCCACCCGGCGATGGAGATGTTTGAGAATATGAAGAGGGATTGGAAGATGAAACCGGATGCTGTTTCTTACAATACAGTGCTAGGTTGTTTGAGTCGGGCGGGTATGTTTGAGGAGGCTGCCAAGTTGATGAAGGAGATGCGGTCGAGTGGTTTGGAGTATGATCGGATAACGTACTCCTCGATACTCGAGGCGGTTGGTAAAGTTGACGAAGACTGTAAACTTGTTTCTTCATCATGATGACCATATACACTACATGATTGGTAGCTTGTGGTGATTATTTATTTTTTACCAGAAAAAAAATAAAAAACATCATGGTTCTGTTTTTGTTTTTATTGTAGTACTGTAATGAGATTATGTTTAGTAATTTGA